>NW_020898009.1:913351-1012221 GCF_003984885.1 Neopelma chrysocephalum | reverse complement strand
TTTCCCAAACCAGAATTGGGCTGTGATTTAGGATCACTTTCCCAAACCAGAATTGGGCTGTGATTTAGCATCAAGTCTTTGGGGAAGCTTGTCACAGCAGTGTGTAATAGAGTAATAAAACCTTAACTGCTTTGCTTTAGTGTGTCAAATGACTCATTTACAGTATCATCTGGGAGAGATGAGGCTCTGGAAGATAAGTAAGACTTGCATGGGGAGGGAATATTGAGTAATGGACCCACAGCTATAATTGGAGGGGGAATAGATCTTCTATTTCAGAGCTGAGGAAGTGGTTTATCTGCCCAGTCTGTAAGTAAGTGATACTTCTCTCAACTTCCTCCACATATTCTCCACTTCCTATGTGTAATAATCCTGATATAAATAACTGCTTCATTGAGTCCTAGAGGCAGATACTGCCTGCACTTCTCTATTATATGGGTCTCTATTACATATGTTCTCTATTATAGAGGTCCAACAGGTTGGTGCATAGTCCTGCCCTTCTGGGAGCAACAAATTGATATGGAAGCAAGGAAAATAGCATGTCCCTATAAGTAACCCCCCCTTCCCTATAGCTAACCCCCATTTATGTGGGAATATAGAGCACCATCCCACAGGAAGCCAGGGAAGCGGCAGACAGACATACAAAGGATTATTATATTTGATCAGGCTTGGAAATGGGCTGGAGATAAAGCCCTTGGTGTTTGCTGGACCATTAAACATTTATTATCATCTCTCCCAGTGTGCTGGTAGCTGTAAATAACAGCTGTGATGAAAGAGTGGGGTCAGCAGTTGCCTTTTGCACCGATGTTTGTTAAATGGAGAAGCGGATCCTGTGATTTTTTTAAGAGCTTATGTGGGGGGGAAGCATCTGCCCAGATGCCTTGGAGAGAAGGCATGAGATGAGCTGGCAGCCTGGAGCTCCCCCTTATCACAAGGAAATGCCGAAATCTTAGGAAGTGGGAGAATTCAAACAACAATGAAAAAAAAAAAGATTAGGGCCAGAGTTAGGAGTTAATTTATCCCTGCCCTTCCTAACAAAAATACTTAATGCCCTCGGATCAGAACAGCTTTTGGATCTGGGTTTAATTAGGTGGAAGGAGGGTTCATGGCTCTCCCTCAGCTCAGCCACGGATGGCGAGGCATTTCCATCATGGGACTTCTATTTCCCTTTCCCCCCCCCTTCCCAAGCTTTGGCAGGGAGAGGAGAAGTGTTGCTGCAGGGCTGGGACTCGGCTCCTGGGGTCTGAGCTGCAGCACCTGGTCGGATGACGGGGCTTTTTGAAAGGGGGAATATGAAGGGATTACTCTGTTGCTGGGAGGCCACAGCCCGGCGATTCCTACCGCAGGCAATCCCTCTGAAGTCAATGAGATTGGAAAGCGTGTAAATCAGTATGGAGTTTGGCGTTTTCCTGGAAAAGTGTGGGGGGATATTTGTTTTACTTGCATATAAATCACTTCTAATGAGGCTCTACGGATGTGACTGATCCTTCTCATCACACCGTTGCTCCTTCCAGCCCCAAAGCGACTCTCGCTGTCCTCTCGTTTTTAAATAATTTCGTAAAAGCAGCTCCTGCGTGGGAATTCTCTGTGGTTGTTGCTGGGAATGACTCAGGCGTGTCCTCGTGCGCTCGGGACCTGCGGTGTGAACGGAGAAAGGAGACGGGCTTGTTTTCACACTCTCTCATTTTGAGTCCCCGACATGTTCCTGTTCCACCATTTGGATGTCGTCAGGCCGAGGGATAATTAGAGGGAGCCTGTTTTGCTGCAGAGCCAGATTGGGAATCCACGTTGCCATGAGCAGGGCCAGGTTATTTGTTGGGGAGTGCAAAGCGGTGGAGTGGGTGTCCAGGGAGCTCTGCTGCACCATGAGGGAGAGGATGCTCTGCTGCTTCCTCCCTGTGTCTGCAGAATTTACCTCCTTTCTACAACTTAAATAAATTCATAGAATCACAGAATGGTTTGGGTTGGAAGGGACCTTCAAGACCATCTAATTCCAAGACGTGGGCAGGGACACCTTCCACTAGACCAGGGTGCTCCAAGCCCCGTCCAGCTTGGCCTTGAACACTTCCAGGGAGGGTGGGGCAGCTACAGCTTCTCTGGGAATTCCATTCCAGTCCCTCACCACCCTCACAGGGAAGAATTTCTTCCTAGTATGTAAGAATTCCTTCCCAGTATCTAAGAATCGTAATACCTAAATTGATCATCCCATTTATCAAATGCAGATTTGGAAGCTGGCATTGCACTGCTCCGAGCTGGAGCGGGGCTGTTGGTTCTTTCAGTGGTGCTCTGCAGCCCAAAAGTCTCCTTTCACCTACACCCAGATGTTTAAGGGAATCCTGGGAGCTGCTCTTGGAGCTCTCTGACATCAGCTTGGGTGCTGGTGGGTGGTTTGGGTGCTGTGTGAGAGGACTTTAATGCTCTAATAAAGCATTAGAACAAAGAGCATCAGCTTTTCTCTTGCTGTGTTGAGGAGGACGTCGAATTTTGCCAGATGTTCCAACAGCATAGGTGGTTTCAGCTATTTGAGACATGGCCTTGCCTTATAAAAATGCATCTTGCCTTGTTTGTGCATTGTGCAGCCTGCGGAAAATGTGACCAGCTTGGGTTTGAAAATGAAATCTAAAACTGGAAGAGTCCTACAGAAAGTAACCGAGGAGCCAAATATATATAACTGAATAACTGAGGAGAGAACCAGGTCCCATGAAGCTGGTTGCCAAGGGAATAATTCACTCGTCCCTCCCCCAGCCTGCCAAAATAGTTATTGTTTTCCTCTCCTCCTTGCCAGCATACCCACAGCTCCAGAAGAGCCACCTCTCACTCCTGTAGGTGCTCCAACTGATACATCCCTAATACCACCTCGGGGCCATTTTCATGAGCAGAGCATAGCTTTGAAGGCACCTTTCCCCCTTTCCAGGCCCCCAGAAGAGTTGGTGTGGATGAAAGGTTTGTCCCCTCTTCGCATCGATCCTGTCTGGCCTGGCAGGTGCCCTGCTCCTGCCCACAAACCTTCCCTTCCCCAAGGAAAGAGAAAATGAGGTCGTTTTTAGGACAGTTGTCTAGTTTTGGATGTAAAATCTGGCAGGAATGGAGATCTTCCCAGCTTCAGGCCAAGCGATGTACGTTCCCTGTCCTCTCAATTTATGGCTAATTTCTTTGTTGTTCCTTAGCTTCTGGTGTATTAGCAGCCTGCAAAAAGTTGGGTTATTCCCCAAATCCCTTGAGCTGTGGTCTTCAGTCTTCTTCTTGACCACCTCCATGCCTTCTGCAGGCTGGTGTTCCTCCAGCTGTGCTCGGAATGCTTGGATAAACTTACTTTATATGGGGCCTGCGTTAGTGTCTGGGACAATCTCAGTTATGTGGGACAATCCCAGTCATCCCCCATAAAACTCAAGTAGCTGGGGCAGTAAAAAGTCTGTTTGTTTAATATGAGTGATCTGTGTGAAATGACTCCCTCATCTTGGCACAGACCATTCACTGGGTGTTCCTCTTTTGCAGGTAGCATCGAGAATACTCCCCAGCCTTAATAAGGATTGATTGTTTACTCCTCACCGTCGTCCCGGTTTGGCATTAATCGGAAAAAAGCTTTGACCGTCGCCTTGGGGAGGTGAAGAGGTGAATGAACGTCCCTTTAAAGGTACAGTAGAAGCATTAATGAGGTGATTTGGGTACAGAGGTGGTACTGGTGTGGCCTTTGGAGGTTCCAGGGTGTACAGCTTCCTCGTGGATTCACATCCCTCAGCCTTAGAGGGTGAAAGCTGCTCTCCATCGTTCCCTTGTCTGATCAATGAGCGTGGTCTTCTTAAACTGGGGGATGTTGTTTGTTTTGATGCAAACTTGAACAAGTCCAGCTTTTTTTAGATTTATTTACCTGAAAGAATCACTTTTGAAACTTGTAGGTTTTGTTGTGAGACGTGTAGAGTTTGGGCATCAATATTTGCGCTGTTTTGAGGGCTTTACTTAAGGTTTTTTTTCTTCTTGTCTGCACAAACCAGCATTAAACTGAAACACACTGACCTGTGCTCTTCCCTTGGCACAGATAAGCATGGAATTCTGGCATGAGTGATTTATTAGGGAGGGGGAAAGAAAAAGCCCAGAGTCTTTTTGAGGAAAGGAAGGTCATGGAGTAAGAAGGAAGGTTATGGAGTAAGAAGGAGCATTACTCAGGGCATTGGTGAATTAAACCCCAACATCCATCAGGGAGTTTGTGGGAAGTTTTTCTGGTCCAAGTTCTTCCCGTGGTCTGACTTGAGGAAAAGATTGAGGAATGCTTTTAAAAATCAAAAATAAATACCTTACTGTCAGATTTCTTGTTGGGTATTCCAAAGGGCTCCTTCCAACCCAAACGGATTCGGTGGTGGGATGGTGCTGCTGGAGTAGCAAACGGAGATGTGCGTGTGAGACCTGGTGATTTGTATAATCAGGGTCTTTTCTTAAAGCATTTCTTGTTGCTGTGGCTTCCACAGATTCACCCTGTCTGGAGAAGAAGTTTGTATTTGTGGTTTGATATTTCCTTAATGCCTGTACACAGGGTCCTGCCAACACTGCCCTGCTTCACAAACTCGACCAATTTATGGTTTCATATAAAAATTCTTTGAACTCTTTGCAAACCTGGTGTGGTACCTCCGTGCCAAACTGAAACCAATCCTGACTTTCAAGGATGACTAAATCCTTCCCTTTGAATTTGTGTGATACTTAGGGAAGAGTTTCAGTTCTGTTTGTGAGTGTTTCTCTCTGGACTTCACTGAATTTCGTGTTGTGTTTTGCTACATGTGTTTTTAAGTCTTTTTCTTTTGCTCTCTTTTTGATTTGGGGAAAACTCCTATTGAAGAAAACAGCTAAATTAATCCCAGTAATTGGGGCTGTCCTGTGCAGGGCCAGGAGCTGGACTTGGATGATCCTTGTGGGTCCCTTCCAACTCAGGAAGGATTCTATGATTCTGATTCACTGAGAAGTGGCCAACTGTCCTAGAAGAAGGACTTTGGTGCTTTCTTTCTCCATAGCTGGTCCCAGGAAAGGATTAAGTTCAACAAGACTAAAGTCAGAGATGCAGAAGGAGTTTGCATATGATGCTCAGTGTGAACATTAATAGCCTAAATTCCATTTATTACTCAGTTTTTGCTGGTATAAGAAAAGCCTTTTTAAAGCAGCAGGAGCCTGGATGTGCCTGTCAAGGCTTCTCAGCTCTTTGGGGTTAGAAGGTGGAAATTCAGCAGCCAGCTGGAATCCTCAATCCCCTGGGATTGGCAGGATGTGCCTGAACCCGTGTGAAGAGGAGCAGCCGTGGGCTGATCACCGTGGCCAGTGCTGTGACTGGGCAGGTTAAATGGTCCCAGCAACATTGCTGTGGGTGGGTGGTTTGTCTTGCAGGATGAAGCCAGACGTGGCTTTGTCTCTGTTGGCTGGAGGGAAATAGTCCCACAGCACTTCCCTTCTGCAGCAAAATCCTTCTGGAATAAGGCAGCAAGGTCCACAGCTGAGGTCCTGGGGCTTGTTCAGAGTGGGCTGCTGGGTGAGACTGAGAGGTGAATTTGGAAGATTCCAGGGTGTTTGTTGTACCAGGAGCCTCTTGACTCCCGTGGGCCACTGGAAAGGCGTTTGGGGCTGAGTGTTTTCTCCCTCTAAAACAGGGGTTATAAAATAGCCATTGTGAGCTGGAAGGGCTTGAGCACCCTTTTATGCTTGTGTTTCATTATCCATCACTTCCTGATTGGTGTCACGGGGCCAGAGCATTCAGATTGGGATTATGTGGGAGAAAACCAGTGCATGGAGTCTATACAAAGCTGTCCACTCAGATGGATCGCTGGATTTCTGGGCTTTGTTTGCACGGGTCACATTCACTTGTCACAAGTTGCTGTCCTCTTTTTGTCAGCCATTTCAGCAGTGTCACACGTTTATTCCAGCTCAGACGTGGCACAGGCTGTGCAGCAGTAGTGCTGCTACTTGTGGTAGTGCTGGGAGACCAGGGAGCTTGTGTTTGCAGGGGAGGCTTCAAAGTTTAGCTCTAAAACCTCCAGTGTATCCTAAAAGACTCTGCTTGTGTAATTGGAAACCTCGGGATGCCGAACACCGTGGTGCTCCCAGGTCTGGTGGCACCTCTGAGTGGAGGTCACGGTGGTCTCAAATCAAAACTGGCTGAGTTGAAAACACTGGAGGAGGGGAAGGAGGGTGGGAGGTAGAAACAGACCCACTACCAAACACCTGCCATTCTGTCCCAGAGAGTGCGTGGGAATCACAGAATATTTGGCTTGGAAGGGACCTTTAAAGGTCATCTCGTTCCAACCCCCTGCAATGATCAGGGACATAAAATCATAGAATCACGGAATGGTTTGGGTTGGAAGGGACCTGAGAGACCATCTCATTCCAACCCCTACGCTGGGCAGGGACACCTTTCACTAGAGCAGGTTGGTCCCAGCCCCATCTAACCTGGCCTTGAATCCTGCCTTTCCTAGCCAGGGATGACTGCCCTGGCTCCTTACAGGCTGGTGTTCCAGGGCTGTGGTGTCTGTCCCAGTTACTCCACTGGACAGGACAGTTTCACTGAGCCACAATTGGGTTCTCCCAGGTTTTTCCACCATAATTACTTTCCTGATCCCAGCAGGCTCAAAGGAAGGGTAAGGGGGAGGTGTCCTTGATGACATGCAAGACTTGCAATGAGAACACGGGGGGGGTTGTCTCATCTTCCCCCCAAACCTTAGACCACCAGACCTGCCTTGGGCTTGCAGAAACAGTTGTGTTTAGAGAAATCAAGAGCCTTGTTCAAAAACACCAGGGTTTCTTTGGAAACTCAGCTTTCAAAGTCCACAGAGAAGCCACCTCTGCTCCCAGCAGCGGGTCGGAAGCTGCGTTTTTGGGATTGCTGCCAAGGAACGTCTTTTGGAAACTCTTCCACGTGCGGTGCGAGCAGCAGGACGGGAGGTCTTGATTTGGACTCTTGATGGTAAAACCACAAAGGTTTTAGCAGGGAGTGTTTGGATGCCTCGTTCTTGGCCTTTCCTGTTTGGGTGAACCCCTGCCTGGGCTGGCTCAGAAGCTTCCATCTGACTTTGTAGCAAAGCTGAATTTTCCACTGAATAGGAAAGTTTTTGGGGATTGAAGCAGCTCTCTGTTTTTTGGGTGGAATTCTCCAAGCCGTTGACTGCACCCACTCTGTATTTCTGAATGAAACTAGTCCTGAACCTTCCCTGCAAGGGCAAGAATTTTCACAGATCCACAAAATGGTTTGGATTGGAAGGGACTTTCAAAACCATCTAGTTCCAACACATGGGCAGGGACACCTTCCACTAGACCAGGTTGCTCCAAGCCCCATCCAACATGGCCTTGGACACTTCCAGGGATCCAGGGGCAGCCACAGCTTCTCTGGGCAACCTGTGCCAGGGCCTCATCAGCCTTAAACTTTCCAGAAATTTTCCTTAAAGCTCATGTTCTTCTTCCATATTTGCCCTCTGTGTTTGTAAGAGGGGATGGTGGTGTAGGTCACCTGTCTGCCTGTGACTCACCAACACTTTGGACTGACTGAAAATCGCTTGGAGAAACTTTAAAATTTATGTGGAGAAGGGAGGAAAATCTCTTTCTTACCGCAAAGGCCAACTCAGCATCTTTTTTTTTTTGGAAATCCCTGTGAGAGCAATTTGTCAGAAAACATTATGAGACGTAGGGAGCTGAGCCTGGTGGAGCCAGGCTGAGCTTGAGCACTCCCTTGGTTCGAGCTCCTCCATGCCACCAGCAGGAGCAAAAATCTTTGTATCAGTGGCTATACAGGATAAGAAGGAGAATTTCCCAAAGGATAGGCTTCCTCCCTAAGTTTCATTCTCCGAGGGGGCCCTGAGAAAAGCAGACACACTGGGAAGTTGGTAGCTCCAGACAAGTAGGTGCACGCACCGGGGTGAATACTCACCTGTAGGTACATGGAGAGCTTTCCCAAATTGCCCAGAACCTGAGAAAATGGAGATAAAATCAAAAGGCAATTGCAGTTAATTATGCTTTCAAGGCAACTGGAGATTGGTTGGAATCCTGTGGGATTTCTGAGGCCTCCCAGTGCAATTTCAGGCTGAGTGTGGGGAGGAAGGTTTGGTTGCTGTGGTTGTAGGTGTCTCGGTTGTGTCTGTCACCTATTGCTGGTGTTGGATGAGGGCAGCTTTGGGGCTGTGGATGGCACAGATGTCACCACCAACAAACAGTTACCTTCTCATGGCAAATTTTTCTTAATAGATTTTGGGTTTAGATTTAAAAAAAAAAAAACAAAAAAACAACAAAAGAAGCATTTTTTGCGTGATTGAACTTCATTGTTCTTCTTCCACCCACATACTTTCCTGTTTCTTCCCATCCTCACCAAAATCTGGCCTGCATTTTGTGTTCTGGGCAATGGGAAAAAGCCACATTCCAAGAAGTCTTTGGCTTATAGAGGAATTGGGATATGACCAACCTCCTACGAATGCCAGATGCTGGATGTTCAGGGGGTTGCAGGTGAGCTGGTGGGGGGTAACAGACGTAGAAATCCATCATGACAGTTAAAGGTCTTGTTTTCTATGATTTGAGCTTGGGAAACAAAGGAAGAGCCTTACTTTAATTCCAGAAAAACCAGAGTTTTGAGGGATTTAACAATAGGAGATAACAAAGTAGAGCTGGAGAGTATTTCGTGCTGTGCCCTTTTGTTCCTGTGGGAATTGAGGCCAAGAAGTGCTCCACTAATTTTAGAATTTTGCCTGGCCCAAGCTTTGGGTCTACAAAGACATCATGACAGTGCCCCACCAAACAAAATTCATGAGTGAAATGGCACTGCACGTTTTTTGGTCTGTTCATGTGAGAGTGTTTATTCAGAGCTGGACTTCACCAGCAGGAGCACGTGGTGTTATTAAAAAGATAACACAGGCTTGTTTTTATTCCCTTAAGATGGCAAATCTTTCTTCAAAGAGCCATGAATTAAACAAGACAGTGCCTCACAGCGGGTATTAAGGAAAAAATAATAATTAAAAAAAAGCCTTTGGAATGGTCTTTCCCTCTGGCATCTTCGCTCAGGTTCTGCAATCAGTAATTCAAAGGAGGTTTTGTGGAAAGGGGAGGTGAGATGCAGGAGTTGATATGACTCCCCCAGGGGTGAGAACTTTGAGAGCTGGGACCTGAACATTAATCTCTTTAATTCCAGCTCAACACTTCACTGTGAGATCATTATTTTGTGTGATTAATCTGTGCAATGCCTCCAAAGCCTCTAAAGCCATAATGCTGCACATGCATTGAGGAATCCTACTGTGAGCTGGAGTATCCGGGAGTTTCCTGCCATCCCTGACACCTTTTTACCTGAACTTTGAATCCAAGGAGCCTTCCCTAGCCTTGGTTGGTCTTACTCTGGTCTTGTAGTCATCAGGGCTGATGGTCTTTTTTGAGGAATATGGTTTTCAATAGGGACAAAGAATTCTCAGTGCAAAAATCAGCTAAAATGCTGATATTTGATAGGTACAGGTGCAACTGTAGCCATGACAATGTCATTCATAGTTTTCATACAACGATGAGTGAAGTGTTGTTGTTCTTTAGCTTAATTTCCTAAAGACAGGACGGGCAGTAACAGGCACGGTCTGGGTTTATCGACCCCTCCATCCCAAACAACCTTCCGAACCTCTGCTGCGCAATTCCGCCTTTGAGAACAACCTCCAAACCTCCAAATCTTGCGAATTCCGCGAAAACCGATTAGGAGGGAGACTGAGTGGAGAGGTCAGACCTGAAGCAAAGTCCTGCAGCATAAATTCACCTCTGAAGTTAATCCACGTTCGACTTGTAGGATGCCGCCGGCTCCTCGGCCGAGGTCGTGGTGTCACCAAAGCCTCACGTGCGATGCTGGGCAGTCGCTTCACCCGGATTTTTATGTGGGATGACATCATCTCTCTCCCCTCAGAGGCACGTGCTGCCTCTTCCCCAGGCATTAGCAGATTTTCCAGCAGCACCTCGCGCATCAGAAGCGCTGTGCCCCGTGCCCAGGGCCCCGGGAGTATCTCATACATCACGTTGCAAGCTGTGAAATTGAAGATTCAGCCCCGCTTTGATGCTTTGGCTCTGTGAGCAGCAGAACTAATGTGGCTCAGCATACTAATGAGGGAGGTGTTTATCCTTCGGTGCCTGGCCGGGCGTTGAGCTTCACCCTTGAAAAAATTCCCGGGAGGCTGGTTTTCCTCTCGGGATGGGCCTTGTGAGGGTCCTTGGCAAACAACCAGCGTCGCAGCAGCAGGGGGAAAAACCCACATTTCAGGGAAATAGCCCCGAAAATGAAATCCTCTAGAAAAACTGATCAAAAAAACCTTAAGGAAGGAGGAGGGATTGATGTGGAAATGGTTGTTTTTCGTGGGGGGAAAGTGAAGATGAAACTGAGAAGAGACCTAAGATGGCAGGTCACCACAGGGGTAAAATTAGGATGCTCACAGCTTACAGCATCGCTTGGGGGCATCAGAAATGTTGGTGTTTTCATTTTAGGAGAACCCCTTCTCTGGCACTGTCAGTTTGGGTCACTGTCACCTGTTCATTTTAATCGGGAAATACCAAAATGAGTGAAAGTGTTGC
This sequence comes from Neopelma chrysocephalum, assembly GCF_003984885.1. Classification (NCBI taxonomy): domain Eukaryota; kingdom Metazoa; phylum Chordata; class Aves; order Passeriformes; family Pipridae; genus Neopelma; species Neopelma chrysocephalum. The sequence goes on along the minus strand of NW_020898009.1, from coordinate 1,001,679 downwards.
TTTTAACGTTCTCTGGGCTTGGTAAAAAAGCATTTAGAGCTAATAGCTGGTGTTGGTGTTACCTGGAAATACTGACTGGAAAAGACCTCATTGAGATGAAACCTCTTTACAAAGACAGGGTGTCAAAAACCCAGCAGGTTTGTCAGGTACCAAGTCCTTAGGGAATCCTTACCTCCTCAAATCTGTGAACTGGGCAGTTTAAATCCTCTAGAAAGGGGTGGAGGAATACTTGGGATAATTGTGCTTGCAAGGATGGCTTCCACCAGGAAGGGAGAATGCCATGGACCGAACACCTCTGTGAGAGGGGGTGGTGGTTTCTGTTAATTTGGGTGATTTCACACCACTCTGGACACCCCGGAGGCCTGGCCAGGTTGGAGATGGCAAACCTCTGAATTATGTGTGATGCAATATCTGAATTAATGAAAAATCACAGAATCATGAAGGTTGGAAAAGACCTCCAAAATCCTTGAGTCCAGCCTTTGACCCATCACCACCTTGTCACCTGTACCAGAGCGCTCAGTGCCACATCCAGTCATTCCTTGAACACCCCCAGGGATGGGGACTCCACCACCTCCCTGGGCAGCCCCTTCCAATGGTTAACAACCCTTTCCTTGAAGAAATTCTTTAAAATGAGATTATCTCCTGAAAACTCTCCCCTCGACTCAGCTGGAGGGCCTCCAAAGGACAAAGATGGTTTTGGTTTAGATGCCCTCCTCAGCTGTGAAACGGGCATCAAAAATCCCAAACAGAAGTTCTGCTCAAATTGCATGTCCTCTCCACATCCAGCTTTTATATCCCTGGGATTTTAATATCCCTGATCTGGACTTATTTCCACTGAGAAAGCTGAATTCCTGCCGAACCACGCAGTGCAGAACTCGGAGCTGATTTAGAAGCCAGGGAGTTTTAGGAGCTCCTGATTGGAAATTCCAGCGAACAAGGGCTGTTGGCAACCAGCTTCCAAACCGAAATCCCCCACGAGCACAATGAGCTACAATTATAGCAGCTCTCCCGGGTCAGGAAACGAAGGCTGCGACTGCTGTATTCCTGTGTGTGATATTTCTGACACACAATGTTATCTTGGGGATTGTTACGTCGGCTTTTTATGTGGTGCACTGAGGGTGGGGCCGAGGTTAATGGTCTTGTTAATGGTTTTTCGTGTTCTTAATTTAGACTCTGAATGCCGGTCGTTGGGTAAGGAGTGAGCAGCGAAAATTATTCATGCTATTGTGGTGCTGTCACATCTGTGGTGTGGGGAGATGGCTCCAGCTGTAGCACAGATCACCCACTAGATTTACCCACTGAAAGCTCTGGTTTGGGGTTTTTCTCCTGCTCACACCACGTTGGAAAGCCCTGAGAATCCCAATGGATGGGCTTCCCCTGAAGCCAGACCTGTCTGCACAGACTTAAGCCCAGCTGAGCTTCAGCTGGGGGAGAGAAACTGCTCACTGTGTTCTTGTTCAAACTCACCTCTGGCATAATGTCTTTAATTCACCCAAAACTGCTCTTTTTGGACATGTATTCTGGAAGTGCAGTGGAAAACTAGTGCAGAGTCCCTGGGTTTGTGGTTACAGGGCTTTTTTTTCTTCACAGAGTCACAGAATTGTTTAGGTTGGATCATTGAATCCAACCATTCCCCCAGCACTGCCAAGGCCACCACTAACCCACGTCCCCAAGCGCCACATCCACAGGGATTTTAAATCCCTCCAGGGATGGGGACTCCACCACCTCCCTAGGCAGCTGTGCAGGGCTGGACAACCCTTTCCATGAAGAAATTTTCCCTCATATCCAACCTAAACCTCCCCTGGCACAACTTGAGGCAATTTCCTCTTTTCCTCAAAATATTAAAAAACAAATAGCAAAAATTAAAAACCCAAACCACCACAGCACCCAAACCCCCTCAACTTGTTTTGTTTAGTGATCATTCCTAAAATACTTTTGCTCACCAAAGTTATGGAAATAGGCACCCCAGGTATTCTGAGTGTTGGTTCAGGGTTAGTGCTCAATGAAAAATGAAAAAATACAGGAGATTGGCTTTTTAAAAAAATTCTTCAGTGTCTGGTGAGAGCAGGAGAAGGTGAGGACAAACAAACACTGCTGTGTCCAGGCTCAGGTCCTGCTGCAGCTGGTGGCTCCCTGGGACCATTCTGCTGTAGCCTTTTATCAGCGAGGAAGTTAAAATTTTGGGGTCCTCAGCTTCCTAATGGCTCAAAATTCATATTTTTGCAGGAATTTAAAAAGTTCCCCAGAGAAGCTGTGGCTGCCCCTGGATCCCTGGAAGTGCCCAAGGCCAGGTTGGACGGGGCTTGGAGCAACTTGGGGTAGTGGAAGGTGTCCCTGCCCATGGCAGGGGGTGGGACTGGATGATCTTTAAAGTCCCTTCCAACCTAAACCATCCTGTGATCCTGAAAAGATATTAAGTGCCAGTTTCTTTTTCTGGAAACTGCAGTGTCACAGCCATCGTGGGGTAGTTACAGAAGAAACACACGCAACCATTTTGCCGTGGATCAAACTTCCCTTTTTATTTATGGTATGCTCAGCTCACAAATAAAAAGCTTGTTTACTGAAGCCCATTTGCTTTTCTCCAGCCAGACCGACAAGGCTGTGCTCAGGAAGTACCAGAGGGCTGGTTTAATTTTATAAGAATTTTAAAAAAAACACTTCTGAGAGAGCTCTTCGTGTCGTACTTCCTCCATTCAGGACTCCAAGTCTTTCACAAAACCGAGCAGCATCCCATGGGGCCACAGCCATCCCGGGGTGGTGGATTGAATGACTTAAGTATCTTTTTTTGGTCTGATTTGCGACTGTAGCTTTAATTTATTGCCTCCTCTGTAAACCACAGATATGTTTGTTATTTGCAATTACATAGTAAAAGAAAAAAAAAGGGGCTTTATTTGGATTTTTAAGTCATTCTTGCTCTTTGCCTTGGCATTTGTTGCAGTGAAATCCTTTTATGAGGCTTGTGGAGAGAGCTGGGTTGAAACAGCTTCTCAAGGGGACACGTGACAGGCAGCAGCCCAAGGAAGGGGATAGGTTGGATATTAGGAAAAATTTCTTAACCCAAAGTGTTGTCCATCCCTGGCACAGCTGCCCAGGGCAGTGTTGGAGTCCCCATCCCTGGAGGGATTTAAAAGCCTTGTGGATGTGTCACCTGGGGACGTGGGTTAGTGGTGACCTTGGCAGTGCTGGGGGATGGTTGGACTGGGTGATCTCAGAGGGCTTTTCCAGTCTTAATGATTCCATAATTCTAAGGAAAAGAATGAAGATTTTATCCCTTCATGGGGACTGGATAGTGCAGCGTTCACCCAAGTCAGTTTTGTACACCAAATATTGGAAATTTAACTCTTTTCTTTTTTTACCCCAGAAACTCGTATCTGAAATTTAAACACCTACAGGAGTCAAACTTCAGTTTCTCCTTCAAAAAATTGTCCCCATGATGGGCACCTCATGGTCTGATGGTGATGGTCACCATATGCACACACCTCGAGTCAGCAACAAACCTGTTTGTTATCATTTAACACAACTTTGAAAAGTTTACACTGAAATTTTCCTGCATGTGCAATAGTTTCTTTGGTTTTGCTTACCTGAATCTGATAGATTTTTGGTTTTAGAGTGGGGGGAAACTTGTGGTCCAGATCCAGGGATTAGTGATAAAATACTTTGGGGGGAAAAAAAAAGCATGTGGGCTTTCATGTTGATTTTGAATCCACCAATCTCTTGCAAAAGCAGAAAGAGAGGTTGCCTAGAGGAGCTGTGGCTGCCCCATCCCTGGAAGTGTCCAAGGCCAGGTTGGACAGGGCTTGGAGCAACCTGGGCTAGTGGAAGGTGTCGCTGCCCATGGCAGGGGATTGGAACAAGGTGGGCTTTAAGGTCCCTTCCAACCCAAACCATTCCATGATTCTCACAGTTACCGGCTGTGTCGTTCAAGTGGTGCTGATTTTTGGGAAGGTGTGCTCCCTGGATTTCCATCTGTGGTGAGAAGGCATCTCATCCACAACGTGGTGGAGTTGTAGGCTCAGTGCATGTAGCAGCCAGACATGAAAAAAAAATTAGATTAGTTCATTAATATTTTACTAAATTTAAAAAACGCAGCCCAGTAATTGCTTTCCTATCATTACTTTCTGCCTGCACCAAAATAACATATTGCCAGCATGAACCCTGGTGGCAACGGGGAAGGATTGAGTGGGAGAAAATGAGGTTATCTCTTGATCAAAATTATATCAGCTCAATAATAATATTTTGATTAGGAGAAATATTTCTCTGTGCCCCAAAGAGGCACAGCCTTCTTGTGATTTCTGTGTCACCGGAGTTGTTTGGGGAAGGTTGAATCCCACGTGGCTTAAAAATACCAAACCACTAAGACCAAAGGATCATCTTTTAACAACTCTGTCATCTGCTTTAGATCCTTTTTGTTTCTCCAACCTGAGTGTCTGGAAGGAAGTTGGAGCTCCTCACTAAGTGATATTGTTGCCTCTGGCCACCTTTCATGTAGGGGGGGACAACTTGTGAGCAGGGTCAAATCTGTCCAAGGGCTTTGAGATATAGGATTATCAGCACAGGAAGTCTGGGTGGTCTTGGGGCTGCAGCTACGGCTGCTTCTGTTTCCATTTGTCCTGGAGATGAGGTGGCTCTGGTTACAGGATTGGAGAGTGGTTTGATTGGGAAGGGAACTTAAATATCCTGTTCCAAACCCCTGCCATGGGCAGGGACACCTTCCACTAGAACAGGTTGCTCCAAGCCCCATCCAACCTGGCCTTGGACACTTCCAGGGGTCCAGGGGCAGCCACAGCTGCTCTGGGCAACCTGTGCCAGGGCCTCACCACCCTCCCAGCCAACAATTCCTTCCCAATATCCCATCTAACCCTGCCCTCTGGCAGTGGGAAGCCATTCCCCCTTGGCCTGTCCCTCCATGCCTTGTCCCCAGTCCCTCTCCAGCTCTCCTGGAGCCCCTTTAGGCCCTGCAAGGGGCTCTCAGCTCTCCCTGGAGCCTTCCCTTCTCCAGGAGAACCCCCCCAGCTCTCCCAGCCTGGCTCCAGAGCAGAGGGGCTCCAGCCCTGGCAGCATCTCCGTGGCCTCCTCTAGACCTGCTCTGAGAATTCCATGTCTTTCTTCTGCTGGGGACCCCAGAAAATGCCAATGTTTCAATGTCTTGGCATGACCCTACAATTCCTGGCATCGGATTTGACTGGAATTACTGAGCTCAGCCCAGGCTGCCTTCCCCCAAATGGCTGCAAAATAAGGGATAACCCAACTGCATCGAAGGAGCTGCACGGATGCAATAGGTGGTACATAAAATCTGCAGAGTGCAGGTCCTTTGGAACCTCCCTGCCCTTCCATGGGCACACTCCACATGCTCCCTGCCTGCCACAGGGAGCTCCCTTCTGGTGTTGAAAGCCACTTCCTTCATGTCTCCATCCCATGGCTCAGGAAGCAGCGGTACCTGATGGATATTGCGCGGCAGATCGTGGCACTGTGCCACCAGCCTCGCTGGTGACCTCAGCAAAGTCCCTCTCCCTGCTCCTGCTGTTTAAAATTGAGGATAAAAGGCAGTTATCTTATAAAAAGGAAGGTCTGAAGGTGATGCCTGCACGTAGCTCTCTTTGTTGTAGGTGTCTGTACTCCCGCTGTCCTTCTCATCCTCCGGAATCTAAAGGCTTTGGGGCAGCGTTTAGCAAAGGGCTGCAGTGCAGGGCTCGTGTGGCAGTTCATCACCAGGCTGCATCCAAGGGAAAAGAGAAACCCTTTGCTCATAAAAGGGTGAAAAAGGGGTCAGGTTTTGCACGAATCAAGAGATCTTTGCAGCAGCACGGTGGCATCGCTGGGAAAATTCACGGGGACCTCAAAGATAAGGGGAACAGGAGTTCTGAGCGCCGTAGGGTTGTGTTTTAAAAACCCCACAGTTTGCCTTTGCCTCTTTTTTTTTTTGGATGTTAGAGAGAATGGTGTGGGCAGAAGTAGTAGTAGAGCCTCTGCACTTGTATCAGGAAAGCTGCTGATAGGTTTTACCAAGTATTTTCCTGGTGAATTGAGATCACGAGGGAGATGAATGATAGAGCTCTCCAAAATGCCCGGAGGTTCCTTGTGAAGGGTGACAGACTGGATTTCTGGGCTTTGAGGGCACAGCCATGGAGGAGTTATCAGGAAGACGAAGAGATAAATCCAGGATTAGTGCTCGGATGGTTGCTGATAGTAAACAGATCCGTGGGATGTGCAACAGCAGCTGGAAAAACCGTGAGCTGGATATAGTGAAAATATCCACGAATTAGTTTAAAAAAAAACCCTAAACCCTCAGTGCTTAAACTAGTTCTGCAGGGAGAAGAGGTGGAGATGCCAAAACTGGGAGGAGCTTTGATACCCAGCGATGAAAAGCCGTTTCCTGAGTGGGAGGCTGGAAGGATGGATCCTGTAGGCTGGAGTAACACGGGAGCGCTGCCTTTCCTATTGCTCCCCACCTTCCCTTTTCGCTGGGCCATATTTATTATTTCACTTGGGTTATAACTTCCTCACGGGGGCGTGGGAGGGGGGGAAGGAAATGACACTTGCTGTCTTTGTGGGACGTTGGGAAGAGCTGCAGTTTAAGGGTTGGCTCTGAGGGCTCGGTGTCACCGGAGCTGGGAGAAATAACGCGCTTCCGAGCGAATTCCTGCAGGTACCTCGGGTGAGGTAACCTGAAACCTGGCATTTGGGGTGCGGCAGAGGAAGATTGCAACCCGTCCAGTTCTGCTTTGTAACGTAACACACCGTGGAAAAGGGCCTGTTGGGGTTTTTTTTTAACACTTCTTTTTGTCTTTTAGGCTTGTAGCGGCTCGATGGCTTTGGGCGCTCCCAAGCTTCGGGTGGCTGTGCTTTGTTTGCCTCCAGAGCCCAGTTTCCCTTCACACAGTCACAATCGGGCAGGAAACGGGTTTCTTGTGCAGCCAGCCTGGTTTTCTCGACAGCAAAAGCTCCCTGGGTCCTGCTGGGAAGCTCTCCAGCTCCGCTCACCCCCACGCTTCCCCGTGCAATTCCTCCGCAGCAGCGTCCAGCCAAAGCTCGCGGTTCCCTCGGCCTCACCTGCCTCTGCACAACGCTCCTTGTAGTTTTTCTACCTTATACCTCAAAAAAAACACCCCCCCAAACAAACAGCCTTGCCTGCACCTTTTCATATCATTGTACAAAATGTAGCCGTCACACCCACCGGCTTCCTTTTAGGTTTTACCCGGCGCTGGGCTCCTTGAATAAAGGGATTTATGCCGGGCCGTGGCAGCGGCAGCCTTTCCTCCTGGCATGACCAGACTCTCAATGTGACATTCAGAGCTGTAAAACACTCCCTGACAATAGCTGGTGTTGTTCAAAGAGCGGCATAAATAATCAAGGGGGGGGATTTTTTTCTCTCTTTTTTTTTTTTGATGCAAGAATAACATCTCCCTGGGCTGGCTGAGGAGGCAAAGGGCTGTTTGCAGGAGCAGTGTTGGGATCTCAGGATGGTGACGTGGAAAAGTGGGGCTTGAGGTTGTTATCTAGAAGTTTTTTAACATTGAGGCACGGGTCAGAGGTGTTGGGACCTCAGTTCTCTCTACACAGAGAATATACATTTATACAGAGTAAAATAATTCTGGTTTTGTACAGAATAAAGTAATTCTGTGATCCAGGTTTCTGTGGTGTGACGGGGTGACTTTGTGGCCCGAGCTTGAGCTGCTGATGGGATACCTGGGAAGCCAAGATCCCAGAGCAGTGAGGGACCTCAGGAGGTGTCCAGTGCAACCTCCTGCTCCAGGCAGGATCAGCTGTGAGGCTGGATGGGTCTGAGGAGCAGCTGAGGGAGCTGGGGGGGCTCAGCCTGGAGAAAAGGAGGCTCAGGGGGGACCTTCTGGTTCTGCAACTCCCTGACAGGAGGGGGAGCCTGAGGGGGTCGGGCTCTGCTCCCAGGGAACAAGGGACAGGAGGAGAGGGAACGGCCTCAAGCTGTGCCATGGGAGGTTTAGGTTGGATATTGGGGAAAATCTCTTCATGGAAAGCGTTGTCAAGCAGTGTTGGAGTCCCCATCCCTGGAGGGATTTGAAAGCCACGTGGATGTGGCACTTGGGGACATGGGTCAGTGGTGGCCTTGGCAGTGCTGGGGGAACAGTTGGACTCGATGATCTCAGAGGGATTTTCCAACCTTAATGATTCTGATTGTGCTCAGGGCTTTATCCAGCTGGGTCTTGAAAACCTCCAGGGATGGAGGTTGCCCAACCACTCAGGGCAACCAGCTTGACTGACCCCGTGGTGGAAAAGCTTCTCCCTCCATTTTGAACATCTCATTTCATCTTCTGCCCCTTGTCTCATGTCCTCCTGCCCTGTGGGCCTTTGAAATCCAGACTCTCCCTTCTCCCTGACCTCCTTGGACATGCTGGAAAGCTGCTAAGCTCCCTTTCTCCCCTGGCTCTGGTGGCTGAGTGTGTCCAGAGAGAAAAAGGGGCAAACATCTCTGTATTTGTGTACCTACCACATACCTCAAATTAAAATAGAAATAGAAATTTGTTGAAGAAGTCACCAGAAATATGGATTAGCAGTTTGATGACATTTCCTCCCAGGTCATTAACCCACATCTCAGGTGACTTGGTCCTTCTGAAACTTCTCTAGAAAATATGTATTTTTTTATTTTTCTTCAGTCTTTACATTCCTTGCTATCAGTACCTAATAGGTGACGTGATCCCAGCACTATTTTCTCAATTAGGTGGCTTTTTGGTGCTGTGACCTGAATACAGGGCAGAGCAACTGCTGATTTAACCCTTTCCAACGTGATTTTTCTGTTCTTTCTCCTAATTCTTAAAAAAAAAAATCAAGAATCTCATCACTAAAGCAGCTTCTTTCTTGCTAATTTCTCCAACACTGTGAAAATAAAGCACTGAAACCAATGTGTTTTGTACAGTGAACGTGCAGAGGGAAAAGCTTCTGTGCATCCTTTCGACTGAAGCTGACCACAACCTCATCTCTTAAAACGGTGTATTTGTAAAAACCAATTTAAATATGCTTATTTTTTAAAAAAAATGTGTTTTAAAACTAAGCTTAAACTGAGAAAATAAATCCCCCTGTGCAGTAGCTGTGGCCATGCCCAGAGTCTGCCCGGCACGTGCCGTGGGTATGAATGAGCGCCGGCAGTTTTGTCTCCGGGCTGGATTAGGCACAGTTGCTACTGGAAACTGCACAGCCTGGCTCAGGGAGTCTGTTCCTCTCCGAAAGAGAGTCCCTGCCCATGGCAGGGGGTTGGAACCGGATGATCTTTAAGGTCCCTTCCAACCCAAACCATTCTGTGATTGTATAAAAGGGGGATGAGGACGTGCCCCGAGCCGGTGCTGCAGGCTGAGCTCATCCCAGCCCACACCCATCCAGCATCCCTAAATGTCACTCCAACAGCATCCAGAGGGGGCTTTTCCTTCTGGGATTTGCTTTCAGATGAAATGTTCTTACCTGTGTCTCTTTAGAAAAAGTCTGTTTTCAGGAGTCAAGCCCCACCAAGTCAGTGTTTTGGCCAAGGTGCGGTTTGGGTTTTAGCACCACTGCTTGCACAGGCAGTTGTCAGTCCTGGAGCAGCGATGGTGGGTTGGTTTTGAGATGTAAAACAAAAGCTTTTGTGCACCCTGGTCGGTGTGTGCTGCTTTCTGCTGTTGGGAGGGAAGCACCAGCCTTGTTCTCAGCCCATTCCTGCCCTGGCCTTCCCGCGAGCCCATTGAACTGGCTCCTGTCAATCAACGGTGCTTTCAGAGCGAAGCCGTGGGATAAAGCTCCAAAATCTCTCTGTGTCAGCCCTGGAGTGGTGACTGCACAGCCTGGTTTGTGGGTGTGCAGAGCTGCCCATGTGCAGTCAGTGTTGCACAGTCATTTGTGCCTGTCAGAGGAGTTGGACTCGATGATCCTTGTGGGTCCCTTCCAGCTCAGGATATTCTGTGATTCTCTGATCTGCAGCAGAGCTCGGGTTATTTTCCTTATGAAAATAATCTGAATTTGGAAGCCCCTGGGTTATGTTCACTCTTTCTAGACTAAGTTTAATAGCACCAGTTTTAAACTGTGGCCTTGATCAGTGGAGAAGGGAAACGATGTTGTGGTGTCTACAGAGAGGATGTGGCATTTCAGTACCTAAAGGGGCTTATAAAAAAGAGGAGTGACCTTTAAAACAGGCAGATAGTGACAGGACAAGGGGGGATGGTGTTAAACTAAAAGAGGAGAGATTTAGGTTAGATATTAAAATTTCTTCGCTGTGAGGGTGTTGAGGTCCTAGCACAGGTTTCCTAAAGAAGCTGTGGCTGCCCCATGCCTGGAAGTGTTCAAGGCCAGGCTGGACAGGGCTTTGAGCAGCCTGGTCTAGTGGAAGGTGTCCCTGCCCGTGGCAGAGTTGGAACAGGGTGGTCTTTAAGGTCCCTTCCAACCCAAACTGTTCCATGATTCTATAATGCCGTGGCTGCAGGGAGATCTCCCCTCTGGTGCTGACCTGCCTGTCACAGGCAAAGCAAAACACATTCAGGTTTTATTTCACCCTGACAGCATGTTTTAAGGCTGGCAGAGCAGTGGGCTTGAGAACAGAAAAAGTGTGGAAGCAGCGGTGAATATTGGAAGTGTCAGAGCAGCATGGGAAATGCAAGGATACAGAAATAATAAGAGTTGGCTTTTGGGCAGCAATGCATTTCAGAGAAGGCTCAGTGAGCTGAGAACACCTGTATGAAAATCAGGCATTTGGAAGAAGCCTCAAAGGTGAACTGACCTCCTGGTGATGGGCTTGGTGGACACAAACCACACGGACAACTCCCCATCTCCGAGTTGACTCCTCACCTAAGGCTGCCCTCCCAGCCCAAAAGTGCTGCCTGGGAGAGGAGAGCAAAGTACCCAGGAAGTGAATCCTGGGTTGGGTTGTTTGGACCACAAAAACTACTTGATCTTAGTGTTTTTCTCAGATATTTGCTCATATTTTTTGTCTTTTTTTTTTGTTTTGTTTGCTGTGCTTGAGCAAACCCCTCATGCTTTCACCTCAGCAGGTGCTGCCGCTGTCAGTAGCTCTCAAGGCAGCTTTGCCACCAGGACCAGCTTGTCCTCTTCTCTGTTGCCAGAGAAATCCTCAGCCCTTCCAGAGTGATGACCTCCAGTTTATACCTACATACTTGGAATTCTCCCTCGAGCCCTGTTGTGCAATGGGGAGCGTGATTCCACATGTGTTTTATAAAAGCCAAAGAGGATTTCGGGTGTTGTGTTGGAGAATCAAAGCCCTATTTGAGGGAACCTGTGGTCTGACTATCCAGTTGGACAAGCTCAGCTTTCCCTGCAATTTAAATAGGCTCTGCCAGAAAGTTAAAACGTGCCAGGCTCCATAACTACCTTTTAACTCCTTAGGAGCATGCAGGGTTTCCAAGCCACCATCACTCTCCTGTTTTAATGGAAAACAGCTCTGAATGTGCGTGTCCATCACCTACTTACTCCCCTGGAAAGGTTTTATGGCTGCAGTGTGTCATTTGGAATAATCCAGGACATTTCTGCACAGCTCAAAAAGGTTCTTTCCTCCCCACCTGCCTTCTCAGAGCTTCCCCATCCTACCTGGAAGTGGTGATCTGAGCAGAGTTTTTATCTTTATTCACCCAGAAGTTCCTCTGCATCTTTGAGGTCGACTATTTGATATCCATAACATCTTGGCACTTAAATTCTGTTTTCTTGTTCTCGGTTTATGGCACTTTCCTAACTAAATTCAACCAGAATAAATGGCATCTAGAGAGAGAAAATCCAGTTTATTGTGAATATCAACAACATTGGAGAAACAGCTGTTCAGAGCAGGGAAAAACTCCCTGAAAATCATTACCTCCTTTATTAGAGGGAAAATAAGAGCTTCAGGTGTCAGAGACAGAGAAGGGATTGTCTCAAATTTGGTTTGTTGTGGTATTGAGGGAATTTAAGTGCTCTTAGTCCCAGCTGGAGCTGCGGCAAAACCTGTCCCCTGGAAATACTGGAAGCTTTGCTGTTGATTTACATGGATGCAGAGTCCAGCCCCATGTGCTTGCACATTATCGTTTCACCATCTGTAAAAGTTTCTGCAGCAAAACCTTCCTTTGAACAGGGAAGGTTTGGGATACTTAAGGAAACCAAGCATAAATTAGGGTAAAACCGTTTGGGTTTGTTCGTGCTGCAGGGCAATAGTGGGAATAGAAAAAGAAAATTAATCTCCCTTTTCCCAGGAGATTGTCTTACCTGGAGCGTGTGCCTTCCCTAAGAGGTGGCAGATGGATTTCTTTGTTTTTCCTCAGGCTTGTGAAGCATCCAGGATTTTCGGAGGAGCAGCTGTGTGTCTCAAAAGTTAGATTTAGATGTTTCGCTGTAGCCTGACATATTCCAGCTGCTGCTCCTGGTAGACTGGACCCGGGATCTTCTGACAGGATCTTCTGACACCGTCCTGGACCCTGCAACAGCCGGGATAAGTTTCAGTGCTCAAGGGTCTCCATCAGATGTGATGGTGAGACTGTGCCTTGGCTACTCTCGGGCTTGGAGGAAAAGCCAGGCTCTTGCTCTTATCCCAGAGCCTCCTGCTGCTGAGCCTGGAAGATCATTGACCTGTTGGAACAATCCAGAGCAGGTCACTAAGCTGATCACAGGGCTGGAGCACTTCTGTTACAGAGACAAGACTGGGAGAGCTGGGGGGGTTCACCTGGAGAAGTGAAGGCTTCAAGGAGAGCTGAGAGCCCCTTGCAGGGCCTAAAGGAGATCCAGGAGAGCTGGAGAGGGACTTGGGATGAGGGCATGGAGGGACAGGACAAGGGGAAATATTTTAAACTGAAATTGGGTTGATTAAGATGTGATTACTGTGAGGATGGTGAGGCCCTGGCACAGGTTGCCCAGAGAAGCTGTGGTTGCCCCTGGATCCCTGGAAGTGTCCAAGGCCAGGTTGGACAACCTTGGAGCAACCTGGGCTATTGGAAGGTGTCCCTGCCCATGGCAGGGGGTGGAACTGGATGGTCTTTAAGGTCCTTTCCAACCCAAACCATTCTGTGATTCTATGATTTTACAATTTTATGTCTTTGAGGTTCTGAGTATTGGCACCTTCACTGCTAATTTATTTTTTTAAAGCTTAGGTAATCAATCACATCAAACAAATCTTGGTAGCTGAGGTAGGAACAGGACATCTGTGTGGGGAGGCCATTCTGGTTGGACACTCACTTTCACTTGAGGGAAGGACTTGAGTGAATTTGAACTGAAAATGTGCAGGTTTAAGTAAAAGAAACCTAAACCACTTAAAGCAGCATTTTGTATTTTAAACAAAGAATAGAGAGGCGTGGAGAGGACTTCCAGAGAAACAAACAATTTACTTTGCTGCTGGAGAAGGGTCTTTACTAGTGAAACAAAACAGAAACCCCTGAAGGGAACCGAGTCCTCTTCATTTGTGTGAAGACCACGGGAGATCACCGTGATGGATTAAAGCAAAGCTCCACAGCTGCACAGAACATCTGGCACCTCAGCTCAGTCAGAGATTTTCCATCCGTGAGGAGGTCTCGTCCATGACTTTTGGCTCCACTTTCCATCTCCAGTATGTCCAAAGGTTACAGAATTCCCACGGCAGGACTCCTCACGCAGAGTTGGGAGGATCCTGCTACCGGCGTGAGGAGTCCCGCAGGTTTAGTCCTGCTGCCCACTGGATCCCTCCAACAGAGGCATCAAAAACTCCAGCAGGAATCAAATCAAGTCCTGGATCTTTCTCTCTTCGAGGGAATTTTGGGTGGAATGGACCAGAAATCTGCCCCGTGGCCCCTTTGTATTGTAATAACACCCCTAATGCTTTCAGACCTGAGGCACGTAAGGGTTTGTGCCACAGTTCTCCTGATCCTTGGGTCTGCTGAGTCCCCACGGACTTCAGTGGTGTTTGGGTGACAGGGGGGTTGTCAAAACTCTGAATTTAATCCAGCCTAAAAGCTACAGCAGGGCCAGCGTTATTGTTTGGTGCAAAGTGCTGAGCAATCCACAACAGAGCACAGCCTGGTTCTGCAGCATCCAAAGGGTCAGTCCCTTCCCCTTTTGGAATTCCTGCAGGACAACCCCGGCTGTGTGGGAGGAGTGTTGTGTTAAGCCATTTATAAATAAATATAAGCAAAGGAACCGCTGGTTATTTCTCATTCTATTTAAGAACTTGTGTCTGGAGCACAAGTCTGATGAGGAGAGGCTGAGGGAGCTGGGGGGGCTCAGCCTGGAGAAAAAGAGGCTCAGGGGGGACCTTCTGGCTCTGCAACTCCCTGACAGGAGGGGGGAGCTGGGGGAGGTTGGGCTCTGCTCCCAGGACAGGATAAGAGGAAATGGCCTCAAGTTGTACCAGGGGAGATTTAGGTTGGATATGAGGGAAAATTTCTTCATGGAAAGGGTTGTCCAGCCCTGGCACAGCTGCCCAGGGCAGTGATGGAGTCCCCGTCCCTGGAGGGATTTAAAATCCCTGTGGATGTGGCACTTGGGGACATGAGTCAGTGGTGGCCTTGCAATGATCTTAGAGGCCTTTTCCAACCTAAATAATTCTATGTTTCTATTAAATTGAGCGGATTTACTTGCAGACTTTACTTTGACAGTGAATTTAGAGCCTGATAGTCAAGCCTGGAGGTGAAACTCTGCCATGAATCCACTGAAGTGGTGCAGTGCCAGTGCCAGAAGTGAAACCCATTTTCCCTTTGGTCTCTGCTGCTTTGGCTTAATTTCCTCCCCCCCGCCCCACCATGTTCTGCTTTTGCTTTTGTTAAAAGCCTTATTCTGCACTATTATCATCTTCTGAGGGTTTGTTTGACGTTCGGCTGGAACAGGATGGGGTTGAGGTGCCACAGAGGTGTGTGAGGTGTCCTGATCAGCACTGATAACAGACCTTGAGGTGCAGAGCCTGGGCCTCAGAAAGGGGCCAGCAAAAAGGGCACTGAGGAGTCCAAGTGTTAGTGACAGGCTGAAAGGAGACGTTGCTTTTTGAGCACAGCAGGACCTGCTGTAGTTCTGATCCCACAATCCCAACTACAGCCACGTATTTATATCTGGAGCTCAGAAATCCATCTGTGGGAGGAATGAAGAACATCCTGTCGCTGCCTGATGCTATAACTGGCTGGAGCTTGTCCCTGGGCTTGCTTCCTGAAGGGTCACTCCATGTCCCTGTCCCTGTCCCAACTCCTGCGTGCACAGAAATCCCAGCTGAAACCACCACTTGACTCCGTCACATGCACTGTGTCAGGTGGATCTGCCTTGAAACCAGATCCTGTTTGCCTTCAGGTGGATGAATCTCTGCCTTGGGGCTTGGCAGTCCATGGGCTGGGATTTGGTGAAATGATGGGCAGGAAAACCCAACGAAACTGAAGCCTCTCCCGGCAGGAACAGAGAGGTTTCAATCGTGGCGGTTTGCAGAGCAGGGAGTGTCACCATGGATGGAGTGTGGGTTAGGGGTAACCCATATATCCCTTAGATCAGACATGGAAATTCTTGGATTCGAGAACTGGCAAAGCCAACAGTGCGATGGGGTGTGGGATTTCTTTCCCAAAACCTTTGAGGAAGCACATTTAATGGAATTCTAGATTGGTTTGGGTCGGAAAGGACCTGTAAGATCATCTTGTTCTAACCCCCTGCCATGGGCAGGGACACCTTCCACTAGCCCAGGTTGCTCCAAGCCCTGTCCAACCTGGCCTTGGACACTTCCAGGGGTGGATACAAACCAGCCATGTGTCCTGCCAGCCCTGTTCATGGAGTGGGCTGAATTAACACACCCTCCCAAAAACGAAACCAGCCCTGAACCACCAGCAGAAATAGCATTGTGTGAGGTTCTGCCCCATGGCAGCTCATGTCCCCACTGCACTGCTAAAAGCCTGGCATCCCTTTCCTCTCCCAGGCTGCTCCCAGCAAACCTGGGCTGTGCAGAGGACGACTGGTTGTGCGAGTGGGTTTTTTTCCCCCCTTCATAAGTTTGTTTATTCATTAAGGAAGTCAAAAGAGGAAGAGGAATAGAAAGGTTGCAAGTGTTTTGCTTAGAAATGAGACCTCAGTGACTGGGTTGCACGTTGCCCTGTGTACAATGCGTTGGGCAGCTCCAGATTCCCTGGTGGGAGCTCGGGAAGACCGACGTGCCCTCCCAAGGTGTGTTCAGGTAGGGTCACAGCTTGATGGTGTATCTCCTTATATCCATATGGCCCATAGTCTCCTATGGACACAGGCTGGGAGAGCTGGGGGTGTTCACCTGGAGAAGTGAAGGCTCTGGGGAGACCTTCCAGAACCTTCCAATGCCTAAAAGGGCTCCAGGAGAGCTGGAGAGGGACTTTGGACAAGGAAAAGGGGGAATGGCTTCTCACTGCCAGAGGGCAGGGTTAGATGGGATATTGGGAAGGAATTCTTGGCTGTGAGGGTGGGGAGGCCCTGGCACAGGTTGCCCAGAGAAGCTGTGGCTGCCCCTGGATCCCTGGAAGTGTCCAAGGCCAGGTTGGATGGGGCTTGGAACAACCTGGTCTAGTGGAAGGTGTCCCTGCCCATGGCAGGGGGTTGGAACTGGATGATCTTTCAGGTCCCTTCCAACCCAAACCATTCTGTGTTTCTATATGCCGGTATTTGACTATCAAATCATCCCTAATGAACATCTCTTGCATACAGATGTACATCCACTGGCTTCCCTGAACATTGCTCTTGGGATCAGTGGCTACCTCTGCATCCCTGAATTTCTTTTATTCCCAACACTATCATCCCTTACATTTATAAAGGATGCCTCTTTTCAAACAGCTTTGCCCTGTCTCTTTGCACGTTCCAGTTTAAGAAACAGCAAGACCTAAATTTCACAAGCGCCAGGAGAAGGTTGTGAGGTACTCCTGGACACACAGCTGCTCCAGGGATCGGGCACCAGCCCTGCATCCCATCCACGGGAGCAGAGCCAGCCAGCAGCTCGGAAAATGCCAGGGAACGGTTCCTACGTGCGCAGGCAGACAGGGCGAGGAGAGGGAAGCAGAGAGCTTTGCCAAGGGAAATGGTCTGGTTGCGCACAGCGTGTTTTCTTTAGGTGTTTGTTTCCCACCCTTCGCTGGGGATGCGGAGTTGGGCTCCGAAGGTTTGAACCCGGCCGGTTTATCTCGGGGTGTGTCGTCGCTCCCGGGCTCTTATCAGGTGTGTCATGGGGAGCGAAACCATTCCAACAAAAGCCTTTCACCTCCGTTTGTGCGCCGGGTTCCTGCGCTGGGCCAGGGATTGGTCCTCAATTAATGCGGCTGCAGGAAAACCGATGGGTTTTTTCGGCTTTTGTTTTTCGTTTTTATATTTAGGGGGGTGGAAATCTGTGGATTGGCACAAATGAGTGAGGGTGGAAACACCAGCGAGGCTGTGTGGAAGCACCAAAACTTAAGGTGACTGCCTACTAGAATTATCAAGTCATTTAGGTTGGAAAAGACCTTTGAGATCATCGAGCCCAGCTGTAAAACGAGCCGCCGTGGTTGGGAAAGCGTAGGGAAGCTTTTCCTCCTGAAAGCTGCCGGCTTGTTCAGCTGTCAGGGAAGCAGCCGGATGCTTTCCTTGCTCTCAGTTGCTCCTTTAGCTCTGACATGCTGTTTGCCGGGATGAAAGGAGAGACATCAACAGGCAAAGCTGCGAGAGGCTGCCGGTGTTTGTTGCTGTCACACCTGCGTGGTGGTGCTGCCAGCACAGCAAACAGGCAGGTACAGTAAATACACTGGGGTGGTTTTTTTAGGTTTTTTTTTTTTTTAGTTCTTTCTTTTTTTTTTTTTTTGCAAGCAAGGAGATAACGATTGGATGCTGTCCCATTTTCAGCCCAGGAATTGTTTGCCAGACTTGAATTACAGGAATTGCTGTAGCGAGGCAGAGCAGCTCCGTGTGCCACGAACTGGGAGCTGGCAGGGGCCGGAGTGGTCCCGCGTTGTGCTCCCGTCAGAGACGATTAAAGGAGCTGCTTGTGATGGAAACAAAAACCAAATTGGGCTGATGCTTTAAGGGGAAATAAAACAGGGAAGAATAACGTTATTGAGCTTGTTTATTAAATCTTGCTGTGCTCCCTTCAGAGCGGCAGAAACTGTTGGAACTGGCTGGTGCAGCCAGCTCATGTTTTGTGTTTTTCTTTTTTGAGCTGATTTGGTGTGTGGAGAGTCTTGGGACAAAATCTTTTCATATCCCTTTGGCTTAGTTGCAATCCAAAACTGATCTGCTGGTGACAGGCTTAAACTAATTATCACCAAACGGTGCAAGAGAAGAGGTTTTAAAGCTGTTGCTGTGATAAGATATTGGGTGTTCGGAAGGGCCTGGGAATTACTGGGTGTTAAGGCTCTGATGCTGGCCCGTGCCAGAACCCATATTCCTTCTTAGGGAGAGAGAGATGAGTTTGCTTTCACTGCTAAACTGCTTAGAGGGGTTCTGCTTAAAGATGGGGGGGAAACCCCCACCCAGGCACTCGTGCTCAAGGGGAGCTGCAGAAGAACAGAAGGAAGCTGTCTGTGGGTTTTTTTCCTTCATGCCTCCATAATGGTCCTGCAGCTGGAGCAGCTTGGTTTACTCCCCCAATTCCTGTGTGACCCCGCACTTTCAGTATTTTCATCCTTTACCTCCGTTGAAGTTCATCTAGTTTCAACCCCCCTGCCATGGGCAGGGACACCTTCCACTGTCCCAGGTTGCTCCAAGCCTCGTCCAGCCTGGCCTTGGACACTTCCAGGGACGGGGCAGCCACAGCTTCTCTTGTCAGCCTGTGCCAGGTTGCCTTACACTGCAGCCAGGCAGCTCTGGGTGCTGCTGTAAAATCCACCTCTTGAGATTTATAAGGTCAAAGCAGCGAAGAAATGCAGAAGCGCAGGAATGCTGATATCAAAGGCATTAAAAACTCTTCACCTGGGCATCTGTTCCTGGGCTAGTTTGGTATTTTGCACCCTTATTCTCTGAAAATTGATGATTTTTTTGGTGCTGTACAGAGCGTACGTATTGTGTTTGCTCTCACCTGTGGCTCAGTGAGTGTTACCAGATGGTTTACTCGAAGTTGATTTTTTTTTTTAACACTTGTGGTAGTAGTTTAGTGCTTGCTGCTCTTCTGCTGTGTGTTTTTTAGCCAGGCAAAGTGCCAGCACGTCTGTCAGAGGAAAAACTCCTGGCTGGATCCTGGAGAATAAACCCAGCTCGAATTCCCTCTGAAGGGAGAGAGCTCAAGTCCCGCAGGGGGGATTTTTCATCATAATGGTCCCATTTGGCAAGTAAATTAGTGACCAGTTTGGGAAGGAAAATTGAATGACTTTGGGAGCATCCTCTGGTGCCCATAAGGAGGAGGGAGATGTGGTGCAGCCCCAGCTCCTGGAGTTGCAGCTGAACATCACCAGGAGCAGCACAACCATCTTCTCCACAGGGACATCGACCACAGCCCTGGAGGCACTGGGGGCTCAGGCTGAAGGATAACTCTGGAATAGCTAAAAAAATCCATGTTTTGGTAAGGTCTTGATAAAAACCCTTGATGATTTCCTGCTCCAGGTAGACCTATCCATGTATGGCTGTTTAACTGAGTCTCTGATGTGATTCTTGGGGCTGTCCCGTGCAGGGCCAGGAGTTGGACTCGATGATCCTTGTGGGTCCCTTCCAGCTCAGGAGATTCTGTGATTCCAAAAGGAGAAGTTGTCACTTTAGCAGTTTGTTTGTTCCTCCGTTATCCTTGCTCATTCAATGGGAAAGATTTAGGGTTGTTTTTTTCTTTTAGGACAAGGATCATCGGGGATCTGCTCTGATACATCCCTGATCCCAACGAGCATCCCAACCTCTGCTGCAGTTCAGGTGGAATTGGAAGGGGTACAGTGCAGTGGCTCCGGTTTTTGTGAGGTGGTTGTTTCTTCACATAAGTCAGGGATCTGAGTGATTTGATAAATGCAGGGATTTGAGTCTCCTGCTCTTTATTTGTTTCACATACACCGTAGGGGGTTTATTTTTCTAGCTGCCTCTCTCTGCACCCATCAACCTGTTTCACAGGGATGTGATATTTAGGAAATAGTTATTTTTGGAGGGTGGCATCACGCCTTAGAACAGAAACCAGCATTTCAGAGGAAGCAGATCAGACCAGGTGTCTTTGGCCCTTCTTTTTAGTTATTTAGGCTTATTTTGGGTTGCTGTGGGGCCTTACCTGCCACAGCAGGATCCCAACAGAGCTCCAGCCTTTCCAGAGGCAGCATCTCCCTCGCAGTGCTGTCCCAGAGGATTGTGGCAGATTGCAAACACACTCAGCACAATCATACCATCCCAATTAGCATAATGATGCTGCCTAATTTATGCACAAATTGCCCTAATTTATGTGTGTCGATACATGTGATTAAGCCAAGCACAGGTGGAACAAGGGTTTGGCCTCACCCAACCAAGGAAGCACAAAGCTGTGTCCACCCAAAAATGTGTGAAAGGTCCGAAATTTCTTCTCCCTGTTACTAAAATACAGAGCTTTGTGTTGTTTTACTCCGGCAGCACCAAGGGGTGCAGGGCAGGACTAAACTCGTGGCAGGAGGTAAGAGAATAAAGGATTCCTGGGCTGAGATTTGCATGGATTAAAGGCAGCTTTAATTTGCCTTGATGCACTTGGCTTTCAGGTGGATTAACAGGCGGTGGGATTTGGGGCTGTCTAGCCAACTAATACTGCATTACTTTTATTTTAATTATTTTAGTAAGGGATGGAGGAGTTCTGGAACTGTGGGCCACCTTTGCCAGCCGCTGATGTTGAACATTTTTGTGTGTAAGGTTTTATACCATTAATGTTCCCGATTAACAAAACTGCTGCCGTCATCTGAATTCCCAAAGCACTGTCTCAGCGGGGTTTCCTCCAAAAGAGACCTCTTAGGCTGTGACCTTGTTTTTATAAAAGAAATGGTGTTGCACTGTAAAATTGTTCCAGAGAATCACAGAATGGTTTGGGTTGGAAGGGACCTTAAAGATCATGAAGTTCCAACCCCCTGCCATGGGCAGGGACACCTTCCACTAGCCCAGCTTGCTCCAAGCCCTGTCCAACCTGGCCTTAAACACAATGAGGTTGATCCAGCATCATAAGAATCACAGAATTGTTTTCAGTTGGAAAAGCCCTCTGGGATCATCAAGTCCAACCGTTCCCTCAGCACTGCCAAGGCCACCACTAACCCATGTCCCCAAGTGCCACATCCATTAACATTGTTTTCGTCCTAAATCCAAAACACTGTGCCAGCTACTGGGAAGAAAATTAACTCTGTACCAGCCAAAACCAGGACTACCTGGTCACAGCACCAAGATTACCCGAGTTCGAGAGTTGTTTGGACAACTCTCTGAGGCACATGATGTGATTCTTGGGGAGTCCTGTGCACCGCCAGGAGTTGGACTGGATGACCCTGATGGGTCCCTTCCAACTCAGCATATTCTGTGGGTTCTGTGATTCAAACTGTACTGGAAGACACTTGGCACTGAGTCCAGTGGTCTCTTTCATAGCTGAAGGTCTTTCTGAAGCAAGTTTCTGTAACAGTACTGTCCAGAAATACCTGGGTGTTGGGTTTCCCAATGGTGCTGGGCTTGGAAAACTGAGTTTTGGCTGTAGGGAATGGAAGCTCCTTCCTGTATCCAGCGTGCCTTCCTTACCTTTGGTGTGCTGTGGCAGCACGCGTGCTCACCAGATTGAATTGCTTTCATCCCAAAATACACAATGAAGAATTAATAATAACAAATTATTACAGTATTCCTGAGGCAGGTGGGTTGTGGGGTTGAATTGCCGCAGTCAGGGACTGCACCAGATCCTCAGGATGCCATATTTTGGGAAGATTGTCTGGCAAGAGAATTTTCCTGCTGGCACACCGGGACACGGTGGGGTTGGGGCGAGGCAGATGAGGGGAAAAGTTTGTGTTGGGCCGGGGCTGAACGAGCCCAGTGTGGGACACGCCGCCTCCCCTCAGCTCTGGGCTGCTTCTGCTCTTTGGTGTTTCCTCTCATGACTGATTTCTGAGAGCAGATGTGGATGTAAGACACTCTTGTAGGGATGTTCCACAGGAGATGTTTCTGCTCCGACATCCCTGAGCGCCTGAGCCACGCTCCTCACCTGTCACAGGCAGCGAGGGTTGTGAGTCACAGCGAGTCATGCATCACCAACCCCCCTCCTCTCCTGCTGCTGATCTGTTTGTACAGCCATCTGAACACACAGCCTGCTCTGCACCCTGTTCAGGCGTGTGCCGCTGACATTTATGAGCTCTCTTTGTTTTCATTCTGTCTTTGCACTTGCTGGGGTTTGTTATCTCCCCAGTGTACGGTTTTTCTTTCGGCGGGATGTTGTCCTTGTCTCGCGAGGAGCCGTGAGCGTGCGCTGCTTGTGTCTTGCTCCAAGCTCTGGAAAAGCTCGGCTTCATTGCTGATTCCCTTTGAACTCTCAGATGATGCTGATAACAGCAGGGAAACTGGAGAAGAGGAGGCTTTGGGGAGACCTTCCAGCCCCTTCCAGTGCATAAAGGGGCTCCAGGAGAGCTGGAGAGGGACTTTGGACAAGAGATGGAGGGACAGGACAAGGGGGAATGGCTTCAAACTGCCAGAGAACAGGGTTAGAGGGATACTGGGGAGAAATTCTTCCCTGTGAGGGTGGTGAGGCCCTGTCCCAGGTTGCCCAGAGAAGCTGTGGCTGCCTCTGGATCCCTGGAAGTGCTCAAGGCCAGGTTGGATGTGGCTTGCAGCAACCTGGTGTAGTGGAAGGTGTCCCTGCCCATGGCAGGGGGTTGGAATGAGACAGTCTTTAAGGTCCCTTCCAACCCAAACCATTCTGGGATTCCAGGATTCTGTGAAGGGAAGTCCTTCCTTCCATCACGACTTCCTGAAGCTGGAGGTGAATGCAAACTCTTCCAGCTTCTCCTGACTTGGCACCATCCAAGGCTGCGTTCAGAATCCGTCAGGTTTGTGAATGAGGAAATAAATTGACCATGAAAGTATTATCAGCACAGTTATTTACACCAACTTCCTGATTTGGTGCCTTAGAATTTACCCCTTTGTTCAAGTGCATGGAGCTAACCGAGGGATGGAAGGGCCTCTCCCCCATGGCACAGGGAGGAGAGGACAGACAGCCCTCAGAACCCTCTGCCCCAGGACAGCAGCGTTCCTGGGAGGTGTTGGGAAATGCTGGATCATAAGGAAGAAAATGCAGGTAGTACAGGGAGACCAGCAAGTTGGGAACATCTGGGGGTCGTTTGCCAGAGACAAGAGAAAGCAGATGCCTCAGCTGTTCTCCAGTTCCCTTAAAACAGAAATATCGGGAAAGTAACCCAGCTCTCCTCCTCCCTGCCAGTTCCAATGTCTTTTAATCCGCTCTCTCTCTCAGCTTCTCTTACAATGGGAGTTGCTGGTGGTCTGCTGGGGTTAAGCAGTGATTCTGGCAGACTTCAGAGCAGACATGATCTCCAGGTCTCGTTGCTTTGAAGCCCCTGGTTCTGTTACACTCGACTAAATCAGATTCCTTCTTCTCCGTGGAGGTAGAAAATCGGCCCTGTGAGCCCATCTGATTGAAGTGCTGAGGCTTGTCTAATTGAACAAGTGCTCAAGTCAACACTTGAGCAGGATGAAAAACAACAAGGAGATCACCCAGGGATTATGTCTGAGCTCCACACTGCTCCTGGCACTGCAGGAGCAGATGGCTGGGTCACATCCTGCCCAAGGCTGGGCAGAAGAGATGTCGATAGGAAAAAAATATTAATTTGGTGAAATATATTCAACTCGAAATCCAGAAGTGCCTCAGGTCTCTAATTTTGTGCTTTACAGCAGCAGCCCAGAAGATGGGATTAGCTGGGGGTTGGCTCTGCAGATTCCTGCTGCTGCCTCAAAGCAGGGTAAAAAATGTGTGGCTAAAAAATGTTTTGGGGTGGGGAACAGGGGCGCAGGGAGTGGGAATGACTCGGCTGGTGGTGTAAAAATGGGGAACAACCAGGAACAGTCTGGACATTGTGAGTGAACCGGGAGCCCCTGCAGTGCTGCTGCACTGATGGAGCCAGGAGAGCTGGTGGAGAGGGAAGTGTTTTGTGCAGGTCTGAGAACATCCCAAACATCCCTGCAGGTCCCCTGAGCTGCAGGGACAAGCTTCAGCCTCTTCCCTTTAGGATCACACTTGATCCTACAGCTAAAGTCTGTATCCAGGGAGGTTTGGGCTTCAAGAAGTCACTGGTGACTGTCTCATGGGTAGGTGGCCATCAGAAATCCTGGATACCACCAGGCAGCTTTCTGTCCCCTTCCCTTGGAGTGGGAATAAATAAACAGACACAGAACTGCTTTTCCAAATGCCCAAACTTCTTATGTCTGGGGAAATACACCCTCATAGGAGCCCAAGGTGATTGTGGTGCCTTCACTATGATAGAAATGACCTATTTTCTCTAGCTGTGGACCCTCTAAAACTTTACATTCCTTACCCCAAGCAGCAATGCACATATCAGGATGATCTGGGAACATCAGAGTCTCCTCATCCATAACTGCTGCTGCCCTGGAATTCCCTCCTGCCACCTCTGCCCAAAAGCACTTTTAACCCTGGAAACTCACAATTTTGCTTTCTGTATTTAAAAGTTATTTTCATTTTTTTTCATGAAAAGCTGCATTTTGCATTTGGTAAAATGAAGCAGAATCACCCTTCTGGCAGCAGTGAAAATGCTTCTTTTTCCAGGATGATGCTGAATTTTGTTTTGAAAAGCTTTGTTTGTTCGTCTGTTTGTTTTCAGGGGGCTCCACTGGAAGAACCTTTATGGGCTCCTGATGACATGCAGGTGGACGATTGACTTATGATATTTAAGGTAGGAAGAAGTGCTGTTAATTTTGGCATCTTCTCATTTGTCCTGTCCTTGAAATAAAATCGCGCTGGCCGGTGGCCCAGCGGTCATCGCTCTATTTTAGGGTTCAGTACACAACCATGGCACTGTGGCCATGCATTAACTTGTGCTGAAGTGTCCCTTTAAACACAGAGGGAAGGGAAATCTTATTTAAGAACTACCTGGGAATGTAACTAAGTGGAAAAAATCTGACTTCCTCCCCCGAAGGATAATAAGGTCTCTGTTGGTGCAGAGTTGGAAGGGACATGACTCTTACTTGAGAGCACTCAGCACAGGGATTTTTTTGTTCTGCTGAAACCCAGTGGTTGAGTTGGAATTCAGGTTCTAGCTTGCCATCTCAATAAAAAAAAAAACAAACCAAAAATATATTTTATTCGTTTATTTTCATCATCTTGAGCTTCTGTGGAAAGCTGGTCCATCTCCAAATGTGGCAAGAGAGCTCTCGATTCTTGACTGATGAAACAGAGGAAAATCCCCGATGTTAAAAGCACTAAACAATTGTGCAAACTTGGAAAAGGAAATACAAATGTGTGCAGAGTAAAATGGATTCATAAGTAGTTTTTATGCTGCTTTAATATCTGGATTCTTGCCTTGCTGGGTCTTTTTTGCCGTGGTTGTTGTGTTCGGAGGCGTCATCGGGGCAATGTGGTGGTCTCTGCTGGTCTCTGCCTCCTCTTGCAGTAGCAAAGAGGGTCTTGACCTCTTTAGGGGTCACCACAGAGACTCTCAAATGTGACACAGGCTTTGCTTCCTCTCACAATTGGGGTTTTCGTTTCTGATTAACGGGTGCAATTAGTGGCTGGTTGGTGTTTGGTGTCGGCAGAGAGTTGTTGGAAGGAGAGGGGGAAATTCAAGCTGTAACAAGAGCAAATTCTTTTAATACAGGTTCACAGTTCTCCAGTGTATTCCTACCTTTTGTTTGGCTTGTGATAAGATGCACTGCTGTGGAATTTGCTTGGAGCAGGGATTTGCATGAATTATTGTTTCTTACAAAATGCACATCTGTGTGAGCCTTCTCCCCATGCTCCACAGTACCCGAGCACCCCTTTGGAGAGGGATCTGTGTGCCTGGGTGCAGTGGTCAGCAAAAGCCAAGTGTTTGAGGGAAGGAAAGATGGAGTAATAGAAACAAAGCTCCTGAAATGAAGGGAACAGCATCAGGATTTGTGTGTTTATTCTATCCACTGATTCCTTTCCCCATCCCAGTGCGATTTTCTAAAAGCAACATCCTCCTCTTAGGAAAAACTTGGTATAATTGTGCTTGGCCTCTTGCAGAGCTCACTTTTACATTTAGGAAGTGTAATGCCATCAGTTGCAGCTGCTGATTGATATAGTGTGGCCCAAAATTATGTACAAGATGGGAGTAAACAGCCATTGTGGATAGTCTCTTGATTCTACACTTAAAGCTTTTCATTTGAAGGGTTTCCTCTTCTCCTATAGAGAGCTTTCTGTAAATCTCTAATTAAGCAAATGAGCTACAGTGTCATCAGTCTGTCTGCAAAAAAAAAAAGCAAGAGCTGATGTTTTGGAGAAACTTTCAAGCTGCAGACTCAAATTATCCAATATTTAAAATTATGGTGTTTTGTAGAAATAGGAAGAGCGAGGAAAGAATGACTTGAAGTTTGGGTGACTTCAAGCCAGGTTTCATGTATGAAGTCAAGCTCTTTATTTTACTCTAAATCCTACAGTGACTCTAAACCCGGCATGCTCGCTTAAAATTTGACTAAACCTGATGGTATTAAATAATTTGCTTGTAATTCTTCATTTTCTCCTTGTAGACAGCAGAGAAGGTTATGGTAAATGTGTTGGGGGTGTTCATCTGAAATACTTTGTGTGAGGGATTTATTTTCTCAAAAATTGGCTTTGGTGGGGAAAACTGTGAGAGTTTCTTTATTTACTGAAAGAAATCCCCGTGGCACGGAGCATCAGGGGCAAGTGTGAGCAGTGGGACAGGTGGATCATCTGTGGTCCCACCGTTCCTGGGAGCGGTCCTGGGTCGGGAAAAGCAATTGGAGCAAGGTGCACAAAGAGGTGGAGATGTGGCATTGTATGGGTCTATCTGTGAGTGTGTGAAACAACTGCCAGAGCTACTCAAAAGGGCAGAAACCATCCAGGTGTGGAGGGGACAGTCACTGATACCAGTGCAGTGCTGAGTGACGGGTTTTCGAGAGGGCGAGTGCTGAACCCACACATCTTATTTCAACAAAGCCCATCCAAAGCCATTCACTACTTTTGCACCATCCATATCCTTCCCTGTGCCTCCTCCAGCTGTGCTGCCTCTTTTGGGAGCTGGCAGCCAAGCTGACGTGCCCTGTGGATTTGCAGAAGAGCTCGACACGTGTGGTTTCCCTCACCGGTTCCAGCAGCGCCCGTCACCGAGCTGTTGTTTTCGGTGCTACCCACAATAACTGAAATATCTTTCCTGCGAGATAAGTCAGTAATTGTGGTTGGCTCCTTCCTCTGGTATGTGTTCCCGTAGTAACTTGAAATTTAATTTGTCATCAGGGTGCTGCTGCTGCTGCTGTGCAGCTCCGGCCCCTCCAGCAGGGAGGCACCGGCTGCCAACAGACCCCTTAAGGATTGCTCTTCCAAAAAGTGCCACAGCTTGATCTTCTCCCTGAGAAGACTGCAGGAGATGTGAGAGGAGGTGGTGGCTCAGGACTCATCCCAGTCCTACGCTGGTTCATCCTGGTGGCTTTTGCTTTGGGTGGTGGCCAAGCCCATTTTCCCCCACTCAGTAGGTTTGTTCTGGTAGTTTCGGTCAAAGCCACCACCATCTTCAGCCCTTCTCAAACCTCTGAAGGCTGCTCTCACATTTTGGGACTTGTTGATGTGCAGGCTGACCCTTGGAGTGTGTTTTGGAAACACAGAGGTTGCCCTGAGACCCAGAATCCCAAATGACCAGTGCTCCTAAATCCCACCAGCGCTTCTCCCCACCTCTTTCCTTTGAAGCTTCAGACCTCTAAGTGGAATCTGACGTCACTGAGGTGAGCTGACCTGGCCTGCTGCATCCTAAAAATACCCTGGGATTTGTAGGAAGTGTTGCACACAGTGCCATCAGTACCCAGCACACACCTCCAGCGCTGGGCGGTCAGAGCTGACTGTGGAATGGGGATGGGAAGGAGAAAAACCTTGCAGGAACCACACCAGGCAGCGTGTCGGGACCTGCAGCCCCTACCTGGAGCTGCTGGGTATAAATAAACACATCCACCCTCCATCTTATCCTGACAACTACCTCCCTGAAGAGTAATTTATTTTTTTTTCTCCAGTAGCTTGTTCTGCAAGCAGGTTTCCTCTTGCAGGTGATTAGGAAAACCTCATTTTTATGTTAATTAGGCATAACTATCAGTGCACAGACATCAACTGCTCTCACATCCTCCTGAGACGTGTTGTTTTTATTGAAATTCAGTCCTGAAAAACCGATACCAGCAACTGATGTACCTGTTGCCTGAATCAGATGGGAAACTGCACCAAATTGGTGGTTGCCTCAAAAATACGTTGCCAGGGCGTAGCAACCACAGCTTCAGCTTTCATGAGGGTTGCAGCTGCGGTCTGCAGCCTGGGTTCAGGTTTTGAGTGATGTTTGGTTGCTAAGTTTAAGGGCTTCCTCAGCATCTTGTCTCCACTGAGATCAAGCCGTGCTAATTTAGCTAATTACAGCTAAACACGGTTGCTCCTGACACTGGTGGGCCTGAATCTATAGAAGCAGTTCTTTTTCATGCTGATGTCTTCAAACACATCTCTGATTATATTTGGTCCTGTGAGAGGGTTGAGTTGATCCACATCATAGATCCTTCAATTTTGGCAGGTGACATATTGGCTGCCCCCCACCCTTGGAAGTGTTCAAGGCCAGGTTGGATGGGGCTTGGAGCAACCTGGTGCAGTGGAAGGTGTCCCTGCCCATGGCAGGGGGTGGGACTAGATGGTCTTTAAGGTCCCTTCTAACAGAGAACAGGAGGAATTTAAATTAGATATGCTTTGGTTTTGTTGGTAAAACACAAGTGCAGCTGCTTCACTGACATTTTTTTCACAGTATCAGACACCGAAGCTTGGCTGGAGGGGAACATCTGGTCCCAGCTGATATAAACCAAAAACCATGAAGTTATGAAAGTGTACCCAATAGATTTCTTGCCCCAAGACCTTACCATGTGCTGTAAAGCCACATCCAGGTTTCAGGAATGCCTTCAGTCAGTTGGGTCCAGGTCAGCAATGGGATTATCCAGGTCAGTGGTTACTAACACCATTAACTTCTCATATCTCCTTTTGCAGAACTCGGTTCTCGTGATGTTATTTAAGGATTTTGTAATCCAAATCCTTGAGGTTCCTTGCTGAAAGCTAAAGCAAATATATCCATCTTATCAGGTCTTTCCAAGAGCGAAGCGTGGAAATCCCCTGCAAGGCCTGGCACCGTCACCGGTGTTTTCCTCCCTCTCCACCGGTGACTCTTCCTTTAATATCGCTGCCTAAACCTTCCGTGGATTATGCCACGACTGAAAACAAAGAGTGAAAAATTGCATCTGGAATTTGGCAAGTGACACGTGGGCCTCTCACGGCCCGGGCTGAACGGATCTGTCTTGCTTTTGTTATACACGTGGATGATCCCCTCGCGGTGCGGAACCGCCGGTGCCCGGCCGGGGACCTGTTCCCTTTTCACACGGGGTCACTCTGAGGGCAAGCAGATATTTGGGTTGTTTTTTTTTTCCCGTGTGGATGTACGTGGGCAGATAAGGCAGGCTGGAAAATTTGATGGCTCTCCGAGATTTTCCAAGTGCTGTGATGCTTTACCTGTGGCGGGTGCGTTTTATGGGAAGCGATATCCGGCAGCAGGGAAACGGCTGCGGCTGGGGAGAAACAGGCAAGCTTTTGATGCGTAAATCCTCCAGTTCTGACACAAAATGTGTTGTCACCCTTACAAACTCCACCACTTGCTCTGAGCTTCGTCAAAATATAATCACACTTCGGGTGAGAGGGAGGACAGTTGGTACCTGTGGAGCCGAGGGATGTGTTCACTGAGGAAGGAGGTAAATTATTTCTTGGGGAACATGGAAGGATTCTCTGGGGACCAAGGAGGATGGCAGTTTTTAGAGAAGAGCTAGATTTTGGTTGACTGTTGCTCAGGGACAGGGAATTTAATTCCCAAATTTGTTTTTTGAGTGAGTTTTATAGATACCCATCAAGGTTGGTGTGTTTTGCAAGACGTTTCCTTTTCTCTCCCATCCTCTCTGTTACCCAGGTGCTTCTGCCCAGAGTATGACTTGGCTCTGGTGTAGTGCAGGAAGAGGGTGATGTACCAGGTTAAATGTGCAATATCTGGGGAAAGAAATGCTGTAATCTCTATGGTTTTCTGCTGCAGAGAACTTTAGTGGGATGGGGGCTGTGTGTCATCAAATATCGCAGCTTGGCCGGGTTCTGCGTCCATCTGATGTGGTTCGTGTCCCTTGGTGAGCAATTCAGCAAGGTTGAGGAGCTCTTTGGAGAGCTGGAAGGAGGGGAAAAGCTCTTTAAAGTGAAATACTTCAAATGCAGATGGAATTTGTACTGCAATGGAGCTGTGTTTTACCTCTGCATGGCTCTTTCCCCACTGCAAGGGGCTTGGCTGGTACCTCACTCAGCAGATGTTTCTTGGCAACCTCAGGTCTTACCTCGGGCTGAGCTTTGAGGAAGGATAAGGTCAAAGTGCTGTCGTTCTAGAGGAAGTTTGGAGGTTGGAGATTCCACTAGAACTGGGCCTTAATAACAAAATAAAATAATTTTTTAAAATTAGCATAAAAATTAGCTTCCATTCTTGTACAAGAAGTTGGAGAAGTCATAGTATCATAGAATCACAGGATGGTTTGGGATGAAAGGGACCTTAAAGACCATCTAGTCCAGCTCCCTGCCATGGGCAGAGACACCTTCCACTAGACCAGGTTCCTGAGTCAGCAAGATCATGTGAACAAGACCACGCCTTAGTTTTTGCAAAACAGCTTTGTTTTTGAGACAAAGTAGTTTTGAGGATTAAATGTTGCTGTTTCTCCCCAAAAATGAGTGGATATTACGGCATCTAAAATGACATCTGAGCTTCTGAGGTACAGGTGTGGCTGAGCAGGAAGGTCTCTGCAGCTGCATCCCATTTGGGTTCAATTAACTCTTTATTTAAACGTTCCTGTGCTCACTGTTCCTCCTTACAGAGAACAGTGGGGGGGATGGGAAGGCTCTGCAGGAGAGTGAAATGATCCAAGAGATTAAGCAGTGGAAAGATGATGGAGCAACTGGCTTGCTGGGTTGGATTTTTCAGGAAAGAAGTTGGTCTGGATGCACATTGTGTATGTTTTAATCCATGCAAGAGGACTCAGAGAGATACATGGGAAGAAAAAGGGATGGGAGTTGAGCAGGAACTTGCTGGGATGCTCAGCAGCTCCCTGCCTTCATCCCAAAGATGAACTCAAAGCTATAGATGTGGTAAAGGCAGATGGTGGGACATCATGACCAAGGACAGTGTGAAGGGTCTGGAGGGAAAGAGTTAAATCTGAGCAAAAATCAAATTATCTGGAAGGGCTGGAGCACCAGAGCAGGTGTCCCCTTAAAGACACCAGTTACAGGCAAAAAAACAATCTGAAACTCCAGTTGTTTCCCCAAATGAGGGTAAACGTTTTCTGCTTCTCAGCTGCCACTGTGCCTGGCTTGGCTCAGATGCCCCCAGCAGCACTGAAACCACCCTCAAATATTGCACTGGGGGTGCACAACAGACACAAAACCAAACTGGGAAGCCCAGTATGGCACTGGTTTTGAGCCAGTTGCTCTGTGCAAGGTCAGCTTCGCTGGAGGATCTTCCTCAGATCCTGTTTTGCTTCAGAGGTGAATCTGTTAAAAGTGTTTTTACAGCACCAGCCAGAGGCTTGATCAAAACCTATTTAATATCTTATTTCTTTATTTTTATGTGCTTTGAATAGGGCCTGCAATGTACCATTTGGGAAGATGTTTTAGTGAGATGTTGTTCTCCTCTGCATTAACTGCTTTAAAACATCCACTCCCCGCTTCAATTTTATTTGCCCTTAAATAATAAAAAAAAAAAGATAATATCTGCTGGACACCAGTTTCTTTGCCCCTCAGGCAGGTGTTTAGGAGTTTTCATTGTTTTTAGAGTGGCTGTCTCTGTGCTTTTGGAGGGGCTGTCAGCTTGCTGGTTGAAGTGACGGGATGCAGATGATCACCAGGATGCTCAGCCTCACCTTTGGTCCACACACTGTGCCTTGAGCATCCCTGCTTTGTAACCCAAGAGGGCAGCCCTGGATTTTTAGCCTTAGCAGGGAAAGAAACTGTTCCTCAGTGCTTTGTGTCTTGCTTGTAATGAAATTACTTCATTTTCTTATGCAGAAATAGTAATTTTAATGAATTTTCTCAGTCACAGAAGGGAAGAAATGTCATGAACTGATTTGCTGCTTCCCTTCACCACGAGCCAGATTTTTCCTTTGAAAAGGAAAAGTAACTTTTAAAACCTTTGCTCAGTCTTCCAGCTTGAATGATTTCATCCATACACTGCTTTTTGTTAACAGAGGCTCACAGCAAGACAACTTTCAGCCCCTTTCAGCTTGTGATTTACCCTGGTCTTTATTCTTGGGAGCAAAAATATGGAAGAATTCTGTGTTATAAAATTTTTTAGCATATATTTGGAGGGTTTCATACCACAAGGTGTTCTGTTGTTTTGTTATGGGTTTTTTTTCCCCAGTGATACTTTCACATCTGAATTTAGTAGAATTTGCTGCGTTTTAAGCATTTCTATTGGTGACTTTTACTTTGTGCTTGATCCACTTTTGACATGAATTGTCCAACTTCTGTTTCGGGGGAGGAGCAAAGTTATTTTTTGTCACCAGCCTACGTGGCATTGAATCCATCTGGAGCAGCCCCGGGGAGAAGGATTTGGGGTTGTTGGTGGGTGAGAGGCTGGACATGACCCAGCCACGTGCACTGGCACCAGAACCCCCCCTCCCCATGCCCTGGGCTGATCCCCCAGCGTGGGCAGCAGGGCAGGGGGGGATTCTGCCCCTCTGCCCCTGTCTCAGCTGAGACCCCCCTGCAGAGCTGCTCCAGCCCTGGGAACAACAGCACAAGGACGTGGAGCTGCTGGAGAGAGTCCAGAGGAGGCCCCGGAGCTGCTGCCAGGGCTGGAGCCCCTCTGCTCTGGAGCCAGGCTGGGAGAGCTGGGGGGGTTCCCCTGGAGAAGAGAAGGCTCCAGGGAGAGCTGAGAGCCCCTTGCAGGGCCTAAAGGGGCTCCAGGAGAGCTGGAGAGGGACTGGGGACAAGGCATGGAGGGACAGGACAAGGAGGAATGGCTTCCCACTGCCAGAGGGAAGATATTGGGAAGGGATATTAGATGGGATATTGGGAAGGAATTGTTGTCTGTGAGAGTGGGGAGGCCCTGGCCCAGGTTGCCCAGAGAAGCTGTGGCTGCCCCTGGATCCCTGGAAGTGTCCAAGGCCACGTTGGATGGGGCTTGGAGCAACCTGGGCTAGTGGAAGGTGTCCCTGCCCATGGCAGGGGGTGAAACTGGATGATCTTTAAGGTCCCTTCCAACCCAAACCATTGGTTCTATTATGATATTTTTATTTAGTTAAATAGTCTGGAATTCAATGAGGACCCACCTCAGCAGGGGCAGGATGGTTAATTAACCCACTAGACACAAGAGGATGTGCAGGACACAGTCAGTATGATTAGGAAAGCACCAAACACTCAGTCATTCCCCCTGGGAACACGGGATGTACAAGGGAACGGGAAGACCAGGACTCTGAAAGACACATCCAGGGATGTGCTCTTAAACCTCAGTGCAGAACTTCACAGTGTGGTGAAGAATGAAGGAATTTCGCCCCTAAAAAACTGATGCAGTTGGAGGGAGGATATGTGCAGGGACAGAAGAAACTCTTGCAGAGTTACATTTCCATTATTGTTGTTGCCTTGGATCGAGCTGAATCGAGGGGGAAGGACACAACACTGGAGGAGGGGTTGGGTGTCCCTTTCTGGAAGCCACAGTCCCCACCAGCAGATGATCCTGGTGATCCTGCTCCTCTCATCCCTTAGGAGCATTCCTGGAGGGATTCACAAAGCCTCCGAAGTGATTGAAGTGCTCACAAGCATTTGAATTGTCCCAGTAAGTATTTATCTGCAATTAAGGTCTTGCAGAAACACTGTGAAACAGGAGCCGGCAGCCGAGTCCCGCTTCCCTTTCTGTCAAACGGGCAAACAGCGGCTTTGATCCTCCCTTATCCCCGTGGATTCCATCCAGTCTCCTTTCTTCTTTGCATGGAGGACCCAGGAAAGCATCTGGGACTGTGTGTGGGGCCCAAACAAGCGGCAGCAAGGCTCATCTCTCGCCAATTTTCAGGCTCGTCAGTGCCTTTTGTGAGACGGTACCAGCTTTGGGACTTCAAAGGAAGGTGTCAGAAATGCAAAAAACCGAGCAATTAAGGATTAATCTGCTTGTGGGGATGGGTATCTGCCTCCCCCTCCTGATTGCTCTGTAAATTAGTGGTTGACTTGAGCCCTGTAGTGGAGCTATTTATACCTCGAAGGTTTGAATTATGGCTGGGGAGATTATATCATCCCTTTGTTTAATCCTTTTTCCTTTCTTCTCTCGTGCTTTTGACCTCAGTGATTTTCAAAGCAGTCAGATTCGCTTCCTACGGTTTTCTTGTGATGGTATTTGTATCCAGGAAAGGGGAGGGGAACTGAGATGGCTTTTTTTGTACCATTTTATTTTCTCTTGCTCTCCCTTACTCATTTCCTCATTCAACAGCCCGGTCCTATTTTATTTTTTTTTTAAACCTTTTCAGGGGGTTTTCGTTTCACAACCCTCATTGCCTTTCTAGGGGCTTTGTATTTTCCAGGGCTTCAAAGCAGCGTGTGCAGAGGAAAGGGACAAGCCTGGGTGAATATTCCACCTTACAGACTTGAACTCTTCCCGAAAAGCTTCGGAATGAGGAGCTCCTGCCATGCACCTGCCTGTTTGTCAGACCTACACCTCTCCTTCATTCCCCCCCCACCAAGGACCAAGTGATTCGAGGGAGGGTGTTGCTGCTGTTGGATTTATTGGCTGCGATTTTGCAAATAAATGCTGTGTAATCACTTCCTTGCTGCTCCTGGCAGCCAAGAAAGGGGAGACTGTGCAGCGGCTCCGGCTTTCCCTTCGGATGTGCATTTCCTACTTCCAAGACTGCTTTTTCTTAGACCTCTACTAAGTGTTAGAGCATTTAGAACACATATTTAGTCTTACAGCTCTCTCTAAGTTGCATTTTAAACAAAACACCCAGGGCTGGCCCCGGGGTCAGTGGCTGCAGTGGTTCCTGGCTCTTTGCTCGGTTGCTGCCGTTTGGATTTTCCCGTACTTCCCGTCCAGGAGAAACTGTCAGGAAAATAAAGGGCACAGGAGATGTGGAATTCAACTGAATATTTTTAAATATTAGAACATGTTGTACAAGGGTGGGAAATAACCTTTGCTGCTCGAGCAGGCAGATAGTTCCTCTGCAGCATGAGCTCCCTCCCATCCTTCTCGATGGGGATTCCTACCTGGAGCAGCCCTCCCACCCAAAATGTTCCCTTTGGCTTTCAGGCTGTTGTATAGCAAAGTATTTTTGTTTGGTGAAGCACTAACAGGATTTACACACGTGGTTTGAGTGTTTTGAACAAGAGGGAATGAAGATATCCAGCCAGCAAAATTCCTGCCGTGAGGGTAGACCTTCAAAGGTGGAGCTGAGCTGGGCTTGACACCAGCAGTGGTGATGGAGGCAGCAGGAACACTCATGGAATGGGAACAGGCTTTAATGACTTGTAATTCCCCATCCCTGGAAGCGTCCAAGGCCAGTTTGAACAGGGCTTGGAGCAACCTGGGGTAGTGGAAGGTCTCCCTGTCCACGTCAGGGGTTTGGAATGAGGTGATCTTTAAGGTCCCTTCCCACACAAACCATTCCATGATTCCATGGCTGGAACTGACTGCACAGCCTCTGAAAGAGGGGGCATTGCCCTTATAACATCCAAATGTTGCACATCCAACCACATCAAATCATGTAGGGAAAACCAAGAGGACAATTCCACCCATCTGCCATCATCTTTGCCCGTAACTTCTTTTATTTTTATGTTTTCCAGACTTCCCTGGAAACAGAGAATCCACATTTAAGTTAAAGCTGATAATGAAGAGAAGCCTTAAAAGTGTAGGCTGAGAAAGTATCAGATATTAATTGTCATTTGCTTCCCTTTCCTGTTGGTTGGACAATCCAAGGCAGGGCCCTGGAGTGTCAGGAGGCTCTGAGATCCAGTGGGTCATTATTTGTTGAAGTGTGAGAATTTCCATTATGATTAAGCCCCAAAATAATCATCTTCTTTAATAAATTAGAGTAGCTGTTACCATCAGACCTGGGCACTGGCAGGTCGAAGTTGAGTTTTCCAATTTAGAACTTTTAGAATCAATTTAGAATCTTTTTAGAACGTTTTGAGTCAAAGCCATTGCATTTTTTACACCCTTTATCAGTATGTGCTGCGACCTCCAGTTTGGTGGATATTTTGGGGATTTGTTTGTCTCTTGCAGCTCTTCCCATTTTTGTGAAAAATGGTATTTTTTGGAGCAGTGTTTCAGCCCTTGGCCCTTCTTTTTCCCAAGCCACTGCCCGTGATTTGGCCAAAACTCATCCTTTCTCCTCCTTGGTATTTGTGTGGGGTGGAAGCTGTTGCCTCCTGCAGGAGAGGCAATTGTTGGATAAACCCAGATCCTTCATCTGAAATGAAGTTGGGAATATTCATCAGGCAACACTGATATTATAACCTTCATTTTCATACACTTGGGGAGTGTTGCAAGCAATTAGACTGGTTGGATGAGATGGGCCCCTCTCCTCTCTCCCCTTATCCCACCCATTCTTACTCTTTCCTCTGCCTTCCTTCCCTCCTCCTTAAAAAAGGAGGGGGGAAAGAAAAGCAAAGTAACTTGTATGGATAGAGGGAGGTGTAATTATGAGCAGTGGGACCAATTTAAAAAGGAAGATTTCAGAAAGGCTCAGACTTTCTTTGACATGTTGAGGCTTTTTGGTGGAGGATAAAAGGAAAATAAACTAATTTATTCCTAAATTGTAATTCCTCTTTGGTGTTAATCTGTTTCATTAGTGTAGTTCATAAATGCACTCAGGCAGGGGGAAGGGGGGGGGGGCTGCAAATTGAAATGAAGAGATTTTCAAAAGGAAAGCCTTGATAGGAAAAGGCTTCCCGCAGGGAGAAATCATATCCCGGGAGAAGAGGTGGAAACTCCATCGCTTTGGACTTTTATAAGTGAGCCTGGATGGGAAATTTCTTGTAGGGAACAGTCTTTTGCTGTGTGGTGGGTAGGACCAGATGATCTAATCGATCCCTTCCCTGTCCAGTCCATATGGTTTTCATTTCCTGCTCCTGAGAAGGGAAGGGAGCTGGACTGAGGAGTCTGGTGGCGTTTGGGATCGGTCACTGGTTGCAGGGTTAATGTTTTTTTGGGCTGGGATTCTGCCACTCCAAAATATTTTCAATTAAAAAAGGCTTTTTAGCCCCTGCTGTGACTCTTTCTAGACTTTGGAGGGTGTAACCATCTTAGCAATGGTTGCTCTTCAGCTTCGCTGCAGCTGAGGCATCTCCCAAAACTGCCTTGTGTTTCGCTGGGATTTGAACAGCTTTTTCTTTGATTTCACTCCCAAAAAATCCTGTTTCCTATTTGCTCCGGGGGTCAGAGCTCTGAGAATGGGGAAGAAATTGGGGCAGAAGATATCCTTATAGAAACCCAGAATGGTTTGGGTTGGAAAGGACCTTAAAGACCATCCATTTCCAACCTCTGCCATGGGTAGGAATGCGATCCACTATCCCAGGTTGCTCCAAGCCCCATCCAACCTGGCCTTGGACACTTCCAGGGATGGAGCAGCCACAGCTTCTCTGAGTTCCATGAATATTTTATTTCCCTTCTTTCCTACCCTTGGTCGTTTTGCAGGCTGGGAATGAGAAAACCTTGTGAAGCAGGTTAGGATTTGACCTGCTTTTAACTCTGAATTATGTGGCTACTGCTGTTGGTGTGTTGTGGCTGAATCATGGCTTGAAGGTCACAAGTGGTTCCACCAACCACTATTTATCTTCCAAGGTGGTTGCTGTGTCTGATGGGAAGAAAAGCAAGGATGTGTGACTTGGTATGGATTTCCAACGACTGGAGAGATCTGAGAATCGTTTCCTGCAGTTTGCAAATGTCTGTGTTTGAGGCCAGGGGAACCACAATGTCCACCTCTGTTTGGTTCTGTGCTTTAGGGCTCACATTTTCTCATTTCAAGTGCAAGAATTTGAGCCACAGGTAGTGGCCATGACTCAATCTGGTGTCCTCTCCTA
The DNA here is from genome assembly GCF_003984885.1 of Neopelma chrysocephalum. Taxonomy (NCBI): domain Eukaryota; kingdom Metazoa; phylum Chordata; class Aves; order Passeriformes; family Pipridae; genus Neopelma; species Neopelma chrysocephalum. The sequence continues at coordinate 963,587 of NW_020898009.1, read as the reverse complement.
AGGAAAACCCTGTGGAGAACTCCCCTGGATCCCTGCTCAGAGCACCCTCACCTCTTCAGACAAGTGCGAGGTCGGTTTTCTGATGGATTTGGTTTTTCCCTTGGAAGAGGCTTTTCATAAGGAAAAGTCTGTTCTCCTTGACAGTGACTTTATCCCCTTGACAACTCTTAATTCCTTCTGAATTCTCCCAGTGGTGAGGGACAGCAGAAGTTGGATGCTGCATAATCTCCGATCCCCTGCCAGTTTTCCATCCCTCCTCTCAGCAGCAATTTGTAAATATTATTTCCCCCCAGCATTTTAAAGGACGTTTTCATCTCCCGTGGCAGAAGAAGGGGGATTTTTTTCTGGCACTGCTGTTGTATCAAATTTTGCTCCTTGTTTAAAATTTATATTAAAAATAATAATAACACCAAAGCAAATGCAACTTCAGTGTTTCCCTCTTAATTTACCCATTCACTTACAGTCTGGGAACTGCAGCTTTCCTAACACTTGAGACCCAAAATGCAAATATGATTGAAGATCACATGGAAATCAACCCATCCATTTTCTGTGTGAGGAGTGAAGGTGTATAAAGGGAAAACCATTGGCAAATGCACTGGAATTTAAACCTTGGCAGAAAATAGGGAAGAACTGTGGGCTGCTCTCCTGTTGAGTGCTTGGGCAAGGCAGTGGGATTTCGGTGTGTTGCTTCAATTTAGCTGATTTTAAGCAGCATAATGACAATTTTAGGCAAGTTATTTCGGTTAAGCAGCAAAACTGCAACACAATAAAGTTAGATTTGCCTCCCTGATAACAGTTTTGATCAAGGTTTCCTTTTATCCTGCAGTTCTTAAATAATTGTCCCGCTTGCTCTTGGCTTTTATTGTATTCGGGATATTATAAACTCAGGATTGTTTTGTAAACCGCTAATTTTAGACACATCTTGGTGCTTATTGTTCCCTTCATTGCTCTTTTTTTTAATGCCACGGCAGAACCTCTGCAGGGAAGAGGAAATCATCTGTGTCCTGAGACTTTTCAGTTCTAAACTGGATGAAGGGCACGAAAACGCAGCCGGAGCAATCCCCTGCTTTGCCTTTCCCGATCCCAACCCCACAACTAATTCCCTTTGCCGTGACATTGGGTAGCAGGAAGCGGACAAAAAAAGAAAAAAATCATAAATGCAGCTGTGCTGAACGAGTGTGAAATCAGGAGCAGCTTTCCAAGCCAGTAGCTGGATATAAAAGCCAACGCAGGCACCGCGGACACAATTGAGTTGCTAAGGCAGAGTTTTCCAATCCTGCCTCGTGTAGCCCCGTATCGTCTCATTATTCCGCTTCAGTGTAAGTGGACAATGAGGAGGAGATAAAAGCTTGGCAACCCCTTTGCTTAGAGGGGTCAATTTATCCCAGCTCTTTGTAGGGAAGTGTGATTTTAGGCTTTTGCACGGGCGCGCAAACCCTCGCTCGCAGCGCTTCCGCAAGTGGGTCAGGAGGGGACGCGCCGTCGGGAGAGCGAGGCCGGGATCGTACCTTGCTTAATGGGAATTGTGTTTTCTCAATGGGAATAAGGTGGTTTTTGTCCTTACTCACCCAGTTTTGTAAAATAAACTGGGTCAGTTGGACAGCGGCTCGTGCCAGCGGCGCGCTGCAGTTGGGACGGGAAGTTCATGGAGCCGGGGATTAACGCTTTCTGTGGCAGCAGCAAGGAGTGGGGTCCTTTCTTTCCCAGCAGGAAATTTTGGGAATAATATTCAGCAGGTGTTTCTCCTTTCTGAACATTATTCCAATATACTGGATTTGTCTGGCACGGATTATAAACCAACACGGGGATATTTGTCAGCTCCAGCACTTCTGGGTGACCTTGGATCTCATCTTTGGAAGAAGCAGCTTAATCCTTGTAACATCCGACAAGAAGAATCTTAGGGGGTTTATGGATAACTTCAATATATTGCAGTGCTGTGACAAACTGCAGCTGTTGGGCATGGCCAAGGGTTTGGCCACAGTGGCAGAAGGCACAGGAATAATGAGGTGAAGTTCCTCATTCCTTCTCTCCCCAGGGACAAGCGACTAATTAATTACTCCAGGAGCAAATAGGAGGAGTCTGGAAGGCAGAGCATTGGCAGCCAGGTGCCAAGGTAAATACAGCCTGGCACTGCCTTTAACCAATTCAAGGCCATCAGGATCACATGAGGAAGGAGTCCTTGAGCTTGAGAAGAGTTGGGGTGACATGACCCAGGATGAACAGACAGCTTTGAGCATCCATGAGCAAGTGATGCAGATCCCTGGGAGGCTTCTTCTCTCCCTCTGTATAGGAGGAAGCAGCAGGCTGGGATCAGTCCTCCTGGAGCTGCTAAGAGCACTTAGGATCAGGCACTGCAAAGGATCCATTAAAAAAATATAAATTAAAAATCCACTTCTGTCTGCCTTAACGTGGATTTTGCTCCCAAAACCACACAGGAGATAGATGGACGTGTGGAGAGAGTGAGGAGTTGCACTGGAAACCTTTAGCTCTTCTTCCACCCAAACCACAGAGGTTGCTGGTGGGCATGGGATGGCCAAATGCCGGAGATGCTTTCCATTTTGGAACCTTGCTGGGGAAAAGGAAGGAAAAAGGCCACTTCTGTTAGACCATTTTGTGGGAATGCCAGGGCTCGGCTCAGCAGGGACTTAAGTCCTCATTGTGGTTGCTTCACTTCCCCAGTAGAGCTTCTTTCACCTACTGCAACCAAAGGACTTCCAGGGTAAGACTTTTAAATCAAATTTTCCTCTCCCAGTAAAACATGGGGGTCATTTGAGGATGAGCCAGTGCAGCAACACTCAGGAGAAGCACCTTTTCATTTAGTCACCCAGTTCTTTCATCATCCCAGACACAGGTCTTCTTTTCCCCTCTTTCCTCTGCTTCTCAGCTGCTCTGGCACTCAGGTTACATGGCCAGAGGGTCCGGCACAAAGGAACAACCCCTCAATTTGCTCAGCCTCTGTCACCTCGCTGTCACCTCTCCAGTTACTGCCCTCGCCACTCCCAGCCAGGAGCCTCCTTTGATCCTTGCAGCTGATTTCCTCTATAAAGTGGGTGAAAAGAGACTGAGAGGCAACTCCCTTGGGCTGGGAGAGGGAAGGTGTGTGAACAGCAAGACACACACACACAGAAGAGTGGTGCTGTTATTCTTTCATGCTGGAAGAACAGCTGGGTCCCTGAGGCGAGGAAGGACGTAGAGGATGGTAAAGACCAAAGGATGGGACACCTCGCTGTCCTTGGCTGCTCAGCTTATCACCTGCTTCCAGACTGCCTCCCTGGCTCATGGCAAGTGAGCAGATCCTTGTACCTTAAGTGTGGTTTGGGGAATACTTTGCTCCAGGGACCCACCTGGTGTGAACAAGAGGCGCCAGATTTTCCCTTCTTCCGCCCCGCAGAGTCCTCTGGTTTCTGCAGGGCTTGTGCAATTCGATGTCCTTGTGTGCTCCTGTGCTTTGTGACTCATGGTGTTACCTGCCAAGCTGTTAAACCCCCAATTTTTGGTGTGTCACATCCCAGCTCTTGTAATATCTCGGGTCTTTTGAAATGGAAAAGAAGCAAATGCCCCACACGAAGATGCTGTTGGGCCGTGAGGGCCTTGTGGGACCCAGGGACAAGCCTGGGGTGGTGCTGTGCAGCAGGGACAGGTTTAGATGGATACTGGGGAGGAATTCTTGGCTGTGAGGTTGGTGAGGCCCTGGCACAGAGAAGCTGTGGCTGCCCCTGGATCCCTGGAAGTGTCCAAGGCCAGGTTGGATGGGGCTTGGAGCAACCTGGGATAGTGGAAGGTGTCCCTGCCCATGGCAGGGGGTGGAATGAGATCACCTTTAAGGTCCCTTGCAACCTAAAATGTCCCCACCACCACAGTGAGACCCTAAGTGGAAACACTGAAAGAAGGGAGAACAGAGATTCTGAGGCACATGGGATGTCCCTGACTGTGGGACACTGGGTGCCCCTTTGGTGGGGGATCAGACCAGAAGCACAGGTCACATTCCCCATGGTTGCAGTGACCATCTGAGATACATTAGACCCAGCTGAAATATTTAACTCTTTTCTTCAAGTGAGAGCGGGGACAGGTGTCATCAGGGGCCAAAAGGCTGCTCCAGCAGTGAGGGCAGATGGAAAGTTGGGAGGGTGGAGAAAGGGCTGATGTGGAGCTCATGGAGACTGATGGAGCCCCAGAAACCAACCCGGAGGGATCCTGTCACCTCTTACAGGGCACACCCTGTAAGAGCAAGAATGGAGGTGTGTGAGTTTACCCTCATGGGGTAAACCCTTTCCCAGTTCATACTGGGACATCCACCTGGCCCTCAAACCCCAGATCCCAAGTCAGGTTGTTCCCTGCAGCAGGGAGGCAGGAGGGGAAGGTGCCAACTGCACACTGTGTTTCTGGTGGCTCTTCTCTGACCTAACAGGAAAACACTGACCACAGAAAATGTACAATGTTGGTTTTCCCTGCATTTTCCTGAAATCTGTTGAACCACTTTGCCTGTGGAGGGAGAAGAGGAGGGGTAATATGAGGGGTGGGGAGGAAGAAATAATGATGGTTCTGCTCAATGAAACTCCCCGAACAGACAGTTTGTGTTGTTGTTTCCCCCCTCCAAACAAACACATAGATCTGATCTGAAAATCCCGGGCTTAAAAGCACAGATGTCTGACACACAAACGTGGCATTTTTCCAGCAAGTGAAACAGCTGGAAAATTCCTGGTGAGTTCCGAGGAACTAATCTGGGATGAGAGGAGTTAAAGCTGCTCAACAATAGCTCCATCCTTGAATACGGTCACCTGAAACTTCCCTTTCTCCCAGGTCTTTCTCTTGTACTAAAGCAGCTTTCAGAGATGTTACACCTCCTTCTGTCCCTCAGAGTGTCCTCTGGGGAAGGGGGAGAAGCATTGATTTGGATACAAACCAGCCCATGGCAGTGGCACCATGTTGTGAGATGGTTTTAGTGGGTCTTATCTCTCTGCCCAAATAGGTCAGGGGAAAGATGATGATGGATTAATTCTGCCTATACATTAATCTCATAGCCAGGGATGTGTTGGGGTGTGAGTTGGGATGGGTGGCCATTTATTTCAAACTCATGAATTTTAATTCCAGTCCACGCCAGCAAGGATTAAAAGTCACCCCACTGCTGATGTTCCCTCCTTGACTCTTAATAACTATCTCAGCATCTGCTGTGAATAACTGGCTCCTCCAGCTGGTTTAAGAGTATCCCACACTTGAAATGTCCTTCTGCTGCCAGGAAAGGCCACCTGGGGAGAGCAAGGGCTACCCTGCTTTTGCCTGTGCTCTCCCTTTCCAGAGTGTGTCTTTTCAAGTGGTGAAAATCTGCTTTAGAGGCTGAGCCGTGCCCGTCGTCTTTACTGCATTGGAGGTGGGAGGGGGGATCAAAATTCCACTCAGGAGTCCTTTGTCATCCTCTGGGAAGTGGTGGTGGAGATAACAGGGTGTTCCTTCAGCAGAGCAGCCAGTGGGCACTTCAGGGCTAAACCCTTTCTCGTGCTGCTCATGGGATAATTATTTAATTGAGAATGAAGATGCCACCACGTTTTCCAAAGCCTCAGAGTCTGCCTTTCCTATAGCTCAATGCTCCTAGAGAGGGAGATGGGGAGGAGTCAAGTGTATTACTGTACAAAATCTAAGTGTATTACTGTACAAACATCTACACACTGGGGCACCAGGGGTATGCAGAGGATATAAAGAGATCCCATCACATCTGGAGAACTTGGTTTTTAAAGCCAGGCAAATCACACCCAGAACCTGTAGGATGGGGAGAAGCTGTGGGGAAGAGGAGTAGAGGAAAGTACTCCTTGGAGGAGTATAGGCTGGTTGGTTCAGATGCATATTAAGGCACTTCTGGAAATCACATCTAGACCTCTGAAATTATTTGGAGATGGCTCCTTTGAGAGCAGTGCCCTGATGTGGAGGTATTATTGAGGTAGAAGTAGAATCATAGACTCATTTAGATTGGAAAAGACCTCTAAGATCATTGAATCCAACCATTAACCCAACACAGCTATGTCCAAAAATAACCCTGTAATCAATGGATCATTCACACCATCCCTCTTGCTTTATATATGTGTTGGATGTTACCCCTTTTCCATCTGTAGGATTTTGGTTTCAACCCTTGTGCACCTCCCAGAATGACATTTTCTCCTTTTCTCCCTCCTGTTTGGTACATTTGGTTATGGCAGCACTGCAGGGGGGTCTTCAGCTGAGCACTCATCTTCCCCCACTGCTGTGTGAGCACAGGATAGCTTGGGGTGAAACATTTACTTGGGATAAACCAACTCCACAGTTAATCATCTAGAAATGCTGAGCATCTGATGTGGGACAGGGCACATCTCAGAGGTGGACTTGGGACAAGGGATGGAGGGGCAGCACAAGGGGGAATGGCTTCCCACTGCCAGAGGGCACGGGTAGATGGGATATTGGGAAGGAATTGTTGTCTGTGAGGGTGGGGAGGCCCTGGCCCAGGTTGGGCAGAGAAGCTGTGGCTGCCCCTGGACCCCTGGAAGTGTCCAAGGCCAGGTTGGAGCAACCTGTTCTAGTGGAAGGTGTCCCTGCCCATGGCAGGGGGTGGAACTGGATGATCTTTGAGGTCCCTTGCAACCCAAACCACGCCGTGTTACACTACAGAAACGAGATGAGTTTGTCAGGCTGGGCCCCAGCGCCACCAAAGACAGTCTTGGTGTTGAGCAACAGATTTTGTGTTGTGTTTGTGCAGCAACAGCAGGCACAGAAAGCCCTCTCTGTTGTGTGGGAACTCCTGTACCATTTAATGCCTGGTTTGGGGGGTCTCCTATTTAACAGCGACACTGAGGAGCCCTGTGTGTATTATGCTCCTCTCCAGGGCGTGATGGAAATGGGTGTTTTTGTAGGAAAGCTGCTTTTCAAAGCCTTTTGAAAGGAACAGCAAAGACTTTCAAGGATGGGGATGTCTCGGGTCTATCCTCTGCTTTGCTACTGAGGTTGTTTAACCTGAGTGGAGGGTCCTGTTGTTACAGATGGGATTGAAATTAATTTAATTCAGCATAATTTTGGTGGCTGTTTGGCCTAGGTACCTAATACAGGGGGATTTGAGCTCTGTTGTAGCATCTTAATCTTTATTTTCATATCAATAAAATCTAAGTGACATACAGTGATGTTTGAATGGCTGCTCAGGGAGACCTTGTTTATTGGAACAAAACCAAAAAGGATCATAAAAACTGAATGCCAGCGTTACCTTGACTCTGTTCTCTCTTTCATGTGTGTCCAGGCTCCGCTGTCATCAAGGAAACTTGAAATTCCCTCTTTGTGTTTTGCTTTGCACGTAAAATGGCCAAGATTCATCACTGCACCACTGCCTACGTGCTTCCAAAAATATTTATGGTCCCAGTGCAAATAAAATCTCCAATCACTTCAGAGAAGCCGTTCCTTCTGGCAGCTGCTGCCACTGTGGTGCCCCTGATCCCAGCAGCTCCTCCAGGCTTTTGGGGAGGTTTTGGGCACAAAGTTGCCCCCCTGAAGGAGGAGAACATTTCTGAGGGGATTCTGTATGGTGTGATTTGCCCTGGTGGGCGTTTTGCTGACATACTGCAGGAAGGAAGAATTAAACTGATGATTTGCGGGTTTTTATTAAATCACCTTGGGAAACTTGGCCTCTTTTCCAGCACTAAACTGCAGGTGACAGGACAAGGAGGAAGGGCGGGGTTAGATGGGATATTGGGGAGGAATTCTTGGCTGGGAGGGTGGGGAGGCCCTGGCACAGGTTGCCCAGAGAAGCTGTGGCTGCCCCTGGATCCCTGGAAGTGTCCAAGGCCAGGTTGGATGGGGCTTGGAGCAACCTGGTGTAGTGGAAGGTGTCCCTGCCTATGGCAGGGGCTGAAACTGGATGATCTTTGAGGTCCCTTCCAACCCAAACCATTCTATGATTCCATGATTCCATTCTTGGAGATGATGGGATGTGTCCACCTTCACTTTGGGGAGGGACCTCAGGCTTCTCCTGGAGCTCCATCTAGGGGGGAGGAAGATGGGCTGGTCGTGGAGGCTGGTGGCCACCCTGGACCACCATGGCTCTGCTGCCCCCTTACCCAACATTCTACCCCACAACACCTTTCCAGGGCTGCCAGTCATGGCTTTCCTGTCCTTGGGTCACTCTTGACCCCGGAGCCACTCTGCTGCTGGAAACCCTTGTGTTTACTGGGATGGGCACCACGGCCAAACCCAGTTCCTTGCCCCACCACTACTGGGGAAGAGCATTTCTCTACCCTACCCCAAAAGCAGAAGAATGTGCTCCCTTGGCCAAGGATGTAGAAACCACAGGCTGCTGCTCTGTGGTTGCTTTTGGGGTGGATTTCACAGGAGAAATCATTGTGGGTTGGGCTTTCCTTGAGAGGAAGAACATTCCCAACATCCACGCCATGGCTGTGTGGGAGAAGTAGCCAACATCTCCATGAATCTCTGGGCTTGCTCCTCTGCATTCAACTTTCAGCATGGGCCAGACACTGTCTTTGGTTTAAAGCTCATTTAAGTGATACTCTTGTTTTAAATTCTCAACCACAATGAGTGTCGGGTCGTTTTCCCCTCTCCAAGTCCTAATTCTCTCCGTTTTTTTCACACAGGGTGGCACTGGGATTCCCAACTACCCGGCTGTGCCCCAAAAAGGGCTGGTTTAAACCTTAGCAACAGGGTATTTTTGTTCAGCTTGTGTTTGTTCTCCTGTGAGAGCCATTGTTCTCTGCCATGCCTTGACCGCTTCGAAGGCTGGTGATAAAAGCCCTGGCTGACAATAATACAGTTGAGTTCAGCCTTTTGTTGGGGAGATGAAAATAGAGGATGAATTGTGAATAACATGGGAGGGCTAAAAGTCAGTCGTCCCAGGCTGTTGGTTAATCACTTCAAAGATAAGAAACTGCTTTTTATTTATATATTTTTCAGAACTACTGAACGTGAGGTTTTGTGTTGGTATCAGCAAGGGCTTGTTAACCCTGGTGTTTAGTTCTTATAGTCTTGTGTCAGCAGGAAATATGTTCTTAGCAATGATACTGGGTTTATGGTAGGTTTATAGCAATATACATATAATTTGTAATAGCTTTATTATATTAGGTTTATAATAGGTTTATAGCGATATAAATCACAGATTCATAGAATCACAGAATGGTTTGGGTTGGAAGGGACCTCAAAGATCATCCATTTTCACCCCCTGCCATGGGCAGAGACACCTTCTACTATCCCAGGTTGCTCCAAGCCCCGTCCAACCTGGCCTTGGACACTTCAGGGATCCAGGGACAGCCACAGCTTCTCTGGGCAACCTGTGCCAGGGCCTCCCCACCCTCCCAGCCAAGAATTCCTTCCCAATATCCCATCTAACCCTGCCCTCTGGCAGTGGGAAGCCATTCCCCCTTGTGCTGTTCCTCCATCCCCTGTCCCCAGTCCCTCTCCAGCTCTCCTGGAGCCCCTTCAGGCCCTGCAAGGGGCTCTCAGCTCTCCCTGGAGCCTTCTCTTCTCCAGGGGAACCCCCCCAGCTCTCCCAGCCTGGCTCCAGAGCAGAGGGGCTCCAGCCCTGGCAGCAGCTCCGGGGCCTCCTCTGGACTCTCTGCAGCAGCTCCACGTCCTTGTGCTGTTGTTCCAGGGCTGGAGCAGCTCTGCAGGGGGGTCTCAGCTGAGCAGAGTGGCAGAATCACCTCCCCTTGCCCTGCTGGTCATATACATAAATGTATTTATATAAAATGGGTTTTATAGCAATGATAGAAGATGCCCGGCTTGTTGGTGTGGTCTGAGATCTGTGCCTACAGATTCCTTTGTTTTAAACAAGGAATCCCCTCTTGGCCATGGAAGATGGAATGGAAAACAGATGAAGAAAAGACAGATGGAAAAAAATACATGGATAATAGCTGGGGGGGGAAAAAGGTGAAAAGTGGAATAAAGGCACTGGAGACAGAGTTTGGTCCTTTTTTCAACAAAGGCTGATGAGAAGAAATGTTTGGAAGGCTGATCTGCTCAAAATGCCAACATTAGGAATGATAACAGGGATTACCCAAAATTTCTGCTGGCCCCCAAATCCTTTCCTTGCTGGGGGTATTTTGGCTGCACTCTGGGCAGCAGCTCCTTTTTTGCCGAGGTGTTTATGTTCCCAGTGAACTTCCTGCTCACATCAGCATCTTGCAAAGCTCCTCATCCCTCCTGGCAGATCCTCCCTGCCCAGCTGCCCTCACCTGCCATCCCCATAATTGGCAATAATTTCCCTAAATGCTCACAAAAGCAGATGTTCTCTCTGTGGTCGCATCGAACTGGCTTATCCTGCACAGGATACACGAGCAGACAGCATTAAAGGACTAATTCCTACAAATAAGCTTATTAAAAGGTGGGAAATAATGCCTCCAACTAAACCATCAATGGCAGCTGAATCCCACTGGTTGTATTAATTTGTTATCTGTAACGTGGCAATCCCAGTCTGCTCGGGACTGGGATGCGCCTCCTGCTTGCCCAGTTGCTCCTATAAAGTGGTTGGTGAGTGTCTTAGATCAGCCCTTTGCATTGTTTGCAGCTAATAAATCACATTTATCGGTAATTAACCTTACACCTAACACGTCCTCAGTGTTGCTGGTGAGTGGGAGAAGTCGCTGGTTCGTGCAATCATGAGCAGTGTACTGTGATTTCAAGGCTTGAGGTGATGCTGCTAGAGAAAACAATTAATCTCTGCTTATTTTCCTGCTTAAAGGGGGAAAAAAAGTGGTTCCCCAGTACTTCTCCAAGTGCTAGATAAAGGGAAGAATTTTTTTTACAATGAGAGCGGTAAAACACTGGCACAGGTCACCCAGAGAAGCTGTGGCTGTCCCTGGATCCCCGGAAGTGTCCAAGGCCAGCTTGGACAGGGCCTGAAGCAACCTGGGCTATTGGAAGGTGTCCCTGCCCATGGCAGGGGGTGGAACTGGGTGGTCTTTAAGGTCCCTTTCCATTTGGCTCCTGCTGTTCCCCGGGATAAATCTGAGCTCAGCAGGTGGCTTTCGCCAGCAATTTGTTTCTCAGCCCCTGCACCCACTTTGGAGGTGGCAGCTTCTGGTCCTTGTCATTGGAGCTGACTGAAGTCAAGCAGATGGTCTGTGTGTCATCCAACAGCCCTGGGTGATGGAGAAATGCAGGGTCTGACAGTGCATTAAAGAATATTTTCATGGAATCGTGGAATGGTTTGGGTTGGAAGGCACCTTAAAGGTTCATCTCGTTACAACCCTCTGCCATGGGCAGGGACACCTTCCACTATCCCAGATTGTTCCAAGCCCCATCCAACATGGCCTTAGACACTTCCAGGATATGAAGCTCTTACAAGCTCCATATAAGCCATTAACTCAGTTTTCCTTGGCTCCACACGTTTAGCACCATCTCATCCACCCGGTAGTTTTGTCATTCAGTAGGAAAGGAAAAATTGAGGCTTTTTGATGAGCTGACATTTTAAAGCAGCATCGCTCCGGGTTTGCAGCTCCAGAAGTACCTGTCAGGCAATTTTCCTTTCACCTGGAAACACGCTCCTATATCCTATTTGTGGATTGTGCTGAAAAACAGTTGTGTCTGGCAGCACAGCTGCTCCCAGTCAGACTTTTCAGCTTGAAGCCCCCAGAAGAAGACAAGCCTCGGAAAGCTTTTGGCACTCACGAGTAAGTCAGGGAGGAAAACGCTTCAGATCCAGTTCCCCTCGTTTGCAAACCTTCGTTTACAAACCCTCGCAGCCACCGGTGAAATCGTGATTTTGGTTTCTTTGTCGTGAAAACCGAGAGAGCCACAGGTAACGTGAGATGCAGGGGATGCACCCCTGGCCCCGCTCCGGCTGTCACCTCGTCCTCAACCCTTTCCAAGTCTAATACATGCAAATCTATGTAAAGAGTAAAGACTGTTCCACCGAGTCTTGCACGTTTGTTCAAAGAGAAGGGAAACAAGCCGAATTTACAGGGGATTTGCGGGCTGAATTTTAAGACCTGGGTATAAAAAGCCCCGAAGAGCAGCTGATGCTTGGCTGTGGGTGCTGACCCAGGCGATGCTTTCTGGCGTCTGTTTTTCCCCGCGCCCGCAATCCTAATGTCATTAATATGGAGCTTTCGGAGAACTGGAGTATATCCTAATTAGCAGCCTCTGCTTTTTTTTTTTTGTTTTTTTTTTTCCCCCCCGAGTTTCATAATCAGTGATCTCGGCTACACCACAAGTGTTACTGTGGCAACAGGGCTGAACCGAGCAGCGGTGCAGAATTACCGCAGGTAAAGGGGGGATTTTTTTTATTTTTTTTTTTTTTTTTTACGGATCCGCGGCACTTTCTTATCCCGGGGGCTGCTCCGTGGGACGGGCTGGCTGCTCCCTGCACCTACAGGTGTCCCGGGTGGATTCCAGGGTAAGCACAACCAGCGATTAAGCTGCATGACCGGACGCATGCGTTTGAATGGGAGCTCAGCCTCTGCGAGGAGATTTTAAGGCTGTCAGAGAGTGATCCCCTCCGACACCTTTGTTTTAAAGTAGGATGCTCTGATCACTCGCTGCCCGAACGATCCAGCTCCTCGGCTCATTCTGGGACTTCATCTCAGGGCTTTATTTTTCGTGGGGGTTTCTTTTTTTTTTCTTTTTTTTTTTTTCCTTTTTAAGCCTCGTTTCTCCTCCCCGTGCACCGCTTGCTCTCTGAAAGGCATCTGACTAGGTAGGGATGTTGTCATGCTAAATAATGGCCATCCCTCATCCTGACTCCTCCATCAAAAGCAACCGGTCCTTTTTTTCGTAGCTGGAATGTGAACTGTGCTCGTGTTTTCTTTGTACACCTTACAAACGATGTCTGGGACAAAAGAGGGGACACTCTAAAGGGAAATATTTAAGGAAATATATCCCTCTGTGCCTCGACTTTTTTTTATTTTAATTATTAATTCGTGATTTGCAATAATGAGTTGAAGCAGCGTCTCCTGTGCCTCTCTGGCGGTCGTTCTCTGCTTCCTGGTGCTGTGGTGCAGCTGCAATGCTGATCCCATGGGGAAAGCACACCAGGAGACCATGGATTCTGGTCCTGTACTAGCCTGGGGTTTTTACAAGCTCTGAGGGTCTTTTGGTAGATCTGTTTTAATCACCCCACAGGGGATCTCATCTCCCTCTCCTCTTTACAGCACAGTTTCTGCTGCCCCCACCATCCCTGACCTGCAGCAAAACCCTCCATCCCCAGCACCTTTCTCCTGTCAAGGCTTGGAGTTTGTCCTTCCCCTTCTTCCTCCCTGCTCTGACAGCTCCCTCAGGCTCAGCTCACTGCTCTCCTTCTCAGAACTTTCCCTTCTCTTGTCTCTTACCTGTCCCACTTTGATGCTCCTTGATGACATCTCCTTTAGGAAACCCTCTCCAACTTGTCATTCTTCATTGCTACAGCTCCGAGAAGCTCTTCATTCCCTCTATCTCTTCCATAATTTATTCCCCCTCCCATCCCAGTTTATTCTGCAAGAGTTACTGGCACATACTCCCACGATCAGACAGCAACAGCACCGGAAGAGAAGGGTGGCTGAGAGCAAATTAAAACTCTCAGAATTAGGAGAGTTTGTTGGGAAAATTATTTTTAAGAAAATAGTTTGTGTTTGTAGTTGTTCCCCTCTGAGTGCAACTTCCAGACCATGGCTGTGCCAGGAGTGCCTGTCCAGACAGCTCCATGGGCAGCTGGAGATCATCGAGTACCTTGGTCCTAGAGGTGCCACCAGTCTGCTCCTGGTGTTTCCAGGGATGGAGCCGACACCTCCTGGCTCTTATTTCTGTGTTTTTAGTGTGAGAGCATCAAGTCTCTGGGCTCATTGTTAGTAGTTGCCTGTTGTTAAACTTCCAGGGACAGATTTCTTTCCATAAAAGCAAGATATTACAGAAAACTGAGGTCTGATGTGCCACAGTTACAGTGGGAATTGGGACTAGATGACCTTTAAAGTCCCTTCCAGCCCAAACCATTCTGTGATTCTGTGACTGGTGCCCACTGTCAGCATTTCTTTGTCTCTTTAGGAGCCTGAACTTTCATGTCCCAATTCCTTAAGCATCCACATTCATTGGTGTTTTTCTCTGTATTATTCCTTAAAACCTCATCCACTTATTTTTCCATTCAAGAAAGCATTTGGACAATACTCTCAGGCACATGGTGTGATTTTTGGGGTGTCCTGTGCGGGGCCAAGAGTTGGACTCTATGATCCTTGTGAGTCCCTTCCTGCTTGGGATATTCTATGATTTTTCTGTCTCCTAATTGGAATAATAATTGCCTGGTCTTAGGGCTCTTCAGTCTTGCAATCCTTTGGAAGATCATTTGGGTTCATTTCATTTGGGGTCAGTGGATTCCTTTCCTCTGATCAGCTTTTTGCTCTTGGTTAGTGGCTCCTGGGAGGTGAGGGTTGTGGCAGAGTGTGTCATGGTGTGCAGCAGCTGGTGCTTGTTCACTGGAAGCCAGTATAGAGCTGGAGGGACACTGGTGGGATCCCAAGATACGTCCTGCACAGTGTAGGGACTTGACTGTGAGGTTCAGTCCCAGCAGGTTTGCTTTCTGAGAAGTTTGCAGAACAGTCAGTTACAGAATCACAGAATCCCAGAGGGATTGATTTTGGAAGGAACCTCTGGAAGTCATCTGATCCAACTTCCCTGTTCCAGCAGAGCCACCACAGCCAGCTGCCCAGGACTGTGTCCAGATAAATTTTGAGTGTCTCCAAGGATGGAGACTCCTCAACCTCCAACCTGTGCCAGTGCTTCATCACCCCCTAAGTCAAACTGTGTTCCCCTGACATTCAGAGGGACCCTCCTGTGTCTCAGTGTGTCCCCATTGTCCCTTGTCCTGTCACTGGGCACCACTGGGAAGAGCCTGGCTCTGTCCTCTCTGCACCCTCCCTGCAGGTGTTGAGGGACTTTGATGAGACCCCCGGAGCCTTCTCTTCTCCAGGCTGAGCTGTCCCAGCTCCCTCAGCCTTTCCTCAGAGCAGAGATGCTCCAGTGCCTTCCCTGGGCTCTCTCCAGTCTGTCCCTGTCCTTCTGGTACTGGGGAGCCAGAACTGGACCCAGTGCTCCAGGTGTGGCCTCACCAGTGCTGGGCAGAGGGGCAGGATCCCCCCTCGACCTGCTTGGGGAACCTCCTTCCAGGGTTAGGTGGGAGATTGGGAAAGAATTCCTGGCTGGGAGGGTGATATCAAGGAGAAATTCTTCCCTGTGAGGGTGGGGAGGCCCTGGTACAGGTTGCCCAGAGAAGCTGTGGCTACCCCATCCCTGGAATTGTCCAAGGCCAGGTTGGATGGGGCTTGGAGCAACCTGGGAAGGTGTCCCTGCCCATGGCAGGAGGGTTGGAATGAGATGGTCTTTAAGGTCTGTTCCAACTCAAACCATGCCATGAGCAAATACTGAGATGTGGGAGAGCAGTGGTTTGTGGAGTGTTGGGCAGGTGGAGAAAGCAAAGCTCCAGGCCCTTCCCACAGGCTCATCCTCCCCCTCGTGCTCCGTTCCTGCCGCTCATGTGGAAGCTGCCTGTTTATTTAAAAACCCCCCAAAAAAAGACTATGAAGTGGATTTTCAGAAAGGGTGAATGGCTGCTGTGATTCATCTTTTCTGTTCAAGAGTGGAAAAGCAGAGGGTGGGGTGGGGGGGAATAATCAGTGACACATCAAAGCTTCATTTCAGCTTCGGAGACACACGCGAGGAATTAGTCACTGCGCTTTAGTGCAACAAAACCCTTTTTCCTCCCTAAACCCAGCAGCTTCTCTCCCTGTGATGGCCAACTCGCTGCAGCCCTTGGCCATCCCATTTGGGTTTTTACATCCTTTGCATCTCATCCAGCACAAGAGGTTTGGGATTACGGTGCCGGTGAAACTGTTCTGCTGTCGGACGAGCTCTCCTCTGCCGTGGATCACGGCTCCGGGGAGAGGCTGGCAGTCCACAAACAGGATTTAAAAGGAGCAGGGAGGGGGAGAGGGAATGGCAGGTTTGTCTTCCAGGGTGGCTGAGCCATGCTGGTGGCTCGCTGCCACCAAAAAGAATTTAAAAAAATGACCTTTTTCCCCTTTCTTTCTGCTCGCGCTTGTTCTTGCCCTACTGCGAGCGGCTTCAAAGAGCCAACCTTGCTCCCGGTTCTGCCCTGTCCCCTGCCAGAAAAAAAAAAAGGAGAAAACAGAACATTATCCTTATTTTTCACTGCAGTTGGGGCCAGCACGAGGCAGTTGGGTGGTCATGGTTGAGCCACCACATTTCAGCATCCTGCTGGCGATGACAACAGGGGTTTCTGGGGTCCCAGAAAGCCAAACAGAATTCGGGTTGCGTCTCCTCATCGCACACAGAAAAAGATTGCCTCATTTTCCAGGAATCAGGAATATGTCAGAGGTGGAGGTAAATCCTGCCTTTGATTGTGCACGGCTGTATCCGGGTTGGATCTGGGCAGTTTCTGCAGCCATAAATCCTAATTCTTTGCATTCTGGAAGCACGGCGAGGTGATCCTGCAGCCTGACCTCCGCCGGAGCACCGGCACACACACGTTTCGAAGCCACTTACTACTTTATGAAGAGATTATTTCCTTTATTTTTTCCCCCCTCCAGCATCAATCATCTTGACAAGATCTGCTTATTTTAAAACACACATCCTGCAGCCTAAAATCCAGCTTTTCCTATAAGGAACATCCCGAGGAGTTTATGGAAGAGCGCAGTCCACGTACGTTATATTAATATCTATAGAGAGAGATAGATAAATATATATATATATATATGATATTCTAGGCACACCAATAGCAAACTGCTGAGGTTTCTAACCCGGATTTTTTTGGAAAAGAAGGTTTCAAGCGAAGAGGCAGCGCTGAGCATCCCAAAGCTCCGGAGCAGCGGTGCCGAAAGCGGCTCCTTTCTCCTGGGCAGAGCCGGCGCCGTGACGTCAGGGTGTTTTTCTGCAGAGCTCGCAGGATGTTGCAGCCGGCCAAGAGCTGTGTTTATGTTGATAACATTACAAGTATTTCCTCTCCGTTTCCGAAACCAGCAGGGAGGGAGCCGAGGGGGGAAGGGAGACTCGGGTTTCTCCAGCTTTAGGGGGTAGGACTCTGGAGGCCTTTTATGTTAAGGAGCGGGTAGCGAGGGAACCGCTGGCGTTTGTGGATGCTGGCGTTTGGGAATAGGGAGTGTTGAATAGCAGGGGTTGGGAGCTGGGAGCCGGGAGCGGGGCTGGAACAGCCCTCCCCTCTCCCTGCTCCGGATCCGGTTTTAAGGTGATAAAGCAGCTCTGGCAGCTGATTGCCGGTCACAGGAGCAGCTCCCGGGGTTTTTGGGGGATGCTCCCAGCGTCCTGTTTCTTTCGACGTCTGCAGGAATGAAGCCGTGAAAACTTGGGATCCGCACGGACGGCCTGCATCCAGCTTTCTTCAGGAAAGCAAGGGCAAGGCTTGGGGAAATCCAGTGTTATCTCCCCTTTCCTCCCCCTGCCATCCACTCATGGATCAATGAACCTATTAAATGTAGTATCCAGGGGGATTTAAAGGCAGGATCTGCCTGCCCACAGCTGTAATCCCAGGAAGGAGAAGCCCTCTTCGATGTTGGACCCAATGAGCTTAAGGGTCTTTTCCAACCTAAATGATTCCATGATCATCCCACCATCCCAAAGGGCTTTTGCATCTTGTGTAGCTTTCATCCATGTAGCATTCATGGTCATGGAAATAAGCCCAAGCTCTTTTTTGTGGGTTACTTCCCTGTAACAGAGGGCAGAAAGAAGTGGAAAATCACAGCTTTTGCTGCTTTCCTCCCATCCTCCATGTCCTGCTTTGATACCAGGGGAAAATGTGAGGATGTGGTGAAGGTCTGGCACAGGTTGCCCAGAGTTGGTAAGGAAATGGGATGAACAGGATCCCAAATGAATGAGGATCCTTAAAGAATGGGATCCCAAATTAATGAGGGTCACAAGTGAATGGGGATTCCTAAATTAATGGGATGTCAAATGAATGGGATTCCAAATGAACAGGATCACAAGTGAATGGGAATCCCACATCATTGGGGATCCCAAATGAATGGGTCTGAAATGATTGGGGATCCCAAGTGAGTGGGATCCCAAATGAACAGGTTCACAAATTAATGGGAATCCCAAATGAATGGGGATACCAAGTGAATGAGATCCAAAAGGAATGGGGATCCCAAAGGAATGGGGATCCTAAATGAAGGGGAACTCTTGTTTTGAGAAACAAGTTGTGGGAAGAGAAAGGAGCCACATCCACCTACACAAATGGCATTTCTGTACAAATATTCATCAAAACACAGCAAATGGTCACATTTTTCCCTGGTTGTGCTTGCACAAGAGCCCAGTGTTTCCCTTTCCCTTGCCATTGTTTTCTTGCTGTGGCAGGGATGGGTTCTCAGCAAGGGAAGTGGTTGCAATGATGAGACCTTGGTGCTTTCACCAGCCCTTGTGAAGTTTTCAGAGCATCTCAGAGCCATCATTTATGTTCTCTGGAGATTCAGTGTGGGCTTAACTTCCTCCTGCCTTTGCACACATAGAATCATGGAATGGTTTGGATTGGAAGGGATCTTAAAGACCATCCAGTTCCACCCCCCTGCCATGGGCAGGGACACCTTCCACTATCCCAGGTTGCTCCAAGCCCCATCCAGCCTGGCCTTGGACACTTCCAGGGATGGGACAGCCACAGCTTTTCTGGGTGACCTGTGCCAGGGCCTCTCTCACCTTCACAGGGAGCAATTTCTTCATTAAAAAATCAGGTTTTTTCCCCAAGGCCAAACCATTTTAGACCAAGCACATCTCAGACCCTGGCAGGCAGCTGACCAAGCTGAGTGGGGTGTGTTAATCACCAGCAGTGGGACATGGCATCAAACCATCAAACTACTGGTTGTGGGTTTTCCCAACATCCCGCAGCTTGGGGAGGCATTGCAGGGCCAGTCCTGCTCTCAGCAGGACTCCTCAGGAGGACTGAATCAGTTCAAATTCGTGCAGACAGAGATTTCAACCAGTGATGAAACCCTCTGGAAAGCCAGCTGCTCACACCAGTGGGACCCTTGGAGAAAGCCCTGCCCTGCTCTCAGCAGCAGGGCTGGCCATGGAGGGAGCCCAAGGAAAGCTCTTATCTCCGGAGCTTGGTTTCCTTCTGGTTCAGGGTTTGTCTGACCTTTTGGTCACTGAGTAAGGTCGATTTTTGCCAGGTTTTCTTTCAGAGGGGGAGGAAAAACATGTTAAGTGGGTGGTGCTGGTGGGAGGATACTCCCGGGTGGGGTGGGAGGACCTTGTGTTTCTGATACCGTTTCCAGCGCGTGGATGACTTCAGTGTTGTCCTTCTGCCCGGAGTTTGGGATGGGTCTGGATGGAGCAGATTTAAATAAATAGAGCAAGCACAAACAACACGAGATGTATTGGAGGGGGAGGGTTAGGCCGTGCATCGGGAATAAAACCCTTCCCTGGCAGCCTGTCAAGCTGACTTGGCAGCGAGATCTCGCAGCCTTCTCCCAGGAGATCCTAGAGATGCAACTGGACACATGACAAAAGCCTGAAGGACGGGAGAGCCGAGCGGCAGCTGCTGGCCCGTGGCACGTACCAGAGCTGTCCCTGAGCCCTCTCCAGGCTCGGAGCAGAGGCAAGGATGTTGGCCCATCCTTGGGAGGCCCCAGGGCTGTGTGCTGGTCTGGGGCTTGGCAGCTCTGGGCTCTGCTCTGGCCAGCACGGTGACGTCTCGCGTCTCCCCGTCGCTCGCCTGAGCCTCTGGATCCGTAGGTGTTTGGGAGGAGATAACCATAACCCATATCTCAGGAGCTTTCTGAGGTCCCCAGAGGGAAGAAATCACCATAAAAACCTTGTATTTTAAAGGGTTTTACTGATGTCATCGTCCTGTAATTTAGCTGGACGTTTCCTGGGAAGGACGTACAGTACGAGTGTGCGGCTCATCATCCTGGATTGTTTGTGGGGTTTTTCTCATCTGCGTGGGCAGGGAACCCTACAGGGTTTGAATGGAGCTGAGAGTGGCCTTGTGCAGGTGCTCTGCCCCTGCCCAAGAACATGCAGGGTGTCAGTGAGCAAGGGGCAATCAGGGGCACTGACCTCTCCTTCATCCCTGCCTCCAGTTCTGGGGCATTTGGGATCAAGGCTCTTTGCCGCAGTCTTCACATATATTGGGTTTGAGTTTGCTCAAAGTTCAGTCATTTGCAGACTGTTATATGAACAGTTTATTAATTTTCTTTAAGACCAGATGCTTGTCTTTAGTGCTTGGCTTGTTCCTCTTGTGCTCTCCCACAGTTCACCCATTCCCTGCTTCATCCCTGGTAACCTTTGCTGCTCCACCAGACTGGGATCTCTCCCCCTGGTAACTTATGAACATACCCACAAATCCTTCCCATCCACATCCTGCAGGGACTCAGGCCACATCTTCACTCCTCCCTTCCAGCTCTACAAGATGCCCAGCAGCATCTCCACTCTGAATTACTTGGGGATGATGTTTCATGAGGGTTTAAGTAACTGTTCTCTGCTTTCTCCTCCAGGTCAACATGGATTTGTGGTTCTTTCTCCTCTTGCTCGGAAGTGGCCTGATAAGTGTAGGTGCTAACAACATCACAACAGGTAAACTGTGCTCCTGTCTCCTCTCTTTTATCCCATCTTTAGGAGAAAAGGAGTAAGAGCTCATATGCTCAGTGTCTTACTCTCCATGTTCCATGCCCTCCATGGAACTGTAAGGTGAAGTGTTGGAAAGAGGGTGATGGGCTGCAGGTGCTCACAAATGGGACCCACAGGTTTTACCTCTGGCAAATATTGATCCTCACTTCCAGGGGCTCTGATGTTTGTGCCTCCTTGATACCATAATACCTGTTCAAGGTGCTTGCTCTTATAAGTTTACATCTGCTGTGCAGAGCATTCCCTGTCCTGCACTCGGGATTTGTTGGTTGTTTTATCCCTGTGGTTACAGTCACAAGGATCTCCAGCGTCTAAACCCTCCGTTGTCACAGGAAAGAATCTCATGGAGATTCCCTCGTGCTTTTTCTCTCTCAGGGCCACCCACAACAGTGCCCACCTCCCCCAGGAGCCCCACCAAAGCTCCTACAGCAGGTCCTGAGGATAGGACTACGACGAGCTCCAACAGGCTCAACATGAGCACTCCGGGGACTGTTCCTACCGTGGCGTCAAAGCCACTTCCAACCACAGCTGCCAGGATCTCCCCCAACGCCACCACTGGCAGCCTCAACACCTCCTCCACCCTGGGGACCACCGTGCCTGTGCCTCCAGCCACCTCCCTGCTCCCCAGCGTGACTCCCTATGCCCCACACTCCGCTGTCCCCAGCACGGAAGCAGAGACGACGGAGAGGAATTCCAGTATGGTGGTGACAACACAGGAGACCTCTTCTGCCTCCCACAACGGTAGGCCACCTCCTCCACCTCTGCCTCTCCAGGCCACACCGCCTCTGGCTTTGATTCTTTGCTCTTCTTTTGTTTTGCTGAACAAAATGGAGCGAGAAGACACTTTTGGGGCGAATTCTGTGGTGATATGAAACAATATAACTCCTGAACAGCCCAGATCAGTTTATCCTGCCAAGGGTTTGGGCTAAGATCATCTGGTGAAAGGTGTCCCTGCCTGTGACAGCGGGGTGGCAGCCTCTGAGTTGCAACAGTAGGATAGCAGTGCCTGCTAGACCTTGTAGCAGAAGCCTTGGCAGTGTGGGATTTAGTGGAAAAACAGGATTGGTGACTCGGTGGTGTGGTAGAAAACACTCAAAGAAGATAATGGTGGAGCTAATGCAGGGAGATGTCAAGTGCCTATTCCTTAAGAACAGATTTCTCAAGGGATATTGGACATCTCAGCACATCAACAGTGAGATGTGTGTGCCCTCTTCCTCTGGGAATCTTTGGAAAGATTCCACAGCCCATGAAGCCGCAGTGAGGTTGTCTTTGTTACTGATGTAGGAAGGGATGTGGCTGAAGGATGTTCACAACCCAGCTTTCTCAGTGTTCTGCCATCCCTGAGCTCATCCAGCTCCCTTCCAAGCACAAATCCTGTTTTTGCAGAGAGAAGGGGTGCAGCATAACCTTAGATACACACGTGAGGCAAGCTTGGAATAAATGTAGCCTTCAAACTGAGAGATGGAGGCAAAAGCCTTAAGTACTGCTAATATGTGGATTTTATAATACAATGTCTACTAATGAGGGTACTGAATTTATCATTTTTGTGTCTTTACTACTTTTTTTGTGACTTAGGTTACTGGTTTTGGTGAACTCCCTTGGTGTGTGCCATGACATGTTGGCCATTGTAACGTCAAGGCCAGAAGTGGCTTCTCACTTGGTGTCAGTCCCCAGAACAAGTGACCAAGCCTGCTTCTTTCTTTATTTCAAGCAACTTGTCAAGGAGCAAAATCAGTTTTAGGGCTGCCCTTGCCATTAGTCTTAACAGGGAATGTGGGTATTAGTCTTGGAAGAATTGAGTGGTGCTGAAGAGAGGGACTGGGACAGAAGGTGACACATAAACTTCATGAGGTACAGGCAGTTCCTGCTCCTCCAACTCACCAGGATTGTCCTCAGCCCTGTGCTGCAGCTCTTCACACGTAGATTAGGGCCACAGGGTGCCTCAGGAGAGCTGGGCTGTGCTCCCACTGGCAAGGGTTTGTTCTGGTGTCCTCTGGATGAGACATCCCAGCAGGGAGAGGCTTTCCTTGGAAGCTCCTCACCCCCATCCCTGAGCCCAGCTGCTCTTAATTGAACTCTTGGCTCAGCCACTCTTTTAAAATTATGCAGGAATGTTACCTCTTAACATTTAAGTGCTAATGAATTACACCAGTGACTTGCTGGTTATGGGCTTAAACAGTCCATGGTATCGATTAAGAGCAGTAATTGTGTTTATCGATGTTAAAGCTCAGCTGCAGCTCCCTGCTCTGCTGATAAAAACCTGGGATTTGTTCCTTTTTGCTTGCTCAGAAATTCATTTAACACACTGGCTTTGTAGCTGGTGTTTTAGAGGAAAGATTTACAAGCAGATGATGAGAGTTACTAAATTTGTTCCTGTTTTGGTCTTTGATCCTTCCTGACTTATTAAAATGTCTTATTTCTTTGTTGCTAAGAGACTTCTGTTTTCTTTTCCTGCAGGTAACTCTGACAGAAGAGGTAAGAATTTTATATTTCATCACTCTTTATTCAGTAAAAACATTTCCAGAGGTGTTCTGCTATTAGAGACCTCTCCTTAGGACTTCCAAATGTTCTTTTACAAAGCCCCTCAGGCTCTTTAAAAGAGCTGGTGACACACTGATATCCTAATTTCTTTTGGGCTTTTCTAAACAATCCCATTCCAATTTGTACATGTCCTGTTAGACACAAATTGTTCCTGCTGAGTGCTCTGAAAATGTCAGCACGTCCCTGGAGTTGGATGACCGAAGCCTAAGAAGCCATTCAGGAAATTTCCTTTTGTTTTTTTTTTTGCTTCTGAATTGTCTTTATTGACTGTGACTTACCCTATTTGATCCAAACCCATTCTGCAGATGATGGGAATAATTATTATTCTCCTTCGTTGTGTTGGCAAGCAGCAGCACAAATCCATTTCTCGTAACAGAGCAGCACTTAGGGACATTTTTCCATCTCTCAGCTCTGAGAACTGCCATCTCCACCAGAATATTTGCAATTAGTCATGGCTTTAGCACTCCAGGAGCGGGCAGAGCAGAGGTGCAGCAGGGCTGGCTGCTTCCTATAGGAATGAGCTGCCTCCGTGTGTTTTCATCAAGGCTCTGATGGGTGTTTTAGCTTTGTGAACTCCCTGGCATTCCTGTTGTGCTCCTCTCTGTGCCAGGCTCACCCCATCCTGCTGATGGTCCAGAGGCACAGGCAGATGCTCTGCAGCAGTTACTGTCAGAACACATTTAGCAGAGGAAATAAAAGGGATGCAGGTCCGAGAGAATTCATTTAAAATGATGGTTAAGCTGCTGCAGAAAGGCTCAGTGTAATTCCCTTGGATCTGGCAGGGTTTAGGTCTGATTTTGTGGTCTCTGCTGTTGTTCATCCCTGTTCCTGAGAGCGAAGAAACAAACAAAAAAAAAGGGAATAAATCTGACTTCCTAACAACATTTACATTAATATTGCTAATATGAAGAAGGGACTTTTTATAAGAGCATGGAGGGACAGGACAAGGGGGAATGGCTTCCCACTGCCAGAAGTCAGGGTTAGATGGGATATTGGGAAGGAATTCTTCCCTGTGAGGGTGGAGAGGTCCTGGCACAGGTTGGGCAGAGAAGCTGTGGCTGCCCCTGGATCCCTGGAAGTGTCCAAGGCCAGGTTGGAGGGGGCTTGGAGCAACCTGGGCTGGTGGAAGGTGTCCCTGCCCATGGCAGGGGGTGGAATCAGATGAGCTTTAAGGTCCCTTCCAGTCCAAACCATTCCATGATTCTTTGAGTTTTTGGGCAGATGTTGGCAGGGACAGGCTGCTCATCCCTGTCCCTCTCTGGTGTGCAGCCGCTCCTGGGTCTGTGGGACATTTGGGGAACAGCCTATAGAGCACATCTGCCTCCAGCTGGGACACGATCTCCAGCACCAGAAGATGCTTTACTGCCTCCTCAGAGATGCCAGGACAAGATTTAAGCATCCTGATGCCTTCCAGGCCTCCAGCACTGCAGGTCTGCGGAAGCAGAGGGTTGAGTCCTTGTCCCTTTTCCAAGAGAACTGCCAGCATGAAACCCCTGGGGCTGAGGCTGGAGCAGGACAGGAGCTGTGGGAGGGTTGGCACTGCTCCCCAGGGCTGGCTGGGGAAGGAAGGAGCAGCTGGGGACCCTCCAGGTTGTTTCCTGCCTGGGCTGTGCTGGGTGGGCCTGGCAGCTCTCCGGCTCTTGGAGACCGCGGTGGGAAAGCTCCAACTCGTCCCATCCCGGCCAGATGTGTCGAAAGAACGGCTGCAAATCAACCCCCCCAACCCTGCAGACTCCCTGCATCCTGTGCCAGAGCCACCCCTGCCCATAAATCACCTCTCCTGCCAACCACCGCTGCCGCAGCGGCCCCGGCTTAGCACCGGTTAGGCTGAGCTTAACTCCAGCCAGGGCAGGAAAAGTGGTCTAACGGTGTGTGGTGTGGGCATAACACCACAGGATTTGGGAAGGCAAAAAAATCCTTCCACTCCTGCAGCCAGGATGGAGGTGATGGTTGTGGTCGGAAGTCTCAAGTAGGAGCTCGTTATGGGAGAGGCCAGGACTGGCTGTGGTTGAGCCAAGACCCTCCATGGTTGCTTTACCTTCCTGATCCTGCTTTTGGGAAGCCTTGAGGTGAGGAATGCCAAGGCTCAAGCACCTATTAAGTTTGCAGGAGGCAGAATTCCCGATAAATTCCTTGACTTTTTGCAGCTGGGCTGGGGGAGTTGCATTTGGACAGCAGATGGAAAGAGCAAAGACATGCAAAACCAGGATAATTTAATTTTTTAATTTGCCATGCCAGGTCACTGCCTTCAGGTCATTACACGGAAATCAAATCTTTTGGTCAGAAGAACATTCCCAGAGCTCACAACACAGAGGGACAAATGCAGAAATACAACCAGAGCTCAGAGATGGACAAAATAAATCCCACCTAAAAAAAAATCTGCTGGCTGAAATTGCTGAGAAACATGGAGCAGGAATCTGCCCTGGCAGGGAAATGGATGCACAGAAGGTGGAGAGGGGAGTCATGCCCTGCAGCCTTGTGGGGCAAGGCATGTAGATGTGGTGCAGTGGCCAATACAGATTGAGGGAGTTCATGGAAAAGGAAAATAACCCCAGCTGGCATCGCTGGCATCCACATCTATCTGCAAAAACTCCCTTCGGGGCCATTCTCCTCTCTGGTTGGCATTGCTTGGCTTTCAACCCGTCTGGGTGATTTGCTCCACTGTTCCACTGACCTCCAGGACAAGTTACAAATGGCTCATTTTAAAAGAAAAAAAAAATCTGTTGTGGGTCCTGGAGGACGGGAATGTTTCAGACGTGGCTAATCCAAGTGTGTGTGCAAGGGAATTGTGTGGTGCCTTCTCTATAGGAGCCAAATGAAATCCCACTCGGTGGCCTTGCAGTGCAGAGCACAGTGGGGTGTCTGACACCTCCTGCTCTCCAAACTCAGTGTTTCCAGGGGGGAAAGAGTAAGGAGTTGGACTAGATGGTATTTGGAGTTCCCTTCTAACCCAGATTATTCTATGATCATAGAATCGTGGAATGGTTTGGATTGGAAGGGATCTTAAAGACCATCCAGTTCCACCCCTGCCGTGGGCAGGGACACCTTCCACTAGCCCAGGTTGCTCCAAGCCCCATCCAACCTGGCCTTGGACACTTCCAGGGATCTAGGGGCAGCCACAGCTTCTTTGGGCAGCCTGGTCCAGACCAAACCTCAGCCTGGAGATGTTCAGGTCCCAGGTGCAGGGGGAAGCTTTGCCCTCTTGTCCTGTTTGACAGGGAACTGGAAGCAGAATCACAGTGGTTTCACAAATGCAGTATCTGTGGGATCTTACAAAGGCCACAGTTTTCACCTGTGTTATTATACAGTTCTTTATCATGTTATACCAAACTCATGGACCTGTTAGGATCTTCTATGGATCCTGAAGTCTCAGGCAGAAGACTTTGTGGATCCCCAGGGGACAGAGGAAACTTCTGCCAGTGGCTGCACCACGTGCACGTTCAGTTGTGCAAAAGAAACCCCTGAAACAGCCCAGTCCCAACTTCCTCAGTCACTGTTTTCATCTGCAAGGTCACAATTCCACAGTGACCAACTCTTGGAGAAGGCTGAGGTGTTTTGAGTGGTGGTTACAGGTGTTAATCTGAGCTGGGAGCGCTCACTCAGGTCCTGTTTCTGCCTTTACTCTCAGACTGAAGAAACATAACATCACTTAATGCTATTTATTATTATTTTTGTTGTTAGTATCGTCATTGTAATTGTTTTTCAAGCACAAATTGTAGAAGTCAGCCCCGTTAAATGATGGCTCTGGGTGTTTTTCAATGTGCATAACCACACCTTTCATTTCCTCTTGCAGATGAGACTCCAATTATAGCTGTGATGGTGGCCCTGTCTTCCCTTCTAGTCATAGTATTTATTATTATTGTGCTGTACATGTTGAGGTAAGAGCTGCTTTAATGCTGAATCCCCTTTTTTGACAGAAATAATTCCTGAATGAACAGGAATGAGCCTTTTGTGCTGTTTTCCAAGCTAAAGGCTGACACAGCTGGTGCTTTGGAAAAGAAACCTGTAAGGACAGTGAATGAAAATTACATTTGGGGTTATCTAGGCAATGCTGCTTATTCCTTTCTCTACAAAGCTGCTCCTCATGTGGGGAATTCTTGTTCTGCTACTCAAAATATCATATTTAGGGTAGATTAAAAGTCCTGTCAGCAAAGGTAAAAGCAGATAAGGTTTCCTTGTGGGGCAAAGGGTGATGGATTGGGTAATCCAAGGAGGCTGAACACAGCACTCAAGCTAGAAAGTCCTTTGCATGTGTTATTCCTTGATTCCCATAATGATATCAAACAGGATCCAACATCCAAAGCCAAGCTCTGCCTTGGGTACCAAACCTACACATCATGTCTGTGTATCTTCCAGTGCAAGGTAGTGCATGGCTGGAGCTTATGAGGAGTGTTAGGTGGTGCTGTAATTGGAATTATGGCACAAAAAAGGCCTTATTAGGTTCATTTTTAAAAATGCAAGCATCTGGCTTGCTGAAAATGCGGCATTCCCAGCTCCTGGGAGTTAGAAGAAGGTGTTTATTCACCTCCAGTAAACATTTTAATTTACTCACCAGTTCGGTGATTAAATAAGTCTGAAAAAGAAACCCAAAAAAAACCCTGTTTCCTCAGCAGTGGAAAACTTCCCTTCGTCTCCTGGCTCCAGGCCTGCTCTCACAGCAGTGAACCTGAGGAGAGTTTTGCCTCAGGAGTTCAGCAGCAGCAGCAGACTTTTGAGCCCTTCCCACCTGGCTTCCAGCCCTCAAGAAAAGGGTTTCTGTTCGCTGCTGCCTGCCCAGTGATTCAGCAAAACTCCTAATTCCGGGCAGAGGGAGAGCGAGCAGCTGCTCCAAGTTAAAAGCACATGGAGAAGGGCTTTGCTGCAGGACGGATCGACCCGGGGTTTGTGTGCTTTGCTGGATCAGCCCAGGGAGCAGGGGCTCCTGCACCTCTCCTCCAGGAGGTGACCTGGGCTCTGACTGACGTGTCCCCTCCCTTCTCTTTGGTAGGTTCAAGAAATACAAGCAGGCAGGGAGTCACTCCAACTCCTTTCGGTTGTCCAACGGCCGGACGGATGATACAGGTGAGGCCCACGGTGGGGAGCAACAATGCATCTCACAGAGGAATCAGCTTTGTTCAGGGAATCACAGAACCATTTGGGTTGGGCAAGACCACTGAGACCATCCAGTTCCCCCAGCACTGCCAAGGCCACCACTGACCCATGTCCCCAAGTGCCACATCCACAGGGATTTTAAATCCCTCCAGGGATGGGGACTCCAACACTGCCCTGGGCAGCTGTGCCAGGGCTGGACGACCCTTTCCATGGACAAATTTTCCCCAATATCTGATCTAAACCTCCCCTGGCACAGCTTGAGGCTGTTCCCTCTCCTCCTGTCCCTTGTTCCCTGGGAGCAGAGCCCAACCCCCTCCCCGGCTCCCCCCTCCTGTCAGGGAGTTGCAGAACCAGAAGGTCCCCTCTGAGCCTCCTTTTCTCCAGGCTGAGTCCCCTCAGCTCCCTCAGCTGCTCCTGGTGCTCCAGACCCTTCCCAGGGTCCCCTGCCCAGTGTAGTGACAACATTTGGGAACCGAGGGGGCTTTTTTCTCCCAGCTCATATTTTTGTAGGCAAGTATTTTTTCATTTACATTTTCCTTTGGTCCCTGGTCTGATTTTTCTGTGTTTTCCATGATTTTGGCAAACTTTTGTAGAATGAAGAATTATTTCCCACCTTTCATTCCAGTGACCAAACGTTTGCCCTCACGTGGTTGATGTTTTAAGATGGGTGATCACTTCCAGCACCAAACTACTCACGTGCCCTCAAGTTTTCACAGGATCTCTTTGACTCAAATGAGAACCTTTCTTGAAACAACACATCTTTGGAGAATACCTAAACATCCTTTTACCCTTTTAAATTAGGATGATGTCTCATTAAAACTCAGATCTTCAAACTGTAGACACCAAACTAATATTTCCAGGAGTAAGCAGCGAATACACTGGTTTTTCATTATAAAACCTTTTTGTTCCTCTTGAAGATGCAGAAATGCAGTTGTAAAGCCTTGTGCAGACCTGCTGTAATGTCTAAACTCTTCTGCCCCTGAGCTTTGAGCCAGAGCTGCCCACTGAGGGTCTGAAGTTGGGCATCTCCATTCACATGTAGTCACCTAAATAAGAGCTGAAGAGGATCCACCACCTCTTAAACTCAGTTCAGATGCTTTTCAGAGCTCCTTTCACATAAACCAAACACCTTCTGAGAAGCACTAATTGAATTTCAGCACCTTTTTTTTTCCCGTGTTGGCTGCTAAAGGCCTTCCCTGCCCGTTTTCCATCACTGTAAACCGAGGTGTGAACTTCATAAACCCTCAGCTGTGTTGGTGTAACCCCCACGTGGCCTTTCTTGGCTTTGCTGAGGAACACAAGCAACAGCTGCCTTTGCTGTGCCCTCCTGGGAATTGTGTCACTGAGATGGTGCCAGACTTGCCATGAGAGTGAGGGGGAGGTTCACATTCAAAGGGAAGTGGTCTCCACCCCCAGTACTGATGACTTGCTCCTCATTGCCCTGTCGGTGTAAAGCTTGATCCCAGGGTGTTCATTTTCAGAGGATCACAGAATCATTTAGGTTGGAAAAGCCCTCTGAGATCATCAAGTCCGACCCTTAACCCAGCACTGCCAAGGCCACTACTGACCCATGTCCCCAAGTGCCACATCTACAGGGATTTTAAATCCCTCCAGGGATGGGGACTCCACCACTGCCCTGGGCAGCTGGGCCAAGGATAGACAGCCCTTTCCATGAAGGAATTTGCCCCAGTATCCATCCTAAACCTCCCCTGGCACAGCTTGAGGCCGTTTCCCCTCTTCCAGTCCCTTGTTCCCTGGGAGCAGAGCCTAACCCCCCCCCAGCTCCCCCCTCCTGTCAGGGAGTTGCAGAGCCAGAAGGTCCCCCCTGAGCCTCCTTTTCTCCAGGCTGAGCCCCCCCCAGCTCCCTCAGCTGCTCCTGCTGCTCCAGCCCCTTCCCCAGCTCCGTTCCCTTCCCTGCACACGCTCCAGCCCCTCCATGTCTCTCCTGTCTGAGGGTCCCAGAAGTGCCCCCAGGGCTGGAGGTGCCTCAGCAGTGCCAGCACAGGGACGGGCACTGCCCTGGGGCTGGGACACACCAGGGCTGGCACAGACCAGGGGCCATTGGCCTTCTTGGCCACCTGGGCACACCTGGTTCACGTTCAGCTGCTGTTGCTGAGGTCATTTTTCCCCAGGCAACTTTCCAGCAACTCTGCCCCCAGCCTGGAGCACTGCAGGGGATTGTCAGACTTCGTGCACTGTACGTAGGAAGAGCAAAAGGCCTGGAAGTGTCCAAGGCCAGGTTGGACAGGGCTTGGAGCAACCTGGGCTAGTGGAAGGTGTCCCTGCCCATGGCAGGGGGTGGAACTGGATGATCTTTAAAGTCCCTTCCACCCCAAACCATTCTGTGGCTCTGTGAAAACACGGGAATAGCGAGGACACGGAGTGGCCCTAAAAGCGCACGGCCCGAGGTCTGCGGGGTCCCTGCGCCCACCTGGGTGTGGGTGACAAGTGCTGGGCACGGGGGGCAGCTGGGAGGGTCCCTCTGACTCCTGGTGTCGTTGCAGAGCCCCAGAGCATGCCACTGCTCGCCCGCTCCCCCAGCACCAACCGCAAGTACCCCCCGCTGCCCGTGGACAAGCTGGAGGAGGAGATCAACCGGCGCATGGCAGACGACAACAAGCTCTTTCGGGAGGAGTTCAACGTGAGTGCTTTTGCTTCTTGCCCTTCAGCCCCACAGGCTGTCCAGGATTTGGGCTTAGGATGCAGATATTCAACCTGGTCCTGGTCCTCAGGGGTTTGTGTGCAAGGCCAGGTTGGAGCAACCTGGGCTAGTGGAAGGTGTCCCTGCCCATGGCAGGGGGTGGGAACTGGATAATCGTTAAGGTCCCTTCCAACCCAAACCATTCTATAATTCTAAGTAGTTCTTCTCTCTGGTGACCAGTGACAGGATCCAGGGAACAGCTGGAGCTGTGTCAGGGGAGGCTTAGGTTGGATCTCGGGAAAAGGTTCTTCCCCCAGAGGATGGTTGGGCACTGAACAGGCTCCCCAGGGCAGTGGGCACAGCCCCAAGGCTGCCAGAGCTCAAAGAGCACTTGGACAACACTCTCAGACACAGGGTGGGATTGTTGGGGTGTCCTGTGCAGGGCCAGGAGTTGGACTGGATGATCCTTGTGGGTCCCTTCCAGCTCAGTATATTCTGTGAGGTGGGAGGACCAATTCTGTCCCTGAATCTGCAGTGAGGGTGGACAAGCCACTCCCTTTCACACTCACTACAGAAAGCAGAGGTTTTCTAGCAACCAGCACCACAGGGTTACCTTTTTTTGGGTTCAGGAATGGTCCTGGATGTCTTGGGGTCTTTCAGAGCTTACCTGCCTGCTGGTTACCTCCCAGGCTCTGCCTCTCTCCTCCCAATCCTCATGGCTTAAATCCACAAAGAGCCAAAGCAAAAGCTCTGACAGAGAAACAGGAATGACTCCATCTCATTTCAATGAGCTGTTAACCCTGAAACAGAGTGATGACAATGTGTATGACAAAGCTTGGCCTTCAGCTCTGAGTAATAATTAAGGTATTGTGCTTATCCCAGAGCATCTCTTCTGAGATGGCTCCAACCTCTTCTTGACGTTGCTGAGCTCTGCAGCTTCTTGTGATGATAAACCTGTTTCCACTTGGCATTACAGAAATGGAATAAAATAGAAAAGGAAAGAATAGAATAGAGTAGAATCATTAAGGTTGGTGGAAAAGCCCTCTGAGATCAACTCCAACCATTCCCTAGCACTACAAAAGCCACCACTGATCCATGTCCCCAAGTGCCACATCCACAGGGCTTTTAAATCCCTCCAGAGATGGGAACTCCACCACTGCCCTGGGCAGCTGGGCCAGGGCTGGACAACACTTCCCATGAAGAAATTTTTCCAATATCCAGCTAAACCTCCCCTGGCACATCTTGAGACTGTTTCCTCTCCTCCTGCCCCTTGTTCCCAGGGAACAGAGCCCGACCCCCTCTGGCTCCCCCCTCCTGTCAGGGAGTTGCAGAGCCAGAAGGTCCCCCCTGAGCCTCCTTTTCTCCAGGCTGAGCCCCCCCAGCTCCCTCAGCTGCTCCTGCTGCTCCAGACCCAGGTCAAAGGCATGATATGGCCCTATGAGGATGATGAGAAGGTCAAAAAAAAAGCCACTGGACTTTGTCCAGCTGCTGCACAACTTGATCCCCTTCCTGGCTGCGCTTCGATGAAACCAAATAGGTGCAGTGAGTGCCCAGGGAGGGAGATTTTTTGGTTTATAAATACCTGATGGCCCTGAAGATTTCCGTTCCCAGGCTGTCAGCTGGATGGTGAACACCTCCAGAACGTTCTCTCTTCTTTGCTGTTCAATGAGGATGTGGAATAACAAGGCTGGGGAAGCACCTCCTGTGCTTGAGTGTGAAACCCTGGGACAGTGTCACTTGTCACCCCAGCACCCCCAACCAAAGGTCCCAGGTGCTGCTGGATGAAGAAAAAACCCCTCTGTGGGTGTTTCTTCCCATCACTGGGTGGGCTCAGGCGATGGGGGCTTAATCAGGTCACAATTAGCAGCACTGTTAATGAGGAAATCTCAGCGGGAGCCTCCGCCGGCAGAAATGAGCTCCTCGGTGCTCGCGGGTGGGTTTGGAGCTGGAGGCTTTGCTGCCACCTCGTGTTCATGGATCCAGAGAGCCAGATATCTCTTTTCCAAAAGGATTTGCTCTCTCTGGTCCAGCCCAGCTATTTAAATGGTCACTTTGAGCTCGGTGGGGAGGAGGAGCTGGTGCTGGAGTGGAGGTGAGGGATGTTGGTGGTGGGGACGTATCCAGAGGGACGGGATGCTCAGATGTAGCATGTGCCAGCATGTTGTGGTTCTTGCTGTGCTGTGAGATCACGGAGAACCCTTTTTTTCTGCCATTTCAGGCTCTCCCAGCGTGTCCCATACAGGCCACGTGTGAAGCTGCTTCCAAGGAG
This sequence comes from Neopelma chrysocephalum, assembly GCF_003984885.1. NCBI lineage: Eukaryota > Metazoa > Chordata > Aves > Passeriformes > Pipridae > Neopelma > Neopelma chrysocephalum. The sequence goes on along the minus strand of NW_020898009.1, from coordinate 930,474 downwards.
GAGAACAAGGAGAAGAACAGATACGTGAACATTTTGCCCTGTAGGTATCGGAGCTGGTTGGGTGGGGGGAAGCACATCCAGTGCTCCTGCCGGGGCTCCCCATTCCTGATTTTGGGACAGACAGGGGCATGGTTGAGGTCATTTCACCTCCCAGGTGGGTGGCTGTGTCTGCTTTAGCTTTAGATACCTGAAAGGAGGAGCTCCACGGAGCCATCAGCAGCCAGGAGGCCGTGGAGAGTGAAGCACATGGGAAATGCCCAAAGGGACAGCTCTTGTCTGGTGGCTTTGGGCAGTGGGCTGGCTCAGGGTGTCCCCAGGTGTGCACTCTGCAGAAGAAAAACTTCCTTTAGGCAAGGTCTAGCACCTCTCCAGGCTTGAGCAAGAAGAATTTGGGGGCACACAGGCGTTTTTTCGTGGGAGCCAGTGAGAGCAGGCGCTGCTCTGACACGTGGCTTTCTCACTGTGCCAGGTACCAGCTGCATGGAGGGGCTTGTTTTTAATGCTGGGTTTTCATTTTCCTCCAGATGATCATTCCAGGGTTCACCTGACTCCTGTTGAAGGGGTTCCTGACTCCGACTACATCAACGCCTCCTTCATTAATGTGAGTTTTGGGATTTGAAGGGGAGAATCCCCACTGGCTCTGCCCTGGCCGGTGGTGCCTGGTCCCACCACCAAGCCCTTTGCAAAGGGCTTGGGAACCACTCCTGCAGCAGCTGGGGATTTGTGATTAGCAGCTGATGAATCAAAAGAATCATTTAGGTTGGAAAAGCCCTCTGAGATCATCAAGTCCAACATTCTCTAGCATTGCCAAGGCCACCACTAACCCATGTCCCCAAGTGCCACATCCACACAGCTTTTAAGTCCCTGAAAAGCATGGCCAGTTACTTCCCAGTTTGCAGGGCTGGATGTGGGAAGGGGATGAAAAAGAAATCAAGGAATCCAGCTGAAATGGAAGCAACATTGCCCTGCTCTGCTCCTGGGAGGAGATGGGTCCTGTGTGGTTGTCACCGTGTGGCTCAAATAAGATGGAAGGGTCACATGAGAGACGGGGGGGCACATGAAGCAAAGCAAGACCCAAAAGAGCTTTTTCCTTTCCTTCCCAGTATATAAAATACACAAAATCAATCCCCATAAGCTCAACAGCCTCCTCTCCCAGGGATTAGTGCTGATTTTCACACGATGCTCTGGATGCAGAGTCTGATCCCAGTGGAAGAGCTGTCAGGTACCACTTCATTAGTGCCTTGTGCCAACGAGTGGGGTCATTCCTGCATCATGTGAGTGTGAGGAGTGTTCCTTTGGAAAAACTGCCTATTGCACAGGGATTTTACATTATTTCTGCCCCACTGTCAGTGCTGTTCCTCCCCTTGGAAGGCTGCAGCCCCTTCTCTGCACGTGGAGGAATGAGCAGCAGAGCAGGTGCTGGTTCTGTTTGTTACTGATGTAGATGCATTTTGTGACTCTTGTGTTGGACAAATATTCATTTCTCTTCCTTTTTCTCTTTTTCTCTGCAGGGGTACCAAGAGAAAAACAAGTTCATTGCTGCACAAGGTAAATTCCTGGTTATTCCTGTAGCCCTGGTGGGTGGCAACTGGGCTGGGATCCCTCTGCTCAGTGAAGCTGTGCCACTCTAACCACAGCACAGCATCTTGCCAAGCTCCTCTGGTCAAAAGGAGGCTTGACTGGTCCCACAGTTTGTTCCCAAAATGGTTTTGCCAGTCAAAGATCAGTTCTGGATGTGCTGGGAGAGGAAGAGAAGTCTTAACCTGTGCCATATACCCATTGCTGGAGGGTGTCAAAGCATTTCTGCCCTGAGCCTTGTCCTTCCACCCCGGCCCACCATGCAGGTGGTGTGACCTCTGGAGATACTGCCAGGGAGCTGCTTAATTCAGTTCCCCAAATTATGGAATCATGAAATGGTTTGGGTTGGAAGGGACTTTAAAGATCATCTCGTTCCAAACCCTGCCATGGGCAGGGACACCTCCCACTAGACCAAGTTGCTCCAAGCCCCATCCAACCTGGCCTTGAACAATTCAGGGATGGGGCGGAGAGAAATGTCCCTGTGGTCTTCAGAAGTCCAAACACATCCCTAAAACCAAGATTCCCACTCACAGAGAGGTTCCTGTCAACAACAGGGTGCTGCCTGCCCATGGGAGTGTTTTGTATTTCCACTCTTGACTGGCCAGTGGGTCAGAGCATTACCAGCCAGTTTCCCTGGCTCTTCCTGGAGAGGGAAGGCTGGATCAGGTCCACCAGCACTTCCAGGCTCAGGTTAAGCTTTGGCTTTGCTGTTCCCTTGCCTCACCCTCAGCCTCAGGCTTGGCAAGGGAGTCCAGGCTGAGTTAGCTCCATGTCTGGCAGGCAGCAGGGAACTATCCTTGTGCCACGTTGAAATGGGATCCCGTGGTTAAAGGCCAAGATCCCCAGGGTAGGATTTCTGCGGACTCTGAGACGGCCACGATTTCCCTGGGTGACCTTGGGAAAGTCATTTCCATGTTCTGTTTGTCTGATTTCCCCTTCTCCAGCTAAAAATGGAATTCCTGCTCTTAAAACTTAACCAAAAATCCCAGCTACTGTGTGATAGGATTATTCCTTGGGTCAGACATGTCCAGACATCAAAGCACCTCCTGTGCTGGCATCTCTTGGCAAAAAATGTGATGGATCATCCACGCCGTGTGACCTCACACGCTGGGTTTTAATCCCAAATCGTGGGGAGTTGATCCCAAAGACAACATTTCGTTTTACCTTCCCCTCAGGACCAAAGGAAGAGACAGTGAACGATTTTTGGAGGATGATTTGGGAGCAAAACACAGCGACAATTGTCATGGTGACCAACCTGAAAGAGAGGAAAGAGGTGAGTGCCAGAGGGCTCCATGGGCTGGAATCTCGTGCCCATGGGCGTGTCCTGGAGACATTCCCAGGCTTGTGAGGGTCCAGAGCTCACCTGCACCTGTTTTCTCTCCCCACAGTGTAAGTGTGCCCAGTACTGGCCGGATCAGGGCTGCTGGACATACGGGAACATCCGGGTGTCCGTGGAGGACGTGACAGTCCTGGTGGATTACACCGTGCGGAAGTTCTGCATCCAACAGGTGCCAGGGCTCATCTCCCATCCCATCAATCCCTCCCCTCTCCACACTGGGCATCCCAAAGGTGCTGCCATGCTCCTCCAAGGTGCTGTGAGATTAGAGTTGGGGTGAAATGATCCCCACCATTCACTTTTAACCAGAGTGTTAAGAATTTATTCCTCTTAAACACCTGGGAGCCCATTCCCAGTGTGGCTGGTACTGAGAACAGGGAAGCTGATGGATGCCAAGGCTGAAATTCCATCCTGTAATACAAGTTTTGGTTCCTGCTCTCACCCACGGACACTTAATGCCTGCAAATAATCAGATTTATCCCACGAGCCAAGACAAAATCCAGCTCCGTGTGCGTTGGGTTTGATTGCTTTCCCATCTGTCACCACATTTCCTTGTCCTCCAAGGAGACTCTGGGTGGTTTGGTCGCTCTGTTTGTTTTCCTGCTGCTCTCAGAGGCAGGCAAGGAAGAGCTGGTGCCTGAAAACCTGTCTGGACCCTGAGTGTGATTTTCCTGAGCCTCATCCTTCACTCCACCGGCCTGGAAATGGGTGGTTTCCACCCCTGCCTTAAATACAAGGATCCTGTGGGCAAAGGAGTGGGAAAGGATGGAGCAACAGCTTCTGTTTGAGCTTGTTGGGAATGAAATGTGGCGGCTGCTGCCAGGTTGGAGCCCCAGCCAGGGCCAGGCTGGCATCTTGCAGCCCTCAGATGTGGGATGTGGTGCTGGATGATTAAAATGTCATGTTCTCAGAGACTAATCTCTCCCAGAGCCCGGGTCAGAGACTGATCCCAGTCCTTTCAGCTGTGGATGCTGCTTCTCAAGCCATCCAGCTCCATCTCAGGGCTTTAACTTCCTGTCTGCCCTTGATTTTGGGGGAAGAAAGGGAACCCGGGGGTTTGTCATTAACCTGGGTACCCGTTTCCCCTCAGGTGGGGGACGTCACGAACAAGAAGCCCCAGCGCCTGGTGACTCAGTTCCACTTCACCAGCTGGCCCGACTTCGGGGTCCCCTTCACCCCCATCGGGATGCTGAAATTCCTGAAGAAGGTGAAGACCTGCAATCCCCAGTATGCAGGAGCCATAGTGGTGCACTGCAGGTGAGTCGGGCTCACAGCTGACCTCGGTCGCCTGGGAAAGCACTTCCTGTTTAAAAGGAATTTTTGGTTTCAGTCAAGACTGTTTTATTATCTTTATTCAACTTTCCTATGTTAAACAGGGATGTTCCCCACAGGAACATTCAAAAAAATGCACGTGAATGGAAGGAAATTCTTGGGATCAGTGATGTGGTTGTGGTGCAGCTCATCTTGAGGGGTTATTTGGGTTGGTTGGATGCTGAGTGAACCAAGCTTTGCACCTTGGCTCTCCAGGCACAAGAGGACAGCACCCCTTGTTAGAAGGCAGTACTGAGCTGACACCATGCCTGGAGCAAGGACTGTGGTCTTAGGCCTCATGTGGAATGGTTTCAGCAAGCCTGAGGGAGCCACAGAAGCTTCCACATTTCAATATGGGGAAGCCCCACAGTTAAAGGCCAAGATGGTCATATTTACAACCTCCCAAGTCCATCTTTCATTCTTTCTTGTGAGGCAGCTGGCACAAGGGCTGTGTCTTCCCACAGTGTCTGCTGGCCTCATACTTCTTCTCCTTAATGGTTGAGTTCCCAGCACAGAGCCAAGGCTTCCCCATGGGCTCATCTTCGTGTGGTGGAGGTTGAGTGGATGGAGCATCAGGCAGCTGGTAGGAACAGGCAGCCTATTAGGACTCTGGACCTTAGAGATTGTCTCATTCCAACCCTCTGCCACAGGCAGGGACACCTTCCCCTATCCGAGGTTGCTCCAAGCCCCGTCCAACCTGGCCTTGGATACTTCAGGGATGGGGCAGCCACAGCTCCTCTGGGCAACCTGTGCCAGGGCCTCACCACCCTAAAGTCCTGCTCTGTTGGAGCTCCTTTAGGCACTGGAAGAGGCTCTAAGGTCTCCCCTGAGCCTTCTCTTCTCCAGGCTAACACCCCCAGCTCTCCCAGCCTGTCACACACTCCATTGCGGTCACTGGAGAAGCTGCCAAACCCGGAGTGCAGTGAACACCAGGACCTCTCCCATCTCCCAGACAGGCGTTGAGGTGTTTGCTCAGGGATTGGGAGTGTCTGGCTCGCTCCTGGCTGCCCTCCAAGGGCCCCCAGGCCCGCTGCCCTCACAGGGCTGTCCCTTGCCTTGCAGTGCCGGGGTGGGGCGCACGGGCACTTTCATCGTCATCGATGCCATGCTGGACATGATGCACGCGGAGAGGAAGGTGGATGTTTACGGCTTCGTGAGCCGGATCCGGGCTCAGCGCTGCCAGATGGTACAGACAGACGTAAGTGTGGGGCTGCCACTCCTCCTGGGCTCTGCTCTGGGGTTGGATTTCCATCGCTCAGCCAAAGCCTGCATGAGGGTTGAGCATCGTCCCTCATTTTGGGTCAAGTGAACCCTTTACTGGCTCCTGCCCTTTTTAATCCCCTTCCCAGAACCATGGAATCATTTAGGTTGGAAGGGTCCTTAAAGCCACTGAGTCCAACCATTCCCCCAGCACTGCCAAGGCCACCACTGACCCATGTCCCCAGGTGCCACATCCACACGGCTTCTAAATCCCTCCAGGGATGGGGACTCCAACACTGCCCTGGGCAGCTGTGCCAGGGATGGACAACACTTTCCATGAAGACGTTTTCCCCAATATCCAACCTAAACCTCCCCTGGCACAATTTGAGGCCATCTCCTGTCATCCTGTCCCTTGTTCCCTGGGAGCAGAGCCTGACACCTCACTGGCTCCACCCTCCTGTCAGGGAATTGTGGAGAGAAAGAAGGTCCCCCCTGAGCCTCCTTTTCTCCAGACCTGGAGAACATTTTGGGTCACTTTAGCTTTGCCTGGTGCAGCAAATAAGGTCCCAGTCCCCATTTAGTGGCAGGAAGATTGTCCCTCACTTTCCTAGGGTCTCAGGGGGGCACCAGGTGCCCAGAGAACAGAGGGGGGCAGTAGGGTGGTGGGATTACATCCAACATGTGCACGGGCACCAGGATGTGCTCCCTGGGCATGGAACAGGGACCGACGGCTTCTCCCTGCAACCCTTGCAGATGCAGTATGTGTTTATATACCAAGCACTTCTGGAGCACTATCTCTACGGTGACACAGAGCTGGAGGTGACCTCCTTAGAGATCCACCTCCAGAAGATCTACAACAAAGTGCCAGGGACCAGCAGCAACGGGCTGGAAGAGGAGTTTAAGGTGAGTGTGGCTGTTGTCCTGGTGGGATCTGGTGGGATGGTGCTGGGCTACGGGGACCAGCACGTGTTTGCCTGGCTGTGGGTGGCTCTGAAACCTGCCTCTGCTCTGCTCCTTCCCCTGCAGAAGCTCACTTCAATCAAAATCCAGAACGACAAGATGAGAACGGGCAACTTGCCAGCAAACATGAAGAAGAACAGGGTGCTTCAGATAATTCCATGTAAGGCTGGTTTGTCTGCTGGGTGTGGGGACAGGAGTCAGGCTGGAGAAACGGGCCAACAGGGACCTCATGATGTTCCTTAAGGAAAAGTGCCAAGTCCTGCCCCCGGGGAGGAGCAACCCCAGGCACCAGTCTGTGCTGGGGCCACCCAGCTGGGAAGGAGCTTGGCAGGAAAGGACCTGGGGGTCCTGGTGGACACCAACCTGACCCTGAGCCAGCAACGAGCCCTTGTGACAAAGGACAGTGGTGTCCTGGGCTGTGAGAGTGCCAGCAGGTCGAGGGAGGGGATCCTGCCCCTCTGCCCAGCACTGGTGAGGCCACACCTGGAGCACTGAGTCCAGTTCTGGCTCCCCAGTACCAGAGGGACAGGGACAGACTGGAGAGAGCCCAGGGAAAGCACTGGAGCACCTCTGCTGTGAGGAAAGGCTGAGGGAGCTGGGACAGCTCAGCCTGGAGAAGAGAAGGCTCTGGGGGTCTCATCAAAGTCCCTCAACACCTGCAGGGAGGGTGCAGAGAGGATGGAGCCAGGCTCTTCCCAGTGGTGCCCAGTGACAGGACAAGGGACAACGGGCACACACTGAGACACAGGAGGGTCCCTCTGAACGTCAGGGAACACATTTTGACTGTGAGAGTGACCAAGCACTGGCACAGGTTGCCCAGGGAGGTTGAGGAGTCTCCATCCTTGGAGATCCCCCAGATTTGTCTGGACAGATGGCCAACCAGCTGTGTGTGGCCCTGCCAGCTGGTTTCTGCTGCCAAGGCTTTCTGCCTCGAGGGGAAGGGAGTCCCAGTGCTGAGCAGGTCCTTCTGGAGTGCTCAGCATCCCCTTCTCCATCCCCATGACAGAGGGTGGAGCTGACTGTCCTTGTCCCAGCCAGGTGCTGTAAGCACAGGGCTCCCCTTCCCTTATCTGTCTCCCACTTAGCCCTTGGTGACTTCTCAGCTAAAGGCTGGTTATCCAGGAGTTGTGATTTGAAGGAGTTCCCCAAATCTCAGATCATTTTGTTCTGTTTCAGATGAGTTCAACCGAGTAATCATTCCAGTGAAGAGAGGTGAAGAGAACACGGACTACGTAAACGCTTCCTTCATTGACGTGAGTCTTCTTTACTCCCCTCTCCATCTTCTCCCGGTGGAAACTTCACCTCAGGCTGCTTCCTGGGGGAAGGATTTGTCCCAAACACTCCTTCTCTGAGTTTTGTAAGGCTCCTTCCACTTGACTTTGCTTTTGTGTCACCGGATGGTGCCGGTTTCTGTCTCCAAGAAACCCCTCGGTATTCCCAGCTCCTCGTGTCCCACGGCTGGTGGGAGAGGAGAGCTGGAGCCTGAGCAGAGCCTCCAAGTCCTGGGCACACTTTCTGCACCTCTGGGCTCTGCTGATGGCTGTGGAGAAGTGTATCCATGCACATATCCATGGAAATGACACAGCACTGGTCGTTTGGTCAGAAAACATCCGCTAGATTAGGTAATGGAGCAATACACGATCCCAAAACCCTTGAGGAAAACCAGGTCAATCCCATTATACCTGTCTGGGTGATGGGAGGAGGGGAGGCAGGGAGGTTAAGTGCTTTCCTCACTCCAGGGAGGAGGTAAGTGATTGCACATCCTTTTCTCCTGAGCAATCCTTTAGGCTCCAGGGAGGCATCTCAGATGACTATTTATCTTCATGCAGTGCTGGCCAAGTGACAGACCCTGCTCTTTCCCAGCCCGATTTCTACTTTCATCTCCTAATGGCAGGGTTGGTTTTTTTTCTCCCAAAAGGCAATCACTGCCGTGGGTTGATCCACTAAAACCAGTTTATTCCCAGTTCTAACATCCCCAATTAATTGCTCCCTGAAATCTCCTCTGCTGCATCCCTGCGGGTGGCTCTGGCTGCGGGAGCAGCTGCCTTGTTGTGCCTCCAGAGCAGAAAGCTTTCAAAACACATAAGCAATTTTGGTTGAGGATTCAATTTCCTGCCTCTGCTGAACTTTGCTTCAATGACAAACTCCAAATGACGAAGCATCTTTAGTCACAGTCTGCAGTGAGGGCACAGGGGAACATTCGGAGGGGATTGGAAACAGAAACACTTTGTGGCTGTGGAAGAGCCAGAGTCACCCAGACTTCCTGCTGGTTTCCATAGGTCATAGAGCAGTTTGGGTTGGAAGGGACCTTAAAGATCATCTAGTTCCTTTTAGTTTTGCTTACTTCTTCCAAAAATTCCCCAGTGAAAATCATACCTGAATACCTGGAGCTTAGGCAAGGCACTCAGAGTTTGCAATATTGCTTAGGCTGGCTGGAAACCCAAATCCTTCTTCCCTGAATGGATAAAGTAGGGGATATGATCCTCCCTCAGCTTGGCAACCCAACCATGTCCAAGAGCGTTCCTCCTGCTGCTCCTGGCATCCAGGTGCTTCCTGTTCACCACTAACCCTGTTCCCGAATTTCAGGGTTATCGCCAGAAGGATTCCTACATCGCCAGCCAAGGGCCGCTGCAGCACACGATAGAGGACTTCTGGAGGATGATCTGGGAGTGGAAATCCTGCTCCATAGTGATGCTAACAGAGCTGGAGGAGAGAGGCCAGGTAAGCTCCCGGGAACAGCTGCATCAAACACCAGCAAAATAAAGAAGTGGCAGGGGTTTGGAACGAGATGGTCTTTAAGGTTCCTTCCAACCCCAACCAGTCTGTGATTCTGGGAGTCTGGGATCCCACCTGGTTTTGGGCAGCTGCAGGCCCCAGAAGACTCCTCTATCCAATCCCTTTGGAAAAATACGGGGTGCTCACCCTGTCTCCCCCCTGTGATGCTTCCTCAGGAGAAGTGTGCCCAGTACTGGCCATCTGACGGCTCCGTGTCCTACGGAGACATCACTGTGGAGCTGAAGAAAGAGGAGGAGTGTGAGAGCTACACAGTGCGGGACCTGCTGGTGACAAACACCAGGGTGAGAGTCTGGATTCTGTCCTGGGGAGCTCTGGGTGCTCCTGGGTTTGGCTGCCATGAGCCCTTGCTGGCGTTTCTTCCGCTCCCATCATCGCCCCGTCATCCCAAAGGGGTGATGACACCCCTGAGAGTTCCTATCCTGCCCTCACCCTCCTCCACCTCGTCCCTGTTCCCACCTGGACCCAGCCTCCCTCCTGCTCCCCGTTCCCCACACCTGCCCTGCTCCGTGCCATGGGAATGCCACCCCTCCACCAGCAGCTTTCCCACACGGATGGTTTTCCCAAAAGCCCCGAGCTGGTGGGTTCCTTGGTGCAGCTCTCCCACCAGCTGTGCCTGACCTCGAGCCGTGCTCTCCCACCAGGAGAACAAGAGCCGGCAGATCCGGCAGTTCCATTTCCACGGCTGGCCAGAAGTCGGGATCCCCGGGGACGGGAAGGGGATGATCAACATCATCGCGGCGGTGCAGAAGCAGCAGCAGCAGTCTGGCAACCACCCCATCACTGTGCACTGCAGGTAAAGTGCTGGAGCAGCTTGGACACCCCTTCCAAAGGGACCAGGAGCTTGGGAGATGGTCAGAGCCCCAAAGCACGTCCTGGATATACTGGGAGAGGCTGGGGCAGCACCATTGGCTCTGCCAGTTCTCCGGTGCTTCCCTTATGGATTGTGCCCTGAGCAAAGCCAACGGGGTCAGGACAGGCGTTTTCCTTCACCTTCTGGTTTCTCTTCCCCAGTGCTGGAGCAGGAAGAACGGGCACCTTCTGTGCGCTGAGCACTGTCCTGGAGAGGGTGAAGGCAGAGGCGATCCTGGACGTCTTTCAGACAGTGAAGAGTTTAAGACTACAGAGGCCACACATGGTGCAGACACTGGTAAGGGCCTCCTGCCGCACCAAAACCTCGGCAAGGGCGGGCTGGGGGCTCAGTGTTGAGCAGAAACCTCCTTGGTTCAAGGTTTTCCCTCTCCATGAGGGAAGTTGTGGATTCCTCATCCCTGGAAGTGTCCAAGGCCAGGTCGGACAGGGCTCTGAGCAACCTGGTCTGGTGGGAGGTGTCCCTGCCCATGGCAGGGGGTTGGAGATGGTCTTTAAGGTCTTTCCCAACCCAAGCCGTTCTAGGATTCCATGATTCTATGGAGATGTGCCAGGAGGTGTCTGCCCTTCCTCTTGTTAAGTCATCTGCAAGATGATGCTGAAGGCATCAAGCACCTTTTGAGCACTAAGAGGAGCTGTAGAAGCCTCCTTGGAAACATCCCCAACCACAGTCCCATATTTATGGGCTCCAGGAACCTGGAACACTGTCCTGGAGTGGCACTGTGGCACAGCCTTGGGCACACAGGGAGGGTTAGAGCAGGCACGGCTGGATGAAGTCTGGCCAGAGTGGTTTGCAAGGGTGATCAGGGATGTAGGAAAAAACTCTTTTGGGATCAAAATAGGACTTGAGAGAGGAAGCAGAAAGCAGAGAGTTTCTTTTGCTGTTGGCACCTCAGCAAGGAGGGTGGGTTTGGGGGTCACAAAGGAGGTGGGACCCTCACGGGTGGGAATCCAGCTGAGGACACCTGACCAACGCGTGGTCCCAGCTTGCCAAAGAGCACAAACCATCAAATGATGCCTCAGGTGTGGATTTTCCTGGCCTAACACCGTTCTCTTCCCAAATCCCACAGGAACAGTACGAATTCTGCTACAAGGTGGTGCAGGAATACATCGACGCCTTCTCAGACTACGCCAACTTCAAGTGAAGAAAAAAAAACCAACAAAAACCAGGAACAAAAATCCACACACAACCCCAAACAAATGACAGAAGAGTTGCCTTCTTTAATATTTTGTAATATTCTGTTTGTTAATATACCCTCCCCCTCAAAAAAAAAAAACACAAACAAAAAACCTATGTGTATATATCTTAACTGTTTTAGAGGTTGGTACCATAAGCTTCATATTAGCTGGAGATTTTATATGTAGCAAAGTGTTAGTGCAGATACTGTTGGCTCCTTTTTTTCCAATGTTTTATTGGGGAATTAAATAGCGTGATGTTTGGATTAATATTGTCATACCATCTCTCTTCTGGAGAGTTGATACAGGCTGTTATTTTGTTTGTAAATCTTTTTTTTTTTTTTTCCTTGAGGGAGTAAAGCCTTTTTAAAAAAAAAAAAAAAAAAGAAAAAGAAGAAAAAGATATCCTGGATCTCATCTGAAAACAAAACCCAAACCCCACAACCCCACCAGCACAAGCTTTTCCAAACCTGCAGGGAAATGGTTTCACATTTTTCTGCTGGTCAGCTCTTAAAAAAAAAAAATGAGGAAAAAAAAGAAAAAAAGCTTATTCTGTGTGTGTGTATATATATAAATATCCTTATTTTTGTATGAAAAGCCAAAAAGTTTCCTCCTTCAGGGTCAGGCCACGACATGCTGCTGGTTTGGAAACTGTAACAGCCACAGTAGTGCCCAAATGTTGGGATTTCAACCCCCAAAAAAAGCAAATGCCAGAAAAACAAAAGAATTTTTGCTCCTTGAAGGAAAGGCCTGTGAGTTTGGGGCCAGATTTTAGACCAGGGATTGGGGCTGGAATGGGACCAGGTGAGCTTCATCCCCAGGTGCTGGAGGGGCTGTCAGATTATTTCTCCTGGCATCCCAAGAGATCATGGAATCATGGAATGGTTTTGGTGTGGGTTGGAAGGGACCTTAAAGCCCATCCAGTTCCACCCCCCTGCCATGGGCAGGGACACCTTCCACTATCCCAGGTTGTTCCAAGCCCTGTCCAACCTGACCTTGGACACTTCCAGGGATGGGGCAGCCACAGCTTCTCTGGGCAACCTGTGCCAGGGCCTCACAGTCAAAAATTTTCCTAACATCCAGTATAAACTTGCCCTCTTTCAAGAAGAGTCCAGAGAGTCAAAAAAAGTCCTGAGGACTAGGGGTGCAGCACTTCTATATTAAAAAACCAGGTTAATTTGAGGTTATTTTTTCTGTTATAAAGGGGTGTCTGGGGAAACACCTTCCTGTTTTTTCTTCCTGCAGTTGGGCACCATGCCCAGGTTAGCTGGGGGAGCTCCATCCCCTCTGCAGGCACTGGGAGAACTGGTTTGGAGTGGAAGCTTCCCCTCAAGGATTTGGCTGGACTCCCCAAACAGTGCTAGGGAGCACAGGATGGGTGGCAGGGCCCAGGAATGGTGACAGCCTTGCCCCGGGATGCCCCAGAACTCAGGGGGTATAGGGTTGAAATGTAGGAAAACATGGGAAAAAAACAGCCCATGAGTCAGAGTATCCAAGTTTTCCAGCTTTTCTATCCAGGCAGGGTTCACAGGGGGGGTTTGGTGGAGGCACACAGGCAGGGGGACCCCTCCAGCAATCAAAAATACCCCCAGCAACCCAAAACACACCCCAGAACTTGCCCTGCTCCATCAGCTGGTACCCCCTCATGAACCCCAGTTTCATCCCATTGCTGATCAACTCCAGCTCCTGAATTTGGGGGACTTTGGGCCAAAGCTGCCAGTGACACTCAGAAATAAATGTGGTGACCCCAAAAGAAAAGAGATCCCTCCTGGGACAAGAGGAGTGCACTCATCCCCCATGGATGCTCCACATAGGGATCACCCCAATAAACCCTTCCATCCCACTGCCCAGTGGGTTCTGGCTGCTTCCTGCTGCTAGTAATGAGGTTTTCCCCCTTTTTTTTCCCTTCATTTTCAAGATCTCTGGATGGATAGGGCAAATTTTGGGGTCTGGGGAGCTGCCTTGACCTTTCGCCACAGCATCTGCCCTGGCCCTATCCTGCATCCAAGTGCAAATAGCAGAGACACAAGCAGCTGCCAGAGATAATCCAGGGCCAGATCCTGCCTAAATCCCCTTCCTGGGCTCCATGGCATCCTTGGAACTGGGAGCTTTGGGCTGCATGGCCATTGCCAGAATCCAGCCTGGATTTGGGGGTGATGAGCCTGAAATGGGGGGACAACCAGGGAAACTGGGGCTGGGATGGGGGAAACTGATGCACAGAGGATTTACTCCCCTCCCTTCTCCAAGAGCATCCCGGGGGCTGCAAAGGAACCATCCGGGCTGGATCCATCCCTTTCCCATCGGGAAATGAGCCTATTCTGGGGGTCCCCACCCTGAGTGATGAGCTGCACTGGGGGGGCAGTGTTCAGACCTCCCCAAAAAAGGGGTGTCAGGGGCTGTCCCGCGGTGCCAGGGAGGGGTTTGGGAAGGAGGAGGCGTTGGACACTGGCACTGAGGGGCCGACGCCATCCCCTGGTCCCCGGGGGAGCGGTGGCGGGCCGACGTCACTGTCACCGAGCCCTTCAAATAGCGGTGCCTGCCTGGGCAGCCACTGCTCCGGCCACTGCTCCAGCCACTGCTCCGGCCACCAGTCACCACTCCGGCCACCGGCACCTGCCCAGCCAGGTGAGGCTGCCCCGGCCCTGGGAGGGGGGTTCACCCCGGGGTGGGTGGTCCTGCTCACCCCGAATCAGACCCCAATAGCACCCATGGGGGTGGGTGTTCATACTGGACCCAAATCCCAGCAGCACCACGGGGTGCTGAGCCCCTCCGGCTTCTCCAGCCCCAAAGAGCACCCATGGGGGCTCATTCCCTCTGGATCTCCATCCCTAAACCCACCCCAGGGAGCACCCATGGGTGCTCACATCCTCTGGACCCTCATGCAAAACCCACCCCAAAGACCACCCATGGGGGCTCATCTCTTCTGCATCTCCATCCCCAACCCATCCCAGGCAGCACTCAGGGGTGCTCATTCCCTCCTGATCTCCATCCCAAACCCAGTCCAAAAAGATGTTGGATCATCCACTCTGATCTCCATCCCAAGACGCATCCATGGGTGCTCACCCTTTCCACATCTCTACCCCCAAACCCACCCCAGGCAGCACCCGTGGGTGCTCACCCCCCTTTGGATCTCCATCCCAAACCCACCCCAAAGAGATGCTGGGCCATCCTTTCCACTCTTCCATCCCAAATCCCCCACCTCCGAAGTGCTCACCCCCTCCTCCCACACAACCCCTGGAGTTCCCATCTTTGCAGGACCTAAACCACCCCACGGGGGCTCATCCCTCCACCCCTCCCAAGCGTCCCCCGACCCCCGCAGCCCTCCGGGGTGCCCCCGGGGCGGGTGCCGGTGGGACAGGGCCCCCTGTGCCCCCGCAGCCCCCCGGCCATGGCTCCCCGCGGGTCGCTGCTGCTGCTGGCGCTGCTGGTGCTGAGCTGTGCCCTGCCCCGCGCCCCCGCCCAGCACTGGTCCCACGGCTGGTACCCGGGGGGCAAGCGGGACCTCCGGAGCCCCCCGAACCTCCAGGTAGGGTGTGCCTCCCCGGTTCATCCCCCTCCAAGTCATTCCCTATCCCATCGGGGTGGTTTCCGCCCCTCCAAAGGTCACCCCGCCCTGGAGTCATCATCCTGCCCCAAGGTTTGTGACACACCCCGGGGTTCTGACACACCCCCCCACCTCGAGGTAAAACCCCTTGCTCCTGGGGTTACACTCCCCCAGGATTATCCTCCCTGGATTTTTCCCGCTCGCAATTACGCCCCCCTCTCGCGATTATCTCCCCTCTGAATTCTTGGATTTAACCCCTCCCACAAATTATCCCCCCCCTGCAGTCACCTCTCCCACCCAATTACCTCCTCTAGGGTTTACATCCACCCCCTCGCCTCGGATTTACACTCCCTCCCCCTAAGGATTTATCCCGCCCCTCCATATTATCCCCTCTGGGGTTTCACTTACCCAAATAATTTTCCCCGAATTATCCCCCCCTCTGATTATCCTTCCCCCCAGATTGCCCCCCCCTCGCATTATCCCCCACCCCCAGATTACACCTCCCCGTGTGTTCCTCTCCTCCGGAATTATCATCCCTGGGGTGTGTGTGTGTGTTACAATTCCCCCTTTCCCAATTATCCCTCCCCCAAAATTACCCCCCTCCGGGTTATCTCCCCCATAGAGTTACACCCCCCTCCCTTACTATTCCCCCGGGGTTACACCTCCCCAAATTATCGTCCTTGGATTATTCCCCCCTCCCACCTCGGTTTATCCTCCCTGGGTTACACTTCCCCAAATCATCCTCCCTGGATTATTCCCTCTCCTCGGATTATCCTTCCTGGGTTATACTTCCCCAGTTTATCCCCCCTGGATAATTCCTCCCTGGGATTATCGCCCCCCTCCCCATTATCTCCTCCCCCCGAGTTACCCTCCCATGTTACCCCCCCTCCCCCCGCAAATTACCCACCCTGGAATTTTTTCCCCCAGGATTAACCACCCCCGGGGGTGATGCCCCCTTTTCCCCCTCATCCCGGGGGTCCCCTCTCTCCCCCTCCCACGGTCGCTGTCCCGCAGGTCCCGGCCCCTCTCGGGCGCTGCCGCCCTCCCCCGTGTCCCCCCCGTCGGGAGGAGCCGCTGCCGGTGAGCGGGACCGGGGCTGGGGGGGACTCGGGGGGACCGGGGGGTTCCCCGGGACCGGGACTGACCGACCGCCCTCCCGCAGGGGCCCGCGCTGCTGCCCTGACCGGACCCACCGACCCACGCGGGAGCGAGCCGGGACCCCCCCGCGGGGAATAAAGGGGCTGGGAGGAGCTGTGCGGAGTGATGGTGCTCGGGGGGGGCGGTGTTTGGTGTGGCGGGGTGATGGGGGGACAAGCGTGCGTGGGGTGGGATGTGTCCCGCGGGGATGCCGTGTCCCGTGGGGGCTGTGCCCCCCGGGGGGGATGTGTCCCGTGAGAGGACGGGTGTGCGATGAGAGGGGGTTGTCTCTCGCAGGGGGGGGTCTATGTGCCGTGGGGATAACGAGTGTCCCGTGGGAGATGTCGTGTCCTGTGGGGATGCTCCGTCGTGGGGAGGTGCCGCATCCCCACGCGGGGAATTCGTGTCCCGTGGGGGGCCGTGTCTCGGGTGTGTGTGGGTGCAATAAGAGGGGGTTGGGTCTCTTGGGAGGGCTGTGTCCCGTGGGGTGCCGTGTCCCACGGGCGGGAGGTTCGTGTCCCATAGGTTCTTGTGTCCCACGGAGGGTGCCCGTGTCCCGAGCACGGGGAGGGCTGTGTCCCGTGGTGTGTTGTGTCCCGCTGATGTCTGTGGGATCCGTGTCCCGTGCATGGGGATCCGTGTCCCGTTTGCGCCGTCCCACTGGTGGGTGCGTGTCCTGTGGGGGTGTCCGTGTCCCACGGGTATCCGTGTCCCGTGGGAGGTGTTCCTTCCCCGTGGATGCCCATGTTCCACAGGTGTCCCTGTCCCCTGGGGAGGTGTCCGCGTCCTGGGGGAGTGGGGTTCGTGTTCCCCGGGGTTGTCCGCGTCCCGTGAGGATCCCTGACCCACGGGGGTCTCTGTGTCCCGTGGGGTGGGTGCGTATCCCGCGGGGGTGTCCTTGAGGCTCGAGTATCCATGTCCAGTGTGGGGGCGTCCGTGTCCTCCCGGTATCTGTGTCCCACGGGGGAGTCGGTGTCCCATGGGGGTGTCCCTGCTCCACGCGTGTCCCTGTCCCACGGGTGTCCCACGTGTACGTCCATGTCCCCCGCGTATCTCTGTCCCACGGAGGGTGTCAGTGTCCCGTGGGGGTGCTCCTGTCCCGTGGGTGTCCCTGCTCCACAGGTGTCCCTGTCCCTCGGGTGCCATGTCCCTTGGGTGCCCGTGGGTACCCATGTCCCCTGTGGAGGTGTCCCTGTCCCATGAGGGTCCGTGTCCCAC
>NW_020898009.1:790101-913341 GCF_003984885.1 Neopelma chrysocephalum | reverse complement strand
GCTGGATTTGGGGCAGGGGGCTGGGTATGGGACATCTGTAGGGTTGAAGAGCTGACTGGACAGTGGGACTGGCTGTAAGGGCAGGGGAGTGGGCAGGGGGATATGGAGTTGCTTTGGGGCAGGGAAGGGTTGGGGGTCTGGCTGTGGCCCTGGGTATGGGGCAGGGGGCTGGGTATGGAGCTCGGGGGTTGTTGTGGGGCAGGGGAGGGTTGGGATTGTGGCCATTTGGAGCAGCTGTGAGGGAGAGGGCAGGTTGTGGGGCAGGAGTGGGTTGGGGGATCTGGGCTACTTTGGAACAGAGGCAAATAGACTCAGGATACTCTGGGGTAGGAAAAGGACGTGGTAGTGGGATTGGGACCAGTGTAGGGCAGGAGAGAGTCAGGGTGGTGGGACTGGGACCGCTGTGGGACAGGGTGGTGGGGCTGGCTCTGCTGTGGGGCAGGTCTGGGAGAACCCCCAGTACTCCCAGCCGCGGGCAGGGGCTCAGTGCCCTCCCCTCCTCCCTGCAGGGCTGAGTTCAGGGCCGAGGTGCTGCAGAAGAAGCGGGAGGAGCGTCTGGGCGGGGAGAACTCCGCGGAGCTGCTGGAGGAGCACCGGCGCCTGATGGCCTGGAATGACGAGGAGAACGCCCGGCAGCGGGCATGCAGGTCAGCGGGATCCACTGCCCTGCATGGCTTTGGCTTCTGCCTGTGCAGATCTAAACTCAGTTTAATTAAGCCAGGCTTAATTTTTATGAAGACCCTTGACCTAAATTGTGACCTTTTTTAATAAATATGCCAACGCAGCGGTTCCTGCGCCTCTTGAGGCTGAGGGGCAAGTTAAGGGGCTCTGGGCAGCTTCCTGCTCTCCTGAGGATGGGACTGTCACCTCATCCATCAGGTTTTTGTTTTCCTTTCTGTCTGGCAGAGAGGAGAGACTCAGGAAAGAAGCGGAGGAAGAGAAGAGGAGGAAGTTGGAGGTCGCGGAGAAGCAGGCCAGGAAAATGGAGGCTTTCATGAAGGAGAAGGAGAAGGAGGTTCTCCAGCTGCAGGTAAGAGCAGCTGGTGCCTCCCGGGGGACAAGCTGCCAGCAGTCCCTGCGAGGGATTTGCTGGCAGCCCGTGGGAGCCACGTGGAAACCGTGGGCTTGTTTTCCAGAGATCTTCCAGTTGGTAGCTGGGAGGGTGTGTAGCTGGTAGCAAGGTGTTGGCGCTTTCCAGGGGCGCTGACAGCGCGTGGATGGGAAAGAGGCCGAGTGAGAGCTCTGGGAACGGGGCGGAATAATCCCTAGGGATAATCCTGAGGGGGTATAATGCTTGTCCTTGGTTCAGGAGGAAGCCAAAAGCTTCATCACCCCCGAGAACCTGGACGCGCGGATCGAGGAGTGCCTGGACAACCCGCGCAACTACAACTTCGCCATCGACAAGGACGGGCGGGTCGTCAAGCGCACGGTGCTGTCGTAGCACCCCCAGGATGGGGCTCCTGGCCTGCTTTGTGCCCAGAGCCTCCCCCCCAGAAGACCTGGAGTCCTTCTTTTTAATGTATAAATTGACCACGGAAGTGGTGGAGAAAGGCTGCGGGGTCTGGCTGTGCTGCTTCCGAAGGGTGAACGCCGGTGGGAAGGGGGGTGAGGGGGAAACTTGGGCTTGTTGGAGGCTCCAGCTGCCTGGCCCAGCCCTGTGTGGCTGTTGCTGTGCCTGTGATTCCACCTCCCACGTGTTTGGATCCCTCCTGCCTTCACACACAGCGTGTGGGGAGAGAAACAGCAGCAGTCAGGAGGCAGATCTTGGCTCTCAGCTCCGTGCTGTCAGCCCCTCTGGATGCTTCCGAAGGGAAATGAGGGCTGAATGGATTTTTAGGAAACATTGGCCCTCTTGTTTTTTTGTTGTTGGGTGAAAGAATTAATTGTTCCTCCTCATTTATGCTGGGCTAGAGGGACCTGTCATCCCTGGTCACACTTTGAACCCTCCTTTGCCCATCCCTTGGTGTGGCTGAATGAGAAAATATGTCTGGATGATCTGGAATTTTTGGTGTCTCCTTATTCCCACCTTCAGCCTTATTTTACTCATCACCTGGGGTTGAAGACATGGATCAAACTCTAATGACTCTGGGTGTTCTGGGTTGTTGGGGTCTTGCAGACTCTCAGCTTTGCCCTAAAACTGCTGGGTTTAGGTTCAGCCAGAGCCCAGGCTGACTGACCACAGGTCCCTCTGCCCTCCCTTCCTCAGATAATTGACATGAAATCCTCACTTTTTACCTCCACTTTTCCTAAAAATGTCTTTTTCTCTCCTCACGAGCCCGCACCTAAACCAGGCAAGAACAGAAAAGCCACAGACTTCTTTTAGGGTTGTTTTTCTGTACAAGTTTTATTTCTAGTTAGGCTCATCACTCTAGGCTGAGTCACAGTTCTCAGCTCGTCTGTTCCCAGCCCAAGGCCAGGCTGGGACAGCAGGATGGATATGGGATCCTGCAGGTTCTGTCCCAGGTGGGCTACACAAACAGCATCTCTTGGTCACAGGATGAGTCAGTCCCACAGCCCTCTGTGAGGGGAGAGAGGGGGGAGTGTGGTGGGAAACCAGATCCCCCAAAACAGTCCCCACAGATCTGTGAAGTGGCCCCCAGGAACCCCCCAAAACAGTCCCCAGAGACACCCCAAACTGTCCCCCCTGAAACAGCCCCCAGGCACCCCCCAAACCAGCTCCCAGGGACCCCCGGAAACAGCCCTTGGAGACCCCCCAAACCAGCGCCCAGAATTCCCTGAAACAGCCCTTGGAGACCCCCCAAACCAGCGCCCAGGGACCCCCCAAACCAGTGCCCAGGGCCCCCGTGGTTCTGGGGTTTAATGAGCTCATGCTCCCACCGTGTGCCCTGGCGTTTCCTGGGATTAGTAGTGGGATCTCTGGTAGTTTAATTTAGGGAGGAGGTTGGGATTTTTGGAAAACTCATAAAAGCAAGAAGGGCCATGGGTTGCTGTACCCCACAGGAGTGCTGCCATGGCCCCAGGGAATCCCGCACTTGCTCAGCCCCCAAAATTCGGTTTCCGTCTGCTTCCCTCCTGTCCCAAAACCTCCCTGAAGGGTCTGATATCCCTTCCCTGGGGTCGGGAGAAAATCTGCCCGGAGCAGGGTGGCCCTGGCTTTTAGGGGCGATGAACTGACACGTGGATGGGACCAAGACGATCCCCTTGGGCGACATCCCCTCTCCCACTGTCCTGTATAACCCTGAATTCCCTCCCAGGTGTGCGAGGACCCCGTGAGAGGAATCCCGGGAGTTCCCAGGACTCACCGGTGCTGCAGCAGATGCCGGGGGCGGCGCAGCTCCCCCCGCTGCCGCAGGGTTTGTGTCCCGACTCGCAGGGGGTGGGCAGGAAGTTTTCCTCCTGGCAGCGCAGGGTCTCGGAGGTGCCGAGGTAACAGCCCAGCTCCTCCCCGCAGCAGATGTTGGGCCCGAAGCAGTGGCCTTTGTTCCGGGGGCCGCAGGGCAGGCACTGCTCGGGGGAGGGGGGAAGAAGGTTGGGAAAGAAGGGAAGGATGGGGTTAGGGATGCTCCAATCCCTCCAGGACCTACCTTCCTGATTTCCATGTCCATGACGGCGCGTTTGCCCCCGATGGGGCAGTTCTGGATGTAGCAAGCAGAGGAGAGAGCCAGGAGCCCCAGGAGGCAGAGGGCCAGAGCCTTGCAGGACATGATGGCGGCGGGACGGGGAGAGTTTTTTGGATGCTCATCCCAACCGCTGCCCGTGTATTTATAGTCCCGGCTCCTACTTAGGGATTCTGGGCACCGGCGTCACCCGTGCTCCTTAAAAACCACAAAGCATTGCTTCCCACACCGGAGGGCTCGGTTAATAGCCAGAGGTCAAGGACGTGAGGGCAAGGCCAAGGTGTTGGTTTGCTCCTCGGTGACGATTCTGACGGCTGCAGGGGGAACGTGCGGAGGCTGTGGATGGAGTTTGGGGCTCAGGGCCCTTCCCCACCAGCCCTGCTGAGCTGTGGTGTGTCCCTCCGTGTCCTATTGGGAGCCCCTCTGGCGTGGGGAGGGTAGGGATGAAGGAAGGCAGCTGTGGGTGGGATGCGTCCACTCAGGAGAAAGGTGAGAGGGGCATGTGCTTCCCTTGGCTTCAAATCCCTTCAGGTGGGTAAAAAGCGAACCCATATCCTCCTCTGGGATCATCCACAAGATGTGGGGTGGGAAATGTTGGTTGGTCCTGTCCGCCCACCCCTGCCTGGCCTTTGGGGGGGATGTTCAGCACTGGGCTCATCCCGCTCTGGGATGATGGTGACACCCAGCCCATCCCCACCCACCCAACAGCACCACAGCCGCTTGAAAACACCAGACCTCCTGGGCAAAGACCTGAAATCCCAAACTTCCCCATTGTTTCTCCTTGGAGCTGCACGTGGGGATGGGGTGTGGTGCCCTGAACCACACCATCAGCACACGAAGGCCCCCCGAGGATGAGACTGAGGACTGACGCAACCACCCAGGGTCCTGCTCGCCCCGGCCCCTCACCTTCGTTATCCCAATTAGGAGCTTTCCCAGCTTGAATAAATTTCCCTGCTGTGGACAAAACTTACTGTCCATTGAGATCATTACCCTGCGCTGGCTTAATTGGGAATCAGGCAGCCCAGAGCCCGACAGCCGTGACCTTTTCCCGTCCCTCTGGCTTTGCTTCCAAATCCGCCACTTAGCGCGTCCGGCGCCAGGGCAGCCGGGTCCCCGTCACCCGCCCGGGGTCAGTCCTGCTCCCTGGGGACAAGCCAGGCACTGGAATCTGTTAATGGGTTGGAAATGGGGCTCAGCACCTGCCGTGTGCTGTCCCAGCAGCTCAGCTCCAGCTGTGGCACAAGGTGGAGGGGGGGAATTGCCATCCTGGAGCCCCCACGGCTGCTCCGGGGGTTCCCAGACCCCCACAAGATGTGTACTGGGAAGACAAGTGGGGAAAAAACCCACCAATTATCAGCCTCTGGTGCTTTCAGGGACTCAACACCCCGATTTTGAGGCTTCCCTCAGCTGGAGCATCATCCTGGCTCAGCCACATGTCCCCAGTGCTTCAGGAATGTTGGGGTTCACATCCCGCATCCGGGAACAGTCTGAGTGCCAGGGCAGGGCTGAACAGCCCAATTCCTTCATCTCACCATGGAGCCCCCTGTCCATGCTGGTGTGGCCCCTTTTCCAATGATTTTGGGGTGATTTGGGGTTGCCCACATCCCCAGGGCTGGGATGAAATGCTGGCTGCAGGGAGCAGGGGCTGGATCAATCCTGCACCCCCTGCACGGTGCTGGGAGCTGGCAGGATGGATCCCAATCCTGCACCCCCTGCACGGTGCTGGGAGCTGGCAGGATGGATCCTGCCGGTGTCAGGGAGCTCCACCTCCTCGGAGGTGCCACCTCCCTCGGGGACGCTATAAAGGACCAGCTGTCCCCTGTGCTCTGGCCAGTCCCAGCCAGGAGAGAGCTCGGAGCAGGGTAAGAGACCTGGGAGAGGGTGGGGAGGGGGTTGGGATAACAGCACCCCAAATCTGAGGGGGTGACAGTGGGATAACGGGGAGACTGATCCTGCCTGTCAGTGTCCAGAGGGGACCAGTTTGCTGAGCGATGGTGGGGAAAGGTGAGACCAGCCCGAGGGGGTGTTTGGAGCTGGGAGCTCAAACCTTTCTGCTCTGGGGGTGTTTTGGGTGCTTTTCCTTGCTTTTTATCATTTTCTAGTAGATGATGTGCTGGTTCCTGAAGGCAACAAGACCCCGAATCTGCCCCAAAGAGGGACTTGGCCGAGAGGTAACGTGATGGTGGCACATCCCAGACATCCCCAGTCTCCCAGGGCTGGGGTTGCTGGGAGGCTGAGCACCCTTGGGTGCTGCTGGGGGTGCTGGGAGGGACTTGACGGCCAGATCCCAAAGTCCAGCTCTGCCTGAGCGCTCCTGCTGCAAGAACGAGGCCAAATCCCGCACCCAGCCCAGCCAAACCACCGCAGACAGGAGCCAAACCACCCGTTCTCCTCGGGGATTTGGGGAAGGGGGATGAAACCCCTCCACAACCCCCCCCATCCTTGATCCCCAGACGCGTCCCCTGGAGCCCCCGTGACCCATCCCCAGCGCCCAGGACGAAGCCACGACAGTGCACGAGGACTTTTATTGGGTCTCGTATGTACAGTGCCGGGGTGGGGGGGTCGGTGAGGGTGGGGGGGGTCGCCCCACATGCCCTGGCTCAGAGGACGGGGTGCTTGCCCTGCTGCTGCTGCCGGTTCGCCAAGTGCATGAGCTTGAGGAGCAGATCTCCAGCCGAGCCGTCCAGCACCGTCAGGTTCTTCTCCGCCTCCTCCTGAGCCCCGTCCCCGCCCTCGTCCGGGCAGCCGGAGTCCATCGAGCACGTGTCTTCAGCGGGAGGCAAAACGTGGGGATGGAAGGGGTTATTGAGGACCCCGAGTGGTTTATTTTATGGGCGGGGAAGGGGTGGGTGGCAGCCGGGGGCCCCCGCACAGCTCGTGCTCCAGTTTTGTCCCTCCCCGTTAACCAGGAATGGGGTTGGACGGCAGGGTTTTCCTGGTGCATTGGGGAGGCTGAATGTGCCTGACTGGGAAAAAGCTCATGGTGGTGGGTCGGGAAGGAGCTCCGAGACCAATCCTTTAGAATCAGGGAATGGTTTGGGTTGGAAGGGACCTTAAAGATCATCCAGTTCCACCCCCTGCCATGGGCAGGGACACCTTCCACTAGACCAGGTTGCTCCAAGACCTGTCCAGCCTGGCCTTGGACACTTCCAGGAATCCAGGGGCAGCCACAGCTTCTCTGGGCAACCTGTGCCAGGGTCTCACCACCCTCACAGCCGAGAATTCCTTCCTTATATCTTCCCTGAATCCAACTATCCAAAAATGCCTCCAAACGGAGCCAACACCGCCCCCGCTCCCCGCCTCAGTTTCCCCTTTGGAAGGTTAAACCCCGACAGCAGACGAGGCTCAACTTGAGTTCTGCCCCACGCCCCTGTGACCCCCTCCGTGGTCCCCAGACACCCCAAACCCTGCATCCCATCACCCCCGCGGTCCCGGCAGCCCCGTTACCGGCGGTGCAGCAGATCCCGGGCGCGGCGCAGCGGCCCCCGGAGCCGCAGGGCTGCCCTCCAGCCTGGCAGGGGGAAGGCAGATAGTCTTCCTCGGCGCAGCGCCGCGTCTCCGCCGTGCCCAGGTAACAGCCCAGCTCGGCGCCGCAGCAGATCCCGGGCCCGAAGCAGTTCCCTCTGTTCCCGGGGCCGCAGGGCATGCACTGCGGGAAGGAGCTGCCTGAGTCCCCCGTATCCCCCCAAAAAACGGGCAGACCCTCTGCAGGGTGGACCCTGCACCCTCTTGTGTTAGAAAGCAGCTCCCCACCATCCCCTTTTCCAGCCCTTGGAGGTGCCACGCTGGCGCGGGGTGAACCGGCTTGTCCCTGCCACCTCGTGCTGCGGCGCTGGCCCCACTTTGGGGGATCCCCACTTTGGGGGGTCCCCACTGCCCTGCATGTCCTCCCTGTCCCCTCTCCACGCGCTGTCCTGTCCTCCTGTCCCCCTGCTCCCCTCATCCAGCGGGATGCTTTGCTGCGGCCGAGTTTGAGCTTCCCCTCGAGGTGCCGACAGCGTTTCGGGTGCTCGTTCCTCCGCCGCTCCCCCTTGGGCACGTCCCCCGACCATCCCAAAAAACCCGCGCTGCTCCGGGGAGTGTGGCACGGCCAGCGGTGCCAAGAGGTGCCGAGGAGTCTCTGGACCCCGCAGAGCCGCTCTGCCCCCTCCAGAGCCCCATCCCGCGCCCCAGGCTCCCATCCATCCCGTACCTGTCGGAGGGCTGTGTCGGCCAGCGCCCGCTTCCCGCCCCGGGGGCAGTTCTGGATGTAGCAGGCGGAGGACAAGGCGAGGAGGCAGAGGAAGGAGAGGGGCAGCGAAGGCTCTGCCATGGTGGAGGGTGCCCGGGGCTGTGCCGCTCACGCTGTGTCTGGCCCCGTGCTGGGAGAGCTCCTTTTATGCTGCCGTCGCCCCTTCCCAGGGGAGGAGGAGGAGGAAGAAGAGGGATGGGTTGTTGTTTTTTTTTTGTTGTGTTTTTCTCTCTCTCTTTTTTTTTTTTCTTTCCCCAAATCGCATCCAAGAGAATCTGTAATTGAGATGATTCAGTGCAGCAGCTCTCGGGGCTGGTGAATCCCACCCGTTTGTTGCTCCGAGGGGCACGTGCCAGCCCTGGGATGGCCGCTGGCCCTGGGATGGGCAGTCCTTGGGAAGGGGACCTGGATGAGGGGGTGCAGGTTTAGGGAGAGATGCTCCTTCAGAAGATGCCTGTCTGGGGAGGGATGCGGGTTTGGAAGGTGCTGCCTGGGGAGGGATGTTGGTTTGGGAACAGATGTTCATTCAGGAGATGTGGGTTTGGGAAGGATGCGGATTTTAGGATGGATGCAGTTTGGGAGTGATGGTGATTTGAAGGGATGCAGATTTTGGGAGGGATGGTGGTTTCAGAGGGATGCTGGCCTGGGAGTGATGCTGGTTTGGGGAGGGATGAAGGTTTGGCAGGGATAGTGGTCTGGGAGTAATGCTGGTTTGGGGAGGGATTAGAGTCTGGAAGGTGCTGGTTTATGGGGAGTTGTTTGTTTGGAGGATGCTGGTCTGGAAGCAATGCTGGTTTGGAGGGATGCAGATTTTGGGAGGGGGTCTAGTCTTGGAGGGATGCTGGTCTGGGAGCGATGCTGGTTTGGGAAGGGATGTTATTATAAAAAAAGGTCTGAAGGGATGCTGGTTTGGGGAAGGTTGTTTGTTTGGAGGACGCTGGTTTGGGGAGGGATGCTGATTTGGAGGATGCTGGTTTAGGGAGGGATGCTGATTTGGGGGATGCTGATTTGGAGGATGCTGCTTTGGGAGGGATGCTGCTTTGGAAGATGCTGTTTGACTGATGCTGCTCTGGGAGGGGATGCTGGAGGGAAGAGATGGTGTCAGGGCTGGGGCAGAACCCCAGGGGGCACAAATACACCCCAAAACCCAGGGGCTGGGCTGCAGCACTGGGATGCAGGGCAGGACCCTGCCAGAGCCAAGGACCCATCAGTGCCACCCTCCTCTTCCACCTCTTTTCCAAGAGACAAGGCAGGGAAGCCAGGGCTGTGGGAAACATCTGTACAAGGAAAACACCAGCAACCCCCCCCTCCCCTCACTATCCAGCCATGAATATTCCTTCTGGTCCCAGATCCCTTTCCCAGCAACACTGAGGGCGCCGTGATATTCAGCAACATGAATTAATATGTAGAGGGGAATTGGGCCCTTTGAGCACCCACCTCCTCCTTCCCCCCCCCAAAAATGCTGCCTCATGATGATCAGGAGGGGCTTGTTTGGGGGTGCTGGGAGGGAGGGTGGGCAATCTGGGGATGCTGCCAGCTGTGGCCCAGCCTCTGGGGTGGTTTTGTACCCTGAGCTCAAAGGTGGGGAACTGAGGCAGAGAACCATCAAAATCAGCCTGGATGTCACTTGGGGTGGCTGAATGTGGGTTACCCCCCCCCTTATTAGTGTCCCTCATCTTCTCCCCCTCGTTAACATTCCTTTTCTGCTGGATCAACACCCTGGAGCAGCTCAGCCCTGGTCGGAGCAAGGGGGACCGGTGTACCCTGGGTGGGAAGGGGGCTGCTCTGCTCCGGCATCCCGAAGGAAACTGTGACCCTGGAAAACCTGTCACCTGGAAAACCAGAACACTTCAAAAAGCTCCATAGGAACCAGGGAGGGGTCCTGGAGGGGGCTGGAGCCCAGAGCATCGCTTTGCCCCCCATGGGAAACTGAGGCACACAGGGGGAAGCCTTTCATTTGGCAGTGCTGGGGGGCCCAGCCTGCTCCCAGCTCCTGTGATTTTGGAGCATGGATCAACCCCGGGGGCTGACAGTCCTGGTTTTTGGGGCTTTTTGCTGGGTAGCATGAGGGTGATCTCCCCCCTTCAAGGGGCATGAAGGCAATGCAGCCCCTGACTCAGTTCTCCCCGGGACCAAGGGAGCGGCGAGTTCCCAAATTTGCCCCGTGACGCCGAACCACCCACATGGCGCGGCCGTGGGGGATTTAATGACCCGTGTCATTATAACACCAGCCATGCTTCCCCATCCAAATCCATCCCTTCACAGCGGGAGCCCAAACCCACTTACGTTGCAGGGCCGAGGAGGACGCAAAAGCCCTCGGCTGGGAAAACTTTTCTTTAAAAGAACCCCAAATGTCAGCTCTAAATTGGGTGTTCCGCGCTCCTGCTCCGTCTCTTCATTACTGTATCGTAAAATTACATTAAGCCGGGAATGATCTGCATCCAAATGACTCTGTGTCTGGAATGATAACGCAGGAATATGAGATTAAAATGTAATTATGCTCTTTAAAGTCAAGGAAGGTTAATAAAATGTTTTTCCAAGTTGCAGAGGCTCCGCAGCCGCCACGCGGAATCACTTATGGGAATCAAGGGGAGGGCGAGGCGGGAACGGGGAGGAAAAAATGGGTGGAAAACATGAAAATGGGGGCTTGAGAGGAAATATTGGGGTCGCTTGAGGTGAGTCATGGGACAAGTGATCTCAGGGTGATGGGTTTCACAGGGCTGGGCAGAGCCAGCTGGGAATATCCTTGCTGGGCTCTGATGTTCCCTGGTACCTGGGATGATGCTGGACCCGATCCCACATCCTGCTCCCAGTCAACACTTTGGGGCTACTCAAAATTGTGCCCCAAATCCCCCAGGCCCAGGGTCCCTTCTCTGTGTCTCCAGCACTGGGTTTGCTCTGCCACATCCCTGCTCTTCCCCAGGCTCTTCCCAGGGCCCCAGAGGATCCCCCTTCGTTAGCGCTGATCTCCTAACGACGGGTGCCGTGGCATTCGTTGGCACAGTTAGCGGCTGCCATCCTTTTCCCAGATCCCCTTGGGAGTGAGGGAAGCCCCAAGGGCCTGACATGGGATGGAGAGGGAGCAGCACCCTCAAATCCACCCCCCTGCTCAGTCAAAACACAGCCCCAGCTCTTGTAGAGACCAGCGGAGGGGCTGGGGTTGCCAGAGGGGCTCAGCCACGGAACTTATGGAATCAGTAAGGTTGGAAAAGCTCACCAAGATCATCGAGTCCAACCATTCCCCCAGCACTGCCAAGGCCACCACTAACCCATGTCCCCCAAGTGCCACATCCACACAGCTTTTAAATCCCTCCAGGAATGGGGACTCCAACACTGGGCATCCTGTTCTAATACCTGACCACCCTTTCCACAAAGAAATTTTCCTGAATATCCAATCTAAATCTCCCCCATCCATCATTAACAGTGGGAGCTTCATTAGCTCTGAAGACTCCAACAAAGTCTGTATGAGCCCCTCCAGAGGCTGGAGAAGGGATGGAGGTCACAGTGCTTGGCTGCAGCACATGAAGCTCCAAGTGCCAAAGTTTAACCAGCATAAATTAGAGTGACAACATTTAATCAGGATAAATTAGAGAGTGCTGGGAAAAGGGATGAATTTCGCCAGTTCATGATTTTCCTGCCTTTGCCATGGATGCAGCAGGGAAGGAGAAACTTCCTGAACACGTCACTGATGCACTGGGAATATGGAGCAGGTGAGGCTGGCAAGGGAGAGCTCCCTTCTCCTGCCTGGGAGGACTAATGATCCTCAAATGGATCTGTCACAAACATTTTACTGTCACCCCATGGCTCAGGGGGGTTTGGTTGGGGGCTGGTGGAGAGGGGGGTCCTGCACCTCCTGCCTTTTTCATGTTCAAGGATAAAGATGCTCCTCTGCTCCCAGGACAGTGGGAAAACAGCTTTGATGCTCCTTTAAAGGAAGTCAGGCTTGGTTGGGGCGCTGCCTTGCTGCCCTTTCCATCCAAATCCATCCCACTGGGATATGGATGTCACATGAGAAGGTCACATGAGACCAAAAAGGGATGGATTTATCCGAAAAATGCTTGGAGAGCATTAGAGGAAATGGCTCAGGCCTCAATCAAAGGCCATTCCCCTCCTCCTGGGGAGAAGACAGCCTTGGTGCCGGGAATAAATTTGCTGGTGGTGTCTCTATGGGGCTGAAGAGGGATTGCTGTGAGTCCTGGAAGAGGAACCCATGGGAATTCCTGGCTCTGTGTCACCCACCACCCAGCCCATCGCCTCGGGGTGCAGAGAGGGTCCCTGCTGCCCACGGGGGTTTCAGTGCCCCGGGTCAGGGGGCCTCACACCCAGCTGGGACACTGGGTCCTTCAGTGAGCTCCAAGATGTGGGCACAGAGGGAAACTCACCCCTGGATCCTCAGCAAGAAGGGACACAGCAGGTTAAACGTGCTGCAAAGGGTCCTGTAGGGTCGAGAGGAGGAGAAATTGGGGGATGAAGGCTCTGAGAGACCTGATATAAGGTGGAAATGAGCCCTCCTCTGAGCAGGGGAGGGACCTGATGTCCCAACACCAGCTTCCCTTCCAACCTCTGCTCTGTGCTCGCTCCCTGTCCCTCCCTCCCTCTCCTCCAGAACTAAGGGAACCTGGAGATAACTCAGGAGATGGCTCCTGCCTGGATCACTGCCCAGCAGGATATCACAAGGAACTTCTGGGCAGTGGAGATACTTGTCTGAGCCAGTGGCTTTGGGTTTTTTTGGAAGCATCCAGAGGCTTTGTTAGCGCTGGAGAAGGTGACAGCTGTGTGGATTGTGAGCTCCTGCAGCAGCCACCCTCCTCCCTTCCCTGGAGATCCATGTGGAGGGGGAGGTGTGAGAGCTGAATCACCCCTGAATGGCTCACTGCAAACACGACAACACCACTGCATCAAGTCGATTTTGTTGCCTCTGAACTGTGGGATTTTTGGGAAGTTTTTGCCTGTTCTCTAAGAGTTTCTTATTTAAAGATGCGGGATTTTCTATTTTTGCTCCTAGTGGAGACAGGCCATAAACTCCTGCTGATGCAGACAGGGAGCAGGATCCGTGTGGTGCCAGGACTACGCCGTGTTCCAGTGGATGAGCAGCTCCTTCCCGTGTCAGGAACACCACGAGTTGTTGAGGTGCTTTTTGAGAGCAACTAAAGGTGTGACAAAAGGTGAGTTGAGTCAGCTGGAGGCTCTTCATGGCCCAGAACATCAGCCAGGATATAGAAATTACCAATTAAGTGCCAACAGCAGGGGGTTATGAAGGTGACAAACCCTCCTGCTGCCACCAGACCCCCGGCACATCCAGGATGGAACATATCCCAGCCATTTTCCTTCTGCCTTTGCTCTGAGCAGCTCTTTGAAGCCCAGACCCCCAGGGGTGCAGGTGTCTGAGTCTCAACCCTGTGATCCACGAGGCTGCTGCCACAACCCCTCTCAACCCCTCAGGTCTGTGTGCTGATTGAGCTTTTTCCAGCCCGTTTGTTCCTGCTTCGCACAGAGATTCACTCCACGACATCATTAAGCCTCACAATGAGACCAATTAGGAGCCAGAAAAGAGAAACCTGACTTTAAACATTTTATTAAGGCTTAAATGTCTATCAGCCAGCCTGGAGCTGGTCTGGTCACACGACATAAACCGAGAGGGACGTCGGGTGGGATGGGATGGCTTTTCTACAAGAGTTGGTGTGAGCAGGGGTGAGATCACTGCCAGCTCCTCATACCTTAACCACGGCCTCTTACCGCTGGATTCCAGGATGGAGGATGTGCTCTGGGAGGAGGTGAGGTGGGGAGGAGGGGGGGGAAGTCAGGGAGCTTCTGTGTGTTGTCGCTCACAAGGACTTTTCCTGCTCCACAACCGAAGGGGGCTGCTCGTCAGAGGTGTGGTCTGAGCTCCCAGGGAAGCTGCACTCGCGGTCCGAAAGGCACCTAAAGCTAAACCACTGAGCCACGGGGAGGCGGTGGGAGGGCGGGTGGAGATCAGTCCTGTATAAATACACGTTCCTCGATAAAGAAGCTATGGCTTTTGTTATCCTCCGGCGCGGTGCTCTAACCCCCCACCCCCTCCCCGCTACTCCGCAAGCACAACACTGAGTCCTCTCCGCTCTCCGGCTCCTCCTGTTGATGCTCCGGCGGATCCACGGGGAACGGCAGCAGCTCCTCGTCCTCGTCCTCCCGGCAGCCCGGGGGTCAGAAGTGAACCCTCCTGACGTCCTGGGTGGCTGCCGACCTCTTGCAGCTCCCGCACTGGATGGGGGACGGCGCCTTCTGCCGCTCGGCCAGGCAGGGCCGGCACACGAGGTGCCCGCAGGGCAGCTGGTAAATGGGCTCCGGTTTGAAGTAGGAGGAGAAGGTTTTGCCGCAGGAAGAGCATCCCTGGGTCTGGCTGCTCCTGCCGTGCTCTGCAAATCACAGGATCATAGGATTGTGATTCGGGTCGGAAGAGACCTCTGGGATCATCGAGTCAAGCCTGCGACCGATCCCCACCTCATCACCCAGCCCAGAGCACTGAGTGCCACCTCCAGGCTTCCCTGAAACATCTCCAGGGATGGGGACTCCACCACCTCCCCAGGCAGCCTGTTCCAACACCTAATCACCCTTTCTGTGAAGAAATTCTTCCTAATGTCCAACTTAAACCTCCCCTGGTGCAGCTTAAGTCTATAAAGAAAAGGGGACTGGAGAAGTGGATCTGTTGGGGGGTGATAAGTCCAGGCTGGGCCACTCCTCTGTCTCCAATCCTGCCCAAGAGCCAGGGGCCCCAATTCCTGCAGACACAGGGCACTCATGGCTCAGGACTGTGCCCCTTTCCTCTGTCACTGCCCTAAGGAAAGGGAATGGTCCAGCTTCCAGGGCAGGCTGTGCTCAGGGAAGGCTGGATCACATCAGCACTTGCACCGTCAGGCTTTTAATTGAGGATAGATGACTGTAAAAAAGGGCTTTTTACTTTTACTGAGACTTAACTCATCCTCCCTCCTGCTTTTCCGACATGGATTAAAAGCAGCAATTCCCAACTGGAATGCTTTAGGTATCACTTTGCATTCCTGTCACACACGACCCATCGAGGGCTACTCAGTCAGCTCTTAAACAGCAGCAGTCTTAGAGGGGACACGAAAATGCTTAATGACTGAATGTCACTGTGGAACAGCAAAACCTGTTGGGGGAGGGAGGGGGAGAGGGAGACAGGGAGACAGACAGACAGACAGACAGCCCTGGTCCTTCCATGGGGTCAGCTGGTCCTTCTGAACCTCCTTGGCAGAGCCTCACTCAGGGGAAGGGAAGCCAGCACTGGACATTAGCCTGGGGAGGGACACTGAAGGTTCACTGCTTCCCTGAGTCCCAAAGAGGTAATTTGGGACATGCACACACAGCTGGATGAGTGTGCCCAGGCAGCAGGGGGGAGGAAGACAGCGAGGACTGGGCAGCCTGGCTTTTATACACTCAACCCTGATGGGATTCTGGGCACACACGTGGCTGGTTGGCCTGTGATGTTGCTGCTGGGACCTGGTCCTGTTAAGGGTCAGGAAGCCACATGGGATTTCAAAGAATCATGGAATGGTTTGGGTTGGAAGGGACCTCAAAGATCATCCAGTTCCACCCCCTGCCCTGGGCAGGGACACCTTCCACTAGCCCAGGTTGTTCCAAGCCCCGTTCAACCTGGCCTTGGACACTTCCAGGGATCCAGGGGCAGCCACAGCTTCTCTGGGCAACGTCACCACCCTCACAGACAAGAATTCCTTCCTTATATCGAATCTAAACCTACCCTTTTAGTTTAAAAACATTCCCCCTTGTCCTATCACTATCTGTCTGTGTAAAAAGCTGCTCTTCCCCTTTTTTACAAGCCCTCTTTAAGCACTGAAAGGCTGCAGTATTTGCTGGATTTACACCTCTCCAGTGGCATCTCCAACCAGACTCGTTCCCCATCCACGTGACAGCTCCCAGCTTGCTCCATGCAGCTCCCAGGCAACATTTAAGCCACTCAGCCCAAAATGCAGAGCTCTGGGAACAGCCTGTACTAACCTGGAGCAGGCTGGGCTGAGCACTGTGTCCCAGGACAGCACATCCTGGATCACCCTTGGGCAGCAAAGACACGGGACAGCCAAGAACATGGGAAAATCATAGGAGTCATGTCCCAGCCTGCTCTGACCGTGGGCATGAACAACAACACACACTTTCTGGGGGTCAGCAAAGTGGGAGAATAAACCATTACACTGCTGAGATATAGTTAAGGATTGTGAAGTAAAGCCTGCTGGGAGACAATGTAATATTTCTATATTGAATAGGTAATATTTTGGGGTCTGAAGAGGCACACCCCCCAGAGGTGATTCAGAGGCACCTGCTGCTTACCAAGGACTGTGCCCACGCTCCAGGAGCTGCTGCAGCCTCCCTCACTTGGCTGCTGCTGGCTCTTCATCAGCTTGGCCGTGAAGGAGGGCATGGAGCTGAGGGCCGAGGTCAGGGCAGTGTCCAAGCTCTCCGACAGCTTCT
The DNA here is from genome assembly GCF_003984885.1 of Neopelma chrysocephalum. Classification (NCBI taxonomy): domain Eukaryota; kingdom Metazoa; phylum Chordata; class Aves; order Passeriformes; family Pipridae; genus Neopelma; species Neopelma chrysocephalum. The sequence continues at coordinate 897,054 of NW_020898009.1, read as the reverse complement.
GCTCGTGGGACACCAGATCTGCAAAGAGGAGCACAAAGACCAGCTCTGCAAAGAGCAGCACAAAGACAAAAGAGATCTGCAAAGAGATCAAGTAGTGGGAGTTGGGAAAAAAAAAAGTGCCATGGAAATGCTGCTTTGGCTCTGAACCTTTGGGACAACACTCGGGATTTTAGGAGCCCTGTCATTTGTTTTCTTGAGAAGTGTCTTTTTCCCACCCAGGTGCCTGGATAGGGATGGACTGTCCCATCTCCTTTGGGTCCTAAAGGTGAAAAACCCTATGGATTATAACCACACATTCCTGTGGTGTCCCGGTGCCAACTCATGCAGAATTAGAGAATCCTTTGGGTTGGAAAAGCCCTCCAAATCCATCACGTCTAAATGTTCCCCCAGCACTGCCAAGCCCACCACTAAACCATGTTGCCAAGAGCCACATCCACATGGCTTTTAAATCCCTGCAGGCATGGGGACTCCACAACTGCCCTGGGCAGCTGTGCCAGGGCTGGCACAGAAGAAATTTTCCCCAATATTCAACCTAAATCTCCCCTGGTGCAACTTGAGGCCCTTTCCTCTTGTCCTGTCACTTATTACCTGAGAGAAGAACCCAACTCCCACCTGGCTCCACCCTCCTGTCAGGAGTTGTGGGCATCTGCAGGTCTAAAAAAGGGCAAAACCCCAGATAACTCAGACACTTGTTTCTCCCTGAAGCCCCAGGCCCTCCCTCAGCCCTTTCCCTGAGGATCCCAGCCCAGCGCTCCCAGCCTTGCTCCGTGCAGCTCACAGAGAACGTTTAAACCACTGATAAAATCCGTGGGGCTTGTTTTTTCCCCTCTGCCCCAGTTGTGATCCCAAGGCCCGGGGCTGGACCCTCCCTGCAGCGCCTCGTCCTGTGCAATTCCGATGGCACAGTTAATTAAGGCTCAGCATTGGGAGAATGTTGCCTGCATCACTAATTCTGTTAAATCCATCACCTCCCAGAGGAGCACCTCGGAATTAGTGCTGCACATTTGCCCCAGCAATCAAGGCTGATGACACACAGAGGCACAGCTCCCTGGGCTGTGCTTTTATTTATGTACTGTCACAGCTCCCTCAGGAGCTCCAGGACCTCCAGGGCAGGCCCTGCTCCTGTGGGGCTTGGGCACATCCCAACAGGAGCTGTTACACAACCAAAATAACTCATGATTCCTCCTAAACCAGGGGATCAGCTCCAGACTGAGGGACCAGAGCAGTAATGTGCAGTCTGACTCCTCCCTGCCCTTTCCAGGACCACCAAACAACAAGTATTTTCAACCAAGGAATTTTTGTTTAAAATCAAACCACCACCTGAGCTTTTCCCTCAAAACATTTTTTTTTGGCAATTTGGGAGAAAGGTGAAGGCAGTGGCAGGTCCCAGCAGTGAGAAGCTCTGGGCCACCTTTAGAGATGCTTTAGACCACTAGGTTACAGAAGACAAGAAGACTGGACTTACCTGCCTGGAGATCACACAATGTGTGACCACAAGACACCCACACACCTGTATTTACACCTCCTGCTCAGCCCAGAGCCTCACAGGAACAGCTGCTCCCTTCACCTAAATGTAAGCTGCTAAAGCCATCTCTTTTCCCACTTCCCAGCTTAAGTTCCCCTTCCTCCTCCAGTGGGATCATTACCCCAGGCAGGAACTCAGTTTAATGACACCAGAGAAGATTAAGCTTTGCTGTGTGCAGCAGTTAGAGCCATGTAACAGCTGCACAGCAACTCCAACACATTTCAGGAATTCCTGTGACAGGGCAAAATGGATCACAGAATCATGGAATTGCTAAGCTTGGAAAAGCCCTCTGAGATCACTGAGTCCAACCATCCCCCCAGCACTGCCAAGGCCACCGCTAATCCATGTCTCAAAGTGCCACATCCACATGGCTTTTGAATCCCTCCAGGCATGGAGACTCCACCACTGCCCTGGGCAGCTGTGCCAGGGCTGGACAACCCTTTCCATGAAGAAATTTTCCCCAGTATCCAAACTAAACCCCCCCGGTGCAACTTGAGGTTGTTATCTGGGAGATCAACTCCCCCCCACCCCCAGCTCCACCCTCCTGTCAGGGAGTTACTGAGAGCAACGAGGTCTCCCCTGAGCCTCCTTTTCTCCAGGCTGGAGAATGTTTTGTATTCCCAGCAGTGCTGCTACCAAATCACTGAGGAAAGCATGGATAAAAGGAAACCAGTCCCCACTTCCTTCTGCTGTAGCCACAAGTGACATCCCCTGTCTAATTCAGTCCCTACCTGGTTTTCTGCTTTAATCACCTGCAAACCCTGTGCAAGTCTCTCCCAGCCAGGGTGTCCCTCCTCCCTGCTCTGGAGGCAGCAATGCCTGCAATTCCCTTGCTGTGGTTGGTTCCAAGTGTGTCCCACTCCTGCTTTCCTCCCCATCTCCCTCCTCAGGATAAGATCCACACAGCCAGGACTCCCTGTGCCATCACCCCCAGACGCTTCTTCTCCCGTTTTTGCAGGACATAATAAATCACCCTGGATAAAGAAACTTCCAACCAGCACAGTGAGGAAAATGCTGCCTCCACACGGACAGGGAGGAGAAGAAAGGAAATCCAAACTAAAATGGAAAGGTGGTGACCTGAGCAAACAAGGGGGCTGTGAAACAGACTGGACAGGTAACATGAGAGGTGAATGAAATGACCCATCAACAGGCAAATACAGGCTGGGAGCTTCCCAGAGGTGGGATGGGAATCCGTGCTGGAGCCTCCTGATTTGAAAACCCGACCTCAGGCTGTCACAACACTGAAGAAACAGAGGTGACCGAGGGAGCCACGATACCTGTGGAACAGTCCATCTGGGTCAGGTGGGAGTCACTGTCAGTTCTCAGTTTTTTAGCACTGTTCTCTGAGGTAGAGGAGACAAGTAAGTTTGTAGCAGAAAAATAGGGCGGCTGCAGGGAGCCCTGGTCCAGGCAGTCCATTTTCCTTTTCAGAGAAGACATGGTTACGGAAGAGGGCACGAGGGTCTCCGAGGAGTGAGCCCTCCCCAGCAGGTTGGTGCCAGGGATGCTGTGCTGCAGCAGGAAGTGGTCTATCCTGGCCTTGAGGGTGGGGTGAGGTAGGGGCTGCGAGTGCTGGCTGAAGGCCACCCCGGTGAAGGGGTCGCTGGGGACCCTCCCCCAGGACGCCTCGCTCCGGTTGCACTTTTCCAAGGTGGTCTGGTCGATCACCTTCCCGGAGGGCAGGAGCATGGGGAAAGTCATGATCTCCAGGGTGATGGGGTCCAGGAATTCCTCGGGGATGTCCTGGACGACGTCCACCAGCTTGCGGAGGGTGTGCTGCTCGCTGTCGCCGGCGCTGAAGGGGACGCAGTCGCTCTCCATCGGCGTCCACAGCTCCGGCTTGAGGCCGCCGGCGTCCTGGGCCAGGAACTGGGAGGCCACCTGGAAGATGCCCTCGATCACCTCCTGTGGGCAGGACTTGGCAGGCTGTGCCCACACCTCCAGCCTCTTGATGCTGGGCAAACCCCCCCCCCGCCACGTGCGTGATGCAGATTTTCAGGTGCGACACGTTGCTGAGCGAGGCGGGGCCTTTGTTCCAGAGGTCCTGGGACACGGAGCCGGGGTAGGAGAGGACATTTTCCATCTGATGGAAGGGAGGCCTCGGCTTGAAGCCTCTGTGGCCGAAAGTCACTTTGCTTTGATTCTTTAGGACAGCTTTGCCCACCAGCGTGAAAGTGTCTTTGTCCGACACAGGCTGCCCGGCCAGACCTGAGAAGGGCCCCTCGGGGCTCTGCCAAGAGGTTTTGTGGCTTGAGGTAGAGGTGTAAACTTCGAGCCCGGAGAAGGTTTGGTACCCCCCAGAGGAGATGTCGATGTTAATCCTGCAGATCTCGATGTTGAAGGGAAAGGAGATGGTGACGTGGACCGGGGGTTTGATGAAGTACTCGCTGCGGAAACCGCGGTTCCTCCTGGCCAGGTCCTCGGAGATCAGGTTCTCCACTTCGTAGCCATCGGCAGAGATCTGTGTTCCAGGAGAAAACTGGGCTTAGTTTGGAGCAAGAAAACCAAAGGGAAACTAAATTCATAAGCACTTAGGTAGATTCTCAAGGCGACATCAAACAAGAGGCAAGGCTGTGGTTTATGTGCAGCTGAGACAAGGCAGCAGATCCCTGCTCCCACCCACTCCCACCCTCCTCCAGCCACATGATCCCATCCCCGCTTCCTCTGTCACCTGTTCAGCCATGGGCAGAGCTGATTTAACTGCTGGAAGAGTGGAAAATCAGGGATGGTTTGTGGTTTTGGCTGGATCAGTGAAATAAAGCAAGCGGGAGAGGGTGGCTGGGAGCAGAGATGTGTGTGAGGAGATGAGAATCTCCTCTTTCAAAGTCTCCTTTTCATGAGAGCCTCCTCTTTTTCCTTATGCCAGCTTCTCCTGCTGTGTGGAAATGCACTTGGAATCAGCACAGGATCCCAGAGAAAGCTCTGGAGGTCAGCCAGCCTCTGGGACCAACCCAAATCAGGCTGGATCTCCAGTCTCCCAGAACATCTAATCCCACCCTCTGCTTTGCTCCTGGGCAGGCTGGCTCCACCCATTCTCTTTCCTGGAAGCTCTGGAGCCTAAGAAATCTGCAGCACTTGCTAAATGAACAAATAAAAGCAAGGGATATCTATTTATTCCACCTGTTTGATAAAGGCTTGATCATGACAATGACACCAAACCTCCGTGGCTTGGCTGGGTCTCTCCACACGCCACCTGCAGGGATGGTCACACCTCTACTGCTGCAAAAACAGCACAGCGTTTACAAATCCAAGGCTGTCTTGGATTTTGGGGAGAGGTGATGTGGAGACTTACAGTTAAAAAATAGCTCTGAGTTAAAACTGAGGGTTTTTTAAGGGATTCTGACGTGCTGAGGGAAAATAGAAGTACTTGGAAAGTAACTTCAGCAAATGCTGTCAAGGGCTGTGTGTTCCACTGGACAAAGGGAAAGCTGGAATACTGCAGGGAAAAAGGGATCTCAGGTCAAAGAACACACACCTGACAGCACATAACACCGTCTGGTTATGAGATCCTGCAAAATTAGGGCTTTCCCCTCCAACAATTAGTGGGAGCCACACGAGAGCAGTGATGTTAATTATCCCAGAGGAGCAGTGAACCCTCCCCAGCCCCAACCAGCCACTTCCATCTAATCCCTCCATCCCTCCTGTTCCCTAAAAACCCCCACATCAGTATTTTACCTTGTTGCAGTGAATTCTTGGCTTGAACTGTGGGAGACAGACGTTTATGACCATCTTGGCAGCTGGAGAGGGGTCACTTTCTGAGCATCAGATTCAGCTTGTAAAAAGAAAATAAATTAGAAATAAAGGCAGTGAATATCCATGAACAGTGAAACATGTTTAGGAGCCTGGATGAGCTTGGGAATTCCTAAAACACAGTTCAGATCTGATTCCAGGAGGTTAAGCCCATATAAACCCAAAGATTGTGGTGGAGAGAGGGGATTGGAAAAAAAAAATCACATTGACTGGTGAACCCCTGGAGAAACATCAGAGAAAAAATGGCTATTTTAACTAACAAATATGGGCAGACCAGCAATTGGATCTGAAAATTTATCAAAGATGCAGGAGGTTTTGTAGATGCAACAAAGCACCAGCACAGCACAAGAGCCTGCCACAGGAGTTGGTGGGAGCCAAGATTAACCACAAATATTAATAACCAGTGTTAAATACCTCCAGGAGAGCAGAAGGGCATTGAATAGCTCTGAGAGAGATGTCTGGGTCCTGAACACCAGCAGCTGATTCTTCTGCCAATGTTCATTAAAGAAACTCAAGCGAACACACCTTGTTTTCCACTGGAAAAAAAAAATGTGGCTGGAATTGGCTCTATCTGATCCCTTTTAAGAATGAAATTATGTGTGAGGTAAGAGCTTTAACCTCACATTAACCCCAATTTTAACATGTCACTGCCTTGGGCAGCCCTGCAGATCAGGAACTCGCTGCCTCCTCCAAGAACAAGCCTCTCTTTAATGATTTTCAGCTGAAGTTGTCAGTTCAGCCCAAATGAAATCGGCCTTCTGGGGGCACCTCGGTGCTGCCAGGGAAAGGCAGAGTTAATGAGCTGTGTCTGAGAGGAGAGAGGTGGAATCCCAGGCACAAATCCCACATACAAAACCCAACACAATATGGAATCTGAGCCAGGTTACAATGCCAGTGCTTGACCAAAGCAGTGCGACCCTAACAAGAGGTGTAACAGGGCAGGTGAGCAGCCCTTCCATCCCAATATTTGGTCTGGCAGCCACCAGGAGCAATTCCTGCTCCTCACCAGGGAACACGGGACCAGGACAAGCACAAACCAACTCTCCTCCAGTGCTACTTTCTGAGCCTGAGAGGCTGCCAGTGGGGAACTGGTCAAACAGGCTTTTAAACTGGTTTGACTTTTGGGCATCCACATCTCAGAGGAGAAATCTGAGGGTTTAACTACAAGTTCTGCCTCAAAACTGCCCCTTCTGGTTCATTTTGAGCCAAACTGAATTTACCAAGTGGTAAATTCACTCGGCCCTCAGCACTGGTGATGTGAAAAATGGCAACTCAACTCTCTTTGCTTGGAAGACTCAAGATTCTCCCTCTATTCTCTCTCCTCACATCTCTCTCCTAGTCTGAAGACTTCTCCTGTGGCATATGGATATTCAGGTATATTTTACAGGACTTTTTCCTACCTGTTTGTGACCCTGACAGACTTAAACAACTCTGGTTATTTTTCCAGGTTCAACATCTCAGTAAGGACAGGGATTATTCTCCATGTCTGAGTCACTGCTCTCCCTTCTACTGAAAAGTTCTGCTACAGACTTCAAGGCAAAAATTGCTCACCAAGTTGCTTTCACCCTTGGCTGTGTTTTTTTTCCTCTCTCTTGAGTGTGAACCTTCCCTAAGGTGAACAAAGATCCTTCACTGAAGCAGTGAAATCCAGACCTGAAGGACTGTGATTTCTACTTCTCCGTGCCAGCAAAATCCTCTGTGGTCTTGGATAAGGAATTTCCAATCAGGCTGTCTGGAGCTCATCACAATGTGCTTCCTGGTGTCCTACATACGACTATGGAGCTGCTGCCATAAGGAATGTGCATGGTGGACACCAAAGTAAAGTCCTTGGAGGATGAAATTAATGTCTCAGGGTCTGAGCACCCCAACTTTCTGAGCACTCAGCATCCACACTCTGTCCTGCTAAAGGAGAAACCCAGACTGTGCCCTCCAGCCCCAGCTTGATGGCAATGGGAACAGTGAGGAAATGAGTGTGTTCCTGGCACCCAGTTCAGCTTCATCACTAAATATTCTCTCCCAAATATCACTGTTCCTGCTCTCACAGAGCCACCAAATCCACCCACTTTGATTCAGGGCGGAGAAAGGAGTAACCACAGAGAAAAATGAACTGTTAGCAGGTTTTATTTGTCGTGGGAGCCTTTGAGGATCTGGGTACAAAAGGAGAGCGCGGGACACACGAGTGTGAGCAGAGCAGAACCGGCCATGCAGCGAGGCCCAGAGCACCTGCCAAAGACTGACCCACCACTCAGAGACCAGTTTAACCAGTAACCAGCAGCAGGCACGCACTGGGGAGGCTCTGAGCCAGCCCCACACCCCCCTACCCAGCCCTGCTGAGCAGCGCCGGGTCGAACACTTTGTAGTGGAGGTAGCTGAGCTTCTCGGAGCGCGAGCGCCGGAGCAGAGGGAACCATTCCCAGAAGGGCAGCTCCACCACCACGTATCCCAGGTGCCGGAGCTGCCGCCGCTTCAGGCAGTGCAGCCCCAGGAGCCGCTTGGAGCTGTAGCAGTAGTGGTTCCTGTTGGACACCTGCAGAGCCAGCCTCACCTCCCCAGGCTGAGGGAGGGATGGGGGGGCTCCAGGGCAGCGCCCTGGTTTAGGCTCAGCTGGTGATTTGGCCCCTGCAGTATGAGCTCCATCTGAGCACAGCATTCCTGCTTCATCCCCTCCCTCCTGCCTGGGAGTCCTGCCTTCATTTTCCACTTCCACGGGAGACCGGCCGTGAGCTCTCCCCTTGATAAGCTGAGCCATCAAGTCATCTGTTAGACTGACCCCGATGTCTTTGAGCTTCCTGGCTGCCACAGGACCCTTGAAGTTGAAGGGGATGGGATGTCCATCCGTGGCCAAACGCACCTCCAGGTCGCCGGACCTCGTGTGTGGCAGGATCATGTGGTTCTTCACGTACTCGGGGCCCCCCAGCATGCTCTCCAGGAGGGACGTGGCCTCCACGATTTCGGGCCTGACGTAGATCTCCTGCTCTGCAAAGCTCAAAGCCATCTTAGCGAACTCCTGGCAAAGCTGAGGCGGGAGGCGGTTGCCTCTGTAGGTGGGGCACTCGATTTCAACGCTCTTCCCAAGGGTGAACAGGTCCTTGTTGAGTTCGTATTTGCTGCCCCTTGTTTTCTGGACAAATTCCTCCCTCAAGGCGTAGTCTATCAGCTCCTCTGGGAAGCGTTTGACAAAGGCCAGGCCAAGCAGAGCAGTGAGGAGATGCTCTGGAAACTTCTTAAATTCGTGGAGTTTTCTATGGATCTGCTTTATCAGGCTGGAGTAGAACTCCTCCTCGTTGGGAGGTTCATAGTCCAGGCACCCAAAGGACCACAGGAACTTGGCAGCGTCTTTGCTCCGGCAGTAGGACACCTTGGAAGGCAACGACGTGGCCACAGCAGCCAAAACACCCTCGTCAAAGTAGTGCAGGGATGAATAGGTAAGAGTGATGTGCATGATGCCCTGGATGTTCACTGTAGGAATCCGCTCGGGAATCACCTTCCCGAGCTCCTTCAGGAGGGGCAGGTGGTCCATGCGGATGTAGCGGAGCATCTTGAGCACGTTCACCAGGGCGTAGGTGCTCATGTCCTCCATCTGCAGGGACACCCTGTCCGCAATCCTCCTCATGACGTGGTCAGAGATGCCACTGACGGACTTGAAGAGCCCCAGGCAGATGGTTCCCAGCTCCTCCAGGGTGAAGGAATCCAGGTACTTCAGGATCGTGCTCTCCACCTTCTGCGCCAAGTCCGCGGGCGACCGCCGGCCCTCCCCGATGATGTAAACGAGCTGCACGAACTGGGGCAAGGTGAGGTCCTTCCAGTGCAGGTTGGCAAAGCTGAAGAGGATGCTGAGGTAGGAGGGCACGCTGCGCTCCAGGCAGCGCCAGCAATCCGCCACCAGCAGCAGCTGCTCCAGCTCCATGTCCCACGCCCGCCGGCAGAACTCGCCCTCGCACGCCTCCAGCAGAGGGTGGGCGGGTGGGACGGCCAGGAGGACACAGGACTTTAGAACGTGGATGAGATCTGGGGTGCTGAAGAGCCTGATGGCTCGGACAGCGCAGTGACACAAGGCATCAAACCCGGGCTCGGACGCCAGCCCCGCGCGTCGCTCGGCCGGCAAACGGCTCAGCCTCTGGAAATGATCCGTGATGGATCCCGGGCTGCCCTCACACGCAGCCACACTGTCCAAAATGGAGTCACCTTCCTCTGCAGGGAGGGGCTGTGCTGGCTCAGAGCTGTCACAGCTCAGGGATCTGTACTCAGGCCTCCCCTTCTGAAACATGCGCGGATCCTCCTTGGAGTCGTGCACCTCCCACTTCTCCTTCTCCGTCTCCTCCTTGGACAGCGCCTCCAGGATGGTCTGCTGGAGGAGCGTGTTGGACCTGGACTTGGACAGGGCTCTCCTGATGGGTGGCAAAGTTCGGGAAGAGGCAGCAGGGAATGCCTGTGGAGCCTGTGCAGCGCCAGGGCTGGTGCGTGTGTCACCGAGGGCCTGGCCTCTGTCCCTATCCAGGTGCTGCTGGGAGCCAGCTCTGCCTCTGGCATAGGCAGATGGATTGTACGACACTCTGTAGTCCAGGGGGTTCAGTAGCTGGATTGTAGCCGGGGATTCACTCCCAGTGTTGGCTGTTCCTGGGTTATCCTTCTCTTCCTGCTCACATTTGCTGCTCCCATGCTCGGTCTTACGCTTGGCTGTGGTCGAAAACGCTGCCACCCTGCTCAGCCTTGGAATTCTTCGGCACATGAGCACTGTAGCCATGGATCACAACTTTACTGGGCTCTGAACTGCTTCCAGGTACTGAAAAAAGGGCAGACGAAGAGTCAGTGGTCTCCACCTCACAGGCAGCACCTTTTAATTTATCCTTTACGCTACAGACAGTGAGGAGACGCCGGAGTTCCCCTTGGATAGGGCAGCTGGTTCCCTATGGATCATCACCTCATGCAAAGGCGCGTCAGGACAAGCACCCAGGTGACCAGAAGTTGGAGTACCAGGCACTCAGGTGTCACCTGACACTCAGCAGACACAAAACAACCTGGCACAGACTGTGAGAGTTAAGAATAAAAATTGTTTTTTCGTTTTTAAGAGACCCAAACTGCTTTGCTTTCGCTCTAAACAATGAAAACGTGTTTTTGCAGTAGAGCTGCAGCTTCGAGAGGCTTTATGTGTTCAAACAGAGCATTCTGTGCTTTGGTCATCCTGGCCTGAAGCACCAACCACCACCTGAGGAGTTGTCCAAAGATCCAGGGTGCTGCGCTGCTCTTTGCCCCTGGAGACAGGACGAGGAGCAAAGTCTCTGCACAACCAGGGCACTGGGGGGAAAACTGGCCCAGAATCTGCAGATGGAGACTGGAGGAAAGAAGAAACCCCAGAGCAAAGCGGGAGAAAAGCAGGGGAGAAGTAGCACGGTGAGTTGAGAACCAGAGGGAACGAGCTTTACACTGCAGATTTGGGAATGTTCCTCAGCTTCCCGGTGAGGAAAGATGTGGGATCGGTGCAGGCAAACTCAGTTTTCAGCAGCAAAAAGGGAACTTTGGGGGTAGGAGAGGTGGAGGGTGAACACTGTGGGTTTGGGTGTGGGAGTGGGAGAGTCCTTCCACTAGCCCAGGTTGCTCCAACCTGGCCTTGGACACTTCCAGGGATGGGGCAGCCACGGCTCCTCTGGGCAGCCTGTGCCAGGGAAGCAGATGAGGATGTGTCCCACCCTCTGCTCCGTGGACAGGGAGGTGAAAAAAACAACTGGGGTGGAGACCAGGAGGCTCCAGAGGGCAAACAAAAATGTGGATTTGTGGAGACAACCGTGCAAGGAGACAGGCCAATGCAATTTTAAGATGATCAGTAAATATTTGTGAGCTGCTCAACAGCCCCTAAATTCCTTACTTGTACCTCAAAGCAGCCCCTGGTGCAGATCAAGCTCTGTCCCACAGACCACGGGCAGCAGGGCCAGGACTGTCCCCTCCCAGCAGGAGAAGCCAAATGGTGCCAGGCAGGAGAGACTCTGCCCCTTCCTGCCTTGTCTGGGGAGCAGGGGAAGGAAAAGCCTCCTCAGGGCCTGGACAGGAAAACCCAAGCCAAGGGCTGCATCTCAAAGAAATGACTGGAAAAACGATCATTTCTGGCTCTCCTGGCTGCGATGTCCAGCCTGGAGTGGGAACAGGTGATGGATGCTGGAGACAGGGAAAAGGAGACTCCATCGCATCCCCTCCAACCTCCTTCTAGCACTGAATATCCTGAGCACCTGGAGGACTCCTGGAGGGGCTGGATCAAGCTCCAAAAATCACTCTTGGACAAGAGGACATTTCTCCAGCCAAGGCTTTCCCAGAGAATTCCTCTCCCTGCCTGACTTTAGGCATGTTTATCTGTTTTCCCACCAGAGGCAGGTTGTTTATAAACAACCACTTCCATCTGCTGTGGAAGGTGATGCTCCCGGTGAAATCCAGTGCTGCTGTTCCCAGGAACACCCCCCTCCCAGCAGCAACAGCCCCACTTCAAAGCCAGGGAATCAAAGCCCCAGAGAGGGCTCCCAAGTGCTGCCAAGAATGTCCTGCATGGATTCTGTGTGGGGCTGTGACACATTTGGGAAACGAGGCAGAAAACAGAGTATTTCCCTCCTCCTTTGCTCCAAATCCAGCAAAAAAAAGGGAAGACCCCTCACAGGAGAGCAAGGTTGGGATGGGACAAGGCAGTTCCAAGCATCCTGGAAGAACAGGGGCTGGTCCAAGTGATTATTCCATGATTTGACCCACCCCCAGCCCCAAATCCTTGTGATATTCCCAGTTTCCACACCGTTTCTCTTCCAACTCAACCCACACCTCTCCTCACTTTGCCTCCCTTCACCCTGAGCAACCAGAGCCTTCCTTGCTCCTCCCACTCCACATCCCAGCACAGCCAAACTCCTCCCCACCCCTGGGAAAGCCTCTCCAGGATTTTCACCTCCAAGAAGCCGTGGAGTTTTGGAGCTGGGCCCTGCAGGGCTGGGAATGCACTCTGAGAATGGAAACACCTCTGTGTGAGTGTCACACTCACAGCTGAGTGTTGCTGAACATCTGGAAAACAACATTCCTGGAGGGATCTCACCCCTCCTGGGGATAGAGGAGCATCCCATAAAGCTGCCAGGGCTCTTGGTCCCTCTGCAACACTTTTAGCAGCACTGGAAACGACCCCCAGAACCCACCCTGGGCTTCACCCAACAGCCAAGGGGCAGATGGAATCTCCTGGGGACGTGTGAGGGATGAGGGGGTTATGAAATGCTGGGGGTAAAACAGCTACTTCTGGCCAACACCTGAAGTGAAAACCTGTGCCTGGGATGGAGGGAGGAAGGACACAAAAGGGATTTCCCCCCACCCCCATCAGTTTATGGTGTCAGAGCACAAAACAGTCACTTTTGGGGTTGTTTGTGGTTTTTCCCTCTTTTTTAAGATCACAGAATCCCAGACTGGTTTGGGATGGAAGGGGCATCAAAGATCATCCAGTCCCACCCCCTGCCATGGGCAGGGACACCTTCCACTAGCCCAGGTTGCTCCAAGCTTCATCCAACCCGGTCTTGGACACTTCCAGAGATCCAGGGGCAGCCACAGCTTCTCTAGGAAATTCATTCCAGGGCCTCCCCACCCTCACAGACAACAATTTCTCCTCAATATCTCATCTATCCCTGCCCTCTGGCAGTGGGAAGCCATTCCCCCTTGGCCTGTCCCTCCATCCCTTGACCCAGGTCCCTCTCCAGCTCTCCTGGAGCCCCTTTAGGCCCTGCAAGGGGCTCTCAGCTCTCCCTGGAGCCTTCTCTTCTCCAGGTGAACCCCCCCAGCTCTCCCAGCCTGGCTCCAGCGCAGAGGGGCTTCAGCCCTCGCAGTATCTCCATGCGATTCCCTTATCCCACGGCTCCAGCAGGGGCAGCGCCGGCAGCCGCAGCTCCACCACTCCCCCCCCCCGCCACCTACAGACACATACCCCACAAATACACACGTACAGCGGGGGCAGCGCAGGCCCGGCCGGGACTCACCGGGGCCGCTCCGCCGCCTCCTCCTTCCCCTGCGCCTCCTCCTCCTCCCGCCGCTTCCGGTCGCGCAGCGCTGACGCCACTTCCGGTCTCTCCCCCGCACACCACGTGACACGCGGGTCATGTGTCTCCGAGGGGCGGAGAAGTCACGTGGCCGCCCCGGGAGTCGCCAGGGCCGTTCCGGGGTCCGTGAGGGGGAACCGGGAGCGGGACCCTGAGGGACCGAGGGGAGCTACGGCACCCTCACTGCCCTCGCAACTGGCTTTCCCGGAGAAGCCGTGGTTGTCCCATCCCTGAAAGTGTCCAGGAAGGACGTGGAGCTGCTGGAGAGAGTCCAGAGGAGGCCCCGGAGCTGCTGCCAGGGCTGGAGCCCCTCTGCTCTGGAGCCAGGCTGGGAGAGCTGGGGGGGTTCCCCTGGAGAAGAGAAGGCTCCAGGGAGAGCTGAGAGCCCCTTGCAGGGCCTAAAGGGGCTCCAGGAGAGCTGGAGAGGAACTGGGGACAAGGGATGGAGGGACAGAACAAGGGGGAATGGCTTCCACTGCCAGAGGGCAGTTTTGGATTAGATCTTAGGAAGAAATGCTTCCCTGTGAGGTGGTGAGGCCCTGGCCCAGGTTGGGCAGAGAAGCTGTGGATGCCCCTGGATCCCTGGAAGTGTCCAAGGCCGAGTTGGATGGGGCTTGGAGCAACCTGGGCTAGTGGAAGGTGTCCCTGCCCATGGCAGGGGGTCAGACTGGATGGGCTTTAAGGTCCCTTCTTACCCAAACCGTTCTGTGACTATGATTCTGTCATTAAATCGCCCTTTTGGCTGCAGGTATCTCAGGGTACCTGCACACCCAGAAATGTCCTTCCCATGTCCCCAGAGAGCCACCAACTTGAGGGGCTTCCCCTAACCGTGGGGGTGGGCTCCTGTCTGGGCTGTGCCTGTCATTGCAGCCCTTCCAGCAGAACTGGGGGGATCCAGGTGACAAGGGACCTGTGGAAAGGGGATTAAGGTAACAAGGGACCAGTCGAGCTGGTCTATTCTGACCCCTGCTGAAGCAGAGCCTGATGGCCAGGGCTGTGTCCAAGCTCCACTGTGCCCAGAAATCTCTCTCCTGTCCACTCTGAGCTTTCAGCATTTGCAAACCGTGATTAAATAGGGCCTTGAGCTTTCCTTAGCACTTGGATCCCTTCCTGACCTTTCTACGAGGTGAATTTCCTGCTCACCTCTTCCTTTGATCAGCCTTTTATCCCCTGGCAACTGAGGAAATCACATTTCCAGGACTCCAGAGGGAGTTGGAGAACCTCACTGGCTGATGTGCCTTAAAACCTGAGGGGACTCCTGGAATCCCTGTTTCACTTTGCCCCGGGAAGCATCAACTTGGTCACCAGAGGGCAGGAGACCTCTGTAATAAAGCTGCATTTGGGAAAAGTGCTGGAATTGTTGTTTTTTTTAGAAAACTAGTGATCTGAATGTTGCTTTAATGTGATGTCGACCGAGCAGCTAGAGGGGATCCTTTGGAGTAAAAACCTGCAGGAGGTCTGGGACAAGATGTTATGTCCCTGGTGGTGAGGGAAGGTGGAATGGACTTCAGCCTGGGTTCTGCATCCAAATCCTCCCTGGCAACGCAATGTCCTCCTTTTCAAGCCCAAATCATGGAGGATCCAGCAAAAATTTCATGCATTTTGACTGTTTTCCAGCCCCTTCAGCCCATGGTGGGGAAATTGGGGAACCCCCAGAGCTGTTGTGAGGGGTATGGACCTTCCAACCAAGGTCTTGGCATGGGGGAGAAGGGGAATTGCCTTCTCACCATTCCAGCTTGCTCCGAGGCGTCTCCACCTGGATCTTGTTTTCCCCAGTGTGTCCTCACCTGGAAATCCATCCCTCAGGCCCTCACCTGGCTTGGGGGCAATTCAGGCTCTGAATGTTGGGAGGTCTTGGAGCTGGGCTGTGGGACTGATGGCAAGTCTGTCTCAGTCAGCCCTGGGACACTCCCAAGGGATCCAGACACATCCCTGGGGGTCTGAGCTGAGGTGAGACCACCAAGACTGACGCGTTTTCCAGCCCTGTGGCCTTGTGGCTTGTTCTCAAGTGCTTGGAGAGCACGAGCAGCCCTCGTGCCCTTGGACAGGGGAACATCTCACCTGGACATGGACACACACAGCATCCTACTCTGCTCCCAACCACCTCCACCTTTCCCCTCCTGCTCCAAACACAGCTTTCCATATTCCAGGACGGGAGCTATGAGGGAGCTCTGGGTTGGAGGGTGCTGGTGCATCCAGGGTGAGGTTCTTCCTGCAGTTCCCCAGCCTGGCTGTGGGTTGATCCCAAAATCCATCCCCATTTTCTCCCCCCTTCTCCCACTCCTGACACAATCAGACAAACCACACAGTCCTGTTTTTAAAACGGGGCCTTTCTCCATTTTTATTTTGCCCAATAAAAATCCTTCACAGTCAGGTAGAGAGAGGAGAGCTGGAGATACGTATACATATAGATCTGCATGTCTATTTATATATATACATACCTCTGTACAGATATATTTATATATTCACCGTAGAAAATGGCAAAGGCAGTAGCTCTTCACATCTGGATAAACCCAATGGAGACATACAACAGACCAGCAGGAAACTGGGAAGTGTGGTAAGAGTTTTAACATGAATTTCCAAAACAGATACACCTTTGCTGTACAAAAATCCCGGAATGCTGCGTGTTACCTCTTTTTTCCTTTTTTTTTTTTTTTCCCCCCAACCTCTTGTCTTTTAAATACATTTATAAACCAGAGGCAAATTCAAGACAACGGTGTTTTGGAAGTGACCAGTGGACAGGAGAGACACCCAACTTTATGGAGTTCTTTTTTAAATATTTTTATTATTTTTTTTAAGTATATATATATATATATATAATTTTTTTAATTTTTTTTTTAGATTTTTTCTCTTTTTTTTTTGCAAAGTCTCATTAAACGCAGTTCGGAGAACCAGCAACAGTCGACGCAGAAACAGAACAGTAACGGAGTCGAGTTCAGAACACTTCTGGTTTGAATTCACAGTCAGAGCAGAGAGAAACCAACAGGAGGGAAGAAAGCACGAGGCCGGGATCGAATTTACAGTCGGGAATGCCTGGAGTTGGACAAAGGGTCGGATGCAGAAGGTCCTGCACGGACACAGCCCGGCGGCCGAGCGGGGCCGGGGGGCCCCGGCTGTTATTGCTGGTGAAGTGGGACAGCAGGCTCGCTCAGGCCCTACCTGGGAGCTGGGATTTGGGGATCAAGGGGGGGACAGCTATGGATCTGCTGGAGGACAGACGCAGGACACGGGCGACTTGGCGACGTGTTTAGGACGAGGGACCCTCCCAAGCGCGGCAAAGGCCGAGAGGGGCTGCCCTCGGCTCACAGCGATTCCAGGTCCCAGGGAGTGCAAACAAAGACACCTTGGAGGAGCCCTGGCCCCGGGGTGGGCTCTGCAGGGACCCCCCTGCCTGGAAAGGGACTGCATAGACACGGTGTGTGTGCAGCATTGTGTAGCACCGGTGCTGGGACGCTCCGGCACCGGTGCTGGAGCTCTGCCTGGGGGTGTTCTGCTCCTTTCAGTCACCTGTGGAGAGAAAGGGACCTTCTCCTCCAGGAGGGCAGCCTGGCTCTTGGGAATGGCAGAGCCACAGTCTCCCACTGGTGTCTGGTTGTGGCTCTGTGAGCTCAGACACCCCAGTGGCTCCCACGTGGAGAAAACCTGCAGGGACAACCATGGGATGGGACCAGGAGGGGATGGATCACACCTCCTGGGGGCCCAGGCTGGTGGCCTGCTGGGTAAGGGCAGCTCTGGGCTCTCCAGGTGAATTGGGACCACCAAGCTCAGATTGGTGGTTGTTTGGAGCCAGACTGGACCTCGCATCCCTTTCCGAAGGAGGAGAGCCCAGGGCTGGAGCTTTGAAGGTATTCAAGGGAATACTGGCTTCCCTGCAGGTGTCAGAGTTGGGAAGAGTCCCTTTGAAATCACCCTAGAAAAACCTATTGCTTTGGGACAGAAAGCAGAGACTTTCTGCCGGAAAAAACAGATCTGTGAAAGAGCTGTGAGAACACAACCTTGTCCCAGGCTCCAGACCTGACACGATCCCCTTCAGGGGGAGAACCAGGGAGGAGGATTATCCTGAAAATTGTTTCTGGTGAAACATCCTATTGGGAAACCAACATCTGCAAACAGCTGCATGAGATCCCGACCCCTCAATAGACTGGGGGGGGTCCTGTGTGCCCCTACAGACCTCATAGACCCCTCATGGCCCTGTTTTTCCAGAGGGTGGAAGGAGCAGGGAGCCCCAGAGCTGGTGGGTGGGGTGTTGTGATGGTGTGAAGCCCCGTGCAAGGATCTCATGGGAATGTCCTTCAGCAGGAAGCCAAGTTGCTCTTGGAGGTAAAGCAGGACTGATGGAGCTGCCATGGGAATGATGGAGAGGAGAGGTGAGGACCAGCAGTCTGGAAAGCTCCTCTGAGGGCAGGGTTGGGATATGTCACTGTCAGTGGGGGCTGTGGGCTCCAGCTCCATGTTCAGATGTACCTGGGAAAGTTCTGGGAGAGTCACTGGTTGCTCCAGTGGGATGAGGAGGATCTAAAAGGAGGCAGGAGAGTCTGGAGAGCTGGGGCAGAGGAACAGCAGGGCACAGGCAGCACATGAGCAGATCTTTAGCAAGGGCTTTTGATGGACAGTAACTCTATCAAGGGGTTTCAAGGCTTAGGATGAAGGATTGGGTTAAATTAACGGTGATTGGACCCTCTCCTGTCCCAGGAATGGAATGGAGAAGGCTGAGCACAGCTGGGGAGCAGAGGCACGGTGAAAAGGCATCTGCCCAAGGCCCAGACCCACCTGAACACCATTCACAGGAGCCCTGATCTTCCACTGGCCTGTGGCCTGCTTGCCAAGGCTGGGACCAGGTCCAGGAGCTTCATGGAGCCAAGCTGGGCAGAGCTGCCTTCAGCACTCCAAGCAGGAGAAGCAAAGAGCAAAGTGCATTCACCTTGGAATTTGGTTCCCTGGTAAGGAAGGTGCTGAGGAGGCCCTGGGGTGAGCTGAGGAGAGGATACCAAGGGGGCAGCCAGCAGGACCACCAGCTCTGAGGATACACATTTTCCTGGACAATTCCCACTGATCCAGAACGAGTCCTTGACTGGACCCTGTAGCAATGTCTGCTTCTAAATTAGAGGAGACCTGTCACTCTGAGGACAAGAGGAATGGCTGGGCATGCACCCTCCCTTCTTCCCAAGGAAAAAAAAGGGAATTGCATCCATCCTCCTCCAGGGAACAGTCCCTGGTCCACATTCTCCCTGGGCAATGCATGGAGCTCCGTGGTGTGGCCGTGGAGGAGACTGCTGTGACCAACAATCAGCTCACCCAGGAACTCCTTTCTATCCTGTCCTGTCTAGCACAGAAGAGGCCCCCTCATGGACCTGCAAACATTCCCAGGTGGGACACAGGGAAATCCACACCCTCTCCTGTCCCCTGCCAGCTCTCATTCCCCTCTTCCAGCCCACAGCAGCCTCATCTCTCCCCAGGAAAGCCGGGACAGAGCTCCAAGCTTGCAGTCCAACGCCCTCCAGAGATCTTTGGTCATGTTGCTCGTGAGCAAGCTATAAAGTGCCACTGGCAGGGGCAGGAATGGGGCAGGATGGTCTTTTCCGTGGGCAGAGCTCCAGGGGGACACCACTGGGAGCCACTGTCTGTGTGACACAACATGGGCAGGGGGGACTTCAGCCTTAACCAGGGGACAACAGCAAATCCTGGCATGGGATGACAGCAACAAAGCAGGACAGAGTGACACCAGGCTGTTGGAGTCAGTCCCGAGGGGATTGCTTTCCTGGGAGGTGCTGAGCCCCTGATTCCCACTGCCACAGCTCTGGGGGTGCTGAGCACCCTCCATGTGAACACAGCATCAGTGCTGCTGGTCCTGCTCACCCAGAGAGAAGCCACAGAGCTGCCTGGTCTCCGTTTAATCACTGAACATACAGAGCTGGGCCGTGGTTTACATCCCTCTGTATAACGTAGCAGCGTTAAGAGCAACAATCAGATTCCCCTCTGGAGTGTGGAAACCCGGAGGAGAGGGATCTCCCCCCGGCACGGCGCCAGCGACAGCAGGAATGGTGCTGTGAGACGGTGGCAGAAGCTCAGTGGGACTGTGTGAGGCACAACAACGTGCCATGGCTGTGGTTTCACCCTTGGGGTGAGACAGGAGTGCTGGAATCAGCCCAGCCTGGGTCGGTGTCTGACAGCGACAGCAGCCAGCCTGGGAATGGTGGTGGAGCAAAGCAGTGAGGGGTGAGAACTTCCCTGGCACCAGGACAGCCTGCTTAGCCCCCATCCTCATGGATGGAAGTCTCTGGAGCTGAGCAGTGTCCTCTGTTTGTGCTGTGGATGTGCCTGGAGCGTGACTCGGCTGTGTGTGTGTGGGTCGCTGCTCCAGGACTTCCCACCACTGGCCTGGCTCTCCCAAAGATCACACAATCAGCTGGGTTGGAAAAGACCTCTGAGATCAGCGAGTCCAACCTGTGACCCAACATTGCCTTGTTACCCAGCCCGTGGCACTGATGCCACATCCAGTCTCTTCTTAAACACCTCCAGGGAAGTGACTCCACCACCTCCCTGGGCAGCCCATTCCAATCTTGGATCATATTGCCCAGCCCCGTGTGTCAGGTGTCCCAGAGCATCTCTAACGTCTGTGGACCCCTTGTGTGGGGCAAGTGACCTGAGACCCTCGTGGCCACAGCTTGTGGTGGTGGCCAGTGGCAAGTTAGAGATGATTTTGAGGGCAGGACTTGGAGAATTACACATGAGCCAGGATGTCACTTGGAGCTGAATTCCATTAGCTCCAAGGTGGAGGAGACAGCTGGGTTGTGGTCAGCCCCAGACTCTGTGTGGAGTTTCATGGGACAGAAACCTTTTATCAGCCCTGCCTGAGCCTCCAAGAGACGATGCCAGCTTCCTTGGGCATTCCCAGGATGTGTCACCAAAACGCCAGTCTGGCACCCCTTGGCTATTTCACCCCAAGGCTGAGACCCCAGAGCCTCAACACAGACCTAGTTTGGGATGGGAGACTTCATCCAGTCAGTGTGTGAAAGATGGGAGGAGCCAGGTGAGCTCCCACCTGGGCATAAAAAACAGGAATCCAGGTGTCCCACCATCATTTTGCTCCATCTCTGCTGAGCAAAGGGCTGGCATAGGGATGAGGACGTGATGGGGAGCAGTGCATCCAGTTGTGGGGAGGAATCTTGAAGCCCAGGAATCCTTTGGGGCAGTTTGGCCGGGGAACTTGCCAAAACCATCTGTATTTTATGTCACCAGAGCACAGGGGGGTGGTTTCTGCTGGACAGCCGAGTGCTTGGGGGAATCCTGGGGGAATCCTGGGGGAATCCCAAGACAGGGAAAACCAGCAGCAGCAGCAGAGTGTCTTAATGGGTGTCTGCAAGGCTCTGTCATCCAGGGAATGTCCACAAATTGAGGTCCCTCAGATCTGGATCGAAACTCTTTGAAGTGATGCAGTGAAGAAGAAAGGAGTGGGCCTTTCCTCCTCCAAGGTGCAAAACTTCTCCTTGCTGCTCCTGCCCCAACCCAAGCAGTCCCTGATGGATGCACTGTGAGGCCATCGAGCCCCTGGGCAGTCCAGCACCCCTGTGTACCTCCAGGTTTCACCGGATCCATCAAGACACTAATTCCTGGTACAACTGCAAAAAAGATCGAGGAAAAATGACGATGGGGCAAACCTGACACACTGGAGGACTTGGCTGACTGCTGCTGGCTGGGCCCAGGTATGTGGGGAGGCCACACAAGCCCCTGCTTCTCCTGCCCATGGATTGGGAAGCAGCTCTGGAGAGAAGGTGACCCACAGGGCGATGCCGGTGTCGGTTGCTCCTGAGTGTTAACGCAGCAGGGAATTGCGGTGTGCACGTCCTCAGCAGCAGAGCTGGAAGCTCAATCCCTCTGGGACTCTTCTCCACGCCCATCAGGGGTCAGACCTGACCTAATCCCCCTTTTATGGCTGGTCCTGGGAGAGAGGCTTAGCCTGAGCTGCCCCCCCGTGTTTTTCAGGATGAGTTGTGTCTTCCTCCAGCTCCAAAGACACGGGCAGATGTGGTGGGAAAAGACAGGAACCGTCAACTGGGATCTTGAAATGCCCTGGTCTCGTTGCACATCTCCATTTTCTACGGCTCCAGGGATCTCTGCCAGCCACCAGCAGCTCCTGGCCAGGAGCACTGCCCGATGACCTTGGTTGGTGGGACTAACTGCAGTCTCCTCTCTCTCTTTGCTCAGTCTGGAGCTCACCACAGCAATGCTTGTTCCCAAATTGAAGGTCAGACCTGGTGACTAAATGGGGAGCTTTTCAGAGAGGGAGCATGGAAAATGTGCAGGTTCAGGGCTTTTGCTTGGAAGGTCTTCAGCCCCTCAACACCCTGAGGTTCTTCCTTCTTATGCACATGGAATGTGATCTGGCCAAACCCTCCCTGGAGTCACTGCACAGACATTCCAAGGTGTCCAGTGCTAATTCCAGCTTTGTTCTCCTACGACAAAGAGCCAAAATTCCCACTCGTGTTGATCCTTTGGCCACTGCCCAGTCTGTGCAAACTCCACTTTGAAACGTTTTCCTTCTCTTTACTGTGGATCATGGTAAAAAAAGTGTCCATGAAAGGGAGAACTGGGCCCACTTTGCCCATGTTTTCAAGCCGAGAGCCGGGTTTTGCTGCCTCAGTGACTGTGCACGTAGGATTTGGTTATTGTTCTGCCAGGGCATAAGCACTTGCGTGATCTTAAGCATTTTCCCTTCTTAAGGAATGAATTCATGCTCAGAATTAGTAGCTGAGTGTTTTCTTAAGCTAGGCCTGCGTTATCTCCATCCCTGGAACATGTGATGCTGCGTGGGATGGCCGTGGGTGCTGTTTGGAATGGCTGTACTGAAGGCTGACGCTCGCCCCGTTGGAATCCAGCTGGGATGTGCCCCCTGCAACTCCTGAGTGAGGCTTGGATGCTGTTTTTAAGTAGAGCCTGGACCAAGAGAGTGCCCCAAAGCGTCACTCATTCAGGGACAGGGTGGCACAACTGCCCAATATTGGGGCAAATTGCTAAAGCTTCAGTTTGCATAAACATCCCACAGGCTTGGAGGCTTCCCCAAACCTTGATCCCATTGACTTTGGGAAGTAAGAGGGCTCTTGGGAAGGGAAACCAGCTTGGATTTCCAAGCTTTTTTTCTTGCTGTAGCCAGCTTGGGTGTATAGTAAGAGTAAGGGGACCAAGGCAGAGGTGGGAGGGTATTTCTGCTCCCAAGGTCGGTCACAACCTGGGAGAGGAGTGGAACCGCAGAAGGAAACCACAAGGAAATGAAAACACAGCTCTGCTGAGCCCCCAAAGAGGCTCCTGCCGGGAGATCATTCCTTGTTGGCTTCTGTTACCAGGACAGGCTCATCCTGCTCCTCAAGGATGTCCTAACCTCTTGCAACCATGGTAGCCATGGGCTGGCAAGGGGGAGTCGTCTGGCAGAGATATGTCTGGTTTCACTGAAATCAGTGGCCAACCTTGCACTGACTTCACTAAGACCATCGTCTGGAACAGGATACTTGATGCAGAACAGTGAGTTTGCTCATCATCCCGAGAGCTTTGCTCCATTAGCCAATGTGGCTAAAAACATCTTGGAAAGAAAAAAAAAAACCAACCAAACAAACCAACAAACCTGCCACTTTGAACTGTTTCGCTGCACGAAAATGCTTGGGAAACCAAAGAAACCGAATATTAACCCTCCAAAACAACCAACCGAGAAGGGGTGAATTGTAGGAGAGGGGGTGGCAGCCTCCAACGGAGTAACAGTCACGGCAGATTAACGAAAGAGCCAATTTTGACCCTCACCAGCTGTACTAGGAAAAAAAAAAACCCAAAAGAGATGTCGTATCATTGATAGAAAACCAACGCACATCCACAGTTATTTTACCTACAGAGCACAGAAGTGGAGAGTAAGGGTGGTGGAGCTCGGCCGGGAGCAGAGCAGGCTCCCCCCGCTCCGGCGGTAGCGCGTTATCCTTCGGAAGATCACTGGCTTGAGTAGGTAGTACATGCACAGCAATAAAAAAATCTCGTTGTGTGGCGGTGGTGGCCCCTCCTCAGATCTCGGTGGACTCGATTCGCTCGAGCCTGGAGGGAGTCCACGTCTTTTTCTCCTCGGTGTGCGGGGGGCTGGTGGCCTTGGTGTTCATCTCGTTCACCTTGTGCTCCAGGAGCTGGTTCTTCTGGTACATCTCCACGTAGTTCAGCTGCAGCTGCTTCTGGTACTTGATGACCTTCTCCTTCTCCTCCTGCCACGTGCGCCGCTCCTCCTCGAAGTCCATCACCTGCTGCTCCCGCTGCTGCCGCTCCAGCTTCAGCTCCGTCTGGAGCCGCTCCACCTCCTTCCGCAGGGAGTTCACGCTGTCCTCGCTCTGCCGCTGCATCTTGGCCTCGTCGCTCTCGCAGGCCAGCGGGTCCCGCAGCTTCTCGCCCAGGTCGCCCCCGAAGGGCCCCGGGGGTCCCATGCTGGCAAGTGTCCGCTTCAGGCCGGAGACCTCCAGCTCACAGTGGTTCAGTTTTTCCCTCAGCACCTGCACCTCGCTCATCTTGCGCTGCAGTTCGCCCTCGCAGATCTCCAGGTTGACGCTCTTGGAGCTGTAGGAGTCCTTCAGGGTGAGGATCTGCTCCTCCTTCTCCCGCAGGAAGTTCTTGCCTTCCTTGAGCTGCGAGCGCAGCCCCACGATCTCGTTCAGCTTCTGGGAGACGTCTGCCTGGGAGTCCTTCAGTTGCTGCTTGAGCAGGGAGATCTCGCCTGCCTTCTGGCACACCTGTGGGAAGAGCATCCGTGAGGTCGGGGGACGGCAGCGAGGAGCCACCACCCCTGCTCGTCCCTCGTGCTGCCCATGAAACAGCCCTGCTCGAGGGCTGAGTTCCAGCCTTCACCAGGCCCCAGACCATGCCAAAGACCTAAAGGTCGTCCCCACACCTGTGGGGGGTATTTTGTGTTTTTTCCTGCAGAAACTTGGGACTTTTCAGGCACCTGATGCTGTTCCCAGCTGGAGTTGTCCAAACAGCTGAGCCAGGTGCTGTGAGACAGTGATGCTTCCCTCCTTGCATTTGTCCTACCCACCCAACCACAGCCCTGTGGTGCTTGACCCCAAACCCTCTGCTCTCAGCAGGAGTTTTCCCACTGACCTCAGTGGCATCTGGACCTTGAACAAGCCTGAGACAGAAACACCTCAGACCCAGGGACCACCCGGGCTCTCCCCGAGCACTGGGACAGCAGGACAGGATGATGTTACTTACTCATCCTATGATGCCTTCCTTCACAAAGTCTCCTAAAGAACCCTGGAAGCGTTCAAGGCTTCAAGGACAGGGCCTGGAGCACGCTGTTCTAGTGGGAGGTGTCCCTGCCCATGGCAGGGGGGTGGAACAAGGTGGTCTTTCAGGTCCCTTAACAGGGAGCCAAAGGAGGGACAATGCAGCCTCCTCATTCTGGGATGTAACTTGCAGGGATTTTACAACAAGCCTCTAATAAGCTCTGCTGAACATCTGCAAAAGCACATTTCAGAGCCTGGTTAATCCCAGCTTCCTCGACTTCCCATCAGGATTAGCAGAATAGGGTCTTCTTGATTCTAGTGCTACATTTTGCCTTTGCACTCTTAATAAATTTAAAGTTTCTAGCCAGTCCATGGAAGGATTAAAATTCTTCACATGATCAAACTGGGAAAAAAAAGGTATGTGAGCCCTGGCTATACAAACAGACTTTGATAAAATGTTCTAAAAATAGAAACAGTAGGAAAAAATTATGTAGAACTCAACAGGAGAACTAGAAAGAGGAATTTGCTTTTCAGCTTTTTAAGAGAGATAAACTTATTAAGAACTGAAAACAGCGTGTTGCAATGGAAAGCATGAGGTAGACTTGGCCATTGATATAATTTTTAGCTCAGTTGCTTTTTATCTTCAGCAAAAAAAAAAATCATCAAATATTTGAAAAGCAGTTTCAAGGTTTGCCCAAACGCAGACCTTACAAGAATTTAATTAAAACAGACTTAAACCTGTTTTTGGTAGGCACAAATACCTGTATGGAACGAGTTGTGTTCCCTGAGACTGGATTTAAATGTCACAAGTTGGAGTGACCAGGCTGCGAAGTCAAATTATTAACCAGCACAGGAGGTGTGCACAGAAAGTTGTGCTTATTTTACTTTAATGGAAAACAACAGGTTTAGGACTCAAGACAAATGAGGTGACAAGTGTCCACAAGAGGCCACCAACCCATAGCCACTATCTGTGGGGTCCACTTAGGGCATGTGGGAGGTACTTTGGGCTACCAGAACCCTTGATGAAAACCTGGTACAACAAAGCTCTTACCTCCCACTTGGTCTCTTCAATCTTTGGGAGAAACTCAGCCTGCTCCTTCTTGAAAGCCACGAATTTCTTCTCCAGCTCCTCTCGCTGCTGGAGGAGCTGCCCCATGTCGTCCTGGAGTTTTTTTTTCTCCTGCTGGAGCTTGAAAATTTGGAGCTGCAAAGCCTGCTGAGCCCGCTGCGCCTTTTTGGAGACCTGCTGCAGCTTGTTGGCGTAGTTCTGCCTCAGGTCCTCCATCTCCCTCTCCCAGATCTTCTGCTTCTCCTCGAACACCTGGAAGATCGCCGCCTCGCTCTTGTCCAGGTTCCTCCGCATCTGGAGGACCTCCTGCTCCTTCTCCCAGAGCCGGTCCTCCAGGTCCTGGATGATGTCGTCCGTGGAAGGCGAGTGGAAAGGCATGGTCTCGTTGAGATGGTTCAGCCTGCTGAAGGAGGAGGTGCTCTTGCTGGAGGACCGCCCGCTGTCTGAGGTAGATATCCCGTTGTATCCCACGATGTTCTTCTCCACGTAGGTGGTGCCGATGCGGTTGATGTGGCTGGTGGAGGCGCTCATGGGCCCCACATGCTGGCTGTAGCCCGTCCCGTAGGTGGGCAGGCTCGTTAGGGAGTTACGCCCCGAATCCGAGAGCCCCCCCCCTTGGTTTGTAGTCCTGTTAAGGCTGCCCTTGTCGAGCCCAGCTTTGGGTGCGGACGGGCTATTGCTGTTGGCGTGGTTCAAGCTCTTCCTGTTCTCCGTCATCCCGTTGCTCTGCGGCGGGCAGAGGTTCTGCATGGAATGGAAGTTTTTAGGAACTACTGGCTTAAAGGCTGAGGGTCTAACTAAGGGCTCATTGCTCTGCAAAAAGGAAAAAGGACCACGCGTCAAACACGGCAGGAGGCTCGGTAACGACACAACAAAAAGAGACACGTCGGCACAGGGCGGGGCTGGTGGGGTCAAGTCAGCTTGGGCTGGCTCCATGTTACACCTTTTGGGCCATTTGGGGTTGTACAGGAGGGACCTGTAGTCACTGGTAGGACATGAGGGAGCTGTGGTCACCGGTAGGACAACACTTTGTCTTCCCTTGCCCCAAATAAAAAGAAGTAATCTTGACTCGCCCCCAAATCTGCATGATTTACCCCCTGGGATACTCCTCGGGCTGCCACTTGCCTACCAAACCTGATCAAAAGAACTCTGATTTTGGCTGGTCATATTTGGAAGGACTCTCAGCCTTGAGGGTGCATCATCCTGTTGCTGAAAGCTGAATTGAACCCTTGGATTGGCAGCTATTTTGCCCCAAGAGCATCATGTTTCCCTCCCGCTGGGAGTGATCTCTTCCTGTGTGGACCTTGTGTCCTGCTTATGCTCTGATGGGAGCAGGTAGGAGCTGTGACCCCAGCAGTGACTCCAGGCAAGGAACATGCTGAAGCTGCTCTTCACTGGAATATTTGTGTTTTCTGTGGGCATAAGCAATGCAGGGGGGAAAATGGACCACAGGGATTTAGAAAGGATTTTAAAACCTTGAACATTCCCCACCCTGTCAATGTGCCTACAGAAACAAAATTTCCTCAAAATGGGATTGAGTCTCCCCTGCTGCATGTTGAATTTTAGATGAAAATTACAGCAGAGGAGTCAAAGATGTTTTGGAAGTGCCTTCTGGGAGAGACAGAAGGAGCCCTGGTGAGCAGGCTGGAGACCAAAAACCTGGTGCCTGTGAGACTGAGGTGGACTACAGGGACCAGTGGATTAACAACCCAGGAGAAATGGCCACCAAACACTGCAGAAATAATACTGGACACAAATTATGGAAGTCAGTGGAGCAGGGCAGCAGGGGACATAAACCACTGCTGGCTCTGGGGCTCTGCTCCTCCAGACCTGGCAGATTTTGCTCCCTGAAGCCAAAATGAGCCACAAGGACTGGGCTGGACTGAGTCATAATGTTTACAGGGGTAGTTTCAAGCCTTGTCACCTTGTCCCTCACAAGGGATTTTGAACAGAGGCTCGGAGCTGCTTTCAAGCCACAGCTTTATGTGGCAGTGGGCGGTTGAGGATTGCCTGTAAGTGGTACAAACATAAGAGTGGGACTCAGATGTTGGACCTACTGAAACAAGAGCTGATTCCAGCTCCCTCCCCATCCATCAGAGAGGTAGACACATCATCTCAGGGAGGTTGGAAGAGCCAGTGACTTAAATACAGGTTTAAACGATCTGAAAACTTCACTGAGATCATGCTCTGGGGTTCCTCAAGAATAACTTTGGCCCTGAAAGTGATAAGAACGATACTACCTGCACATAAAATGTACAGAGTGAGAATTGGACTGCCTGCCAGGATTGCTTTCTTGCCCAGGGCTTCCTGGCGCGTGTTTTCAGGGCCGTGCCGTGGCCACCGAGCAGCTCCAGGAGGCGGAGGGTCTCACCTGGTCGAGTTTGCCGGAGATTGGCAATATCTTTGGTGGGTTACCGGGCTCTCGGTACTGGGGAGGAGGCGGCAGGTTCTTCTCGTTGTTGGAGGTCACGTTCCCACAGATGTCCATCTTCACCTTCTCGCTCTTGCGCAGGTCGCCGTTGATGTAGAGGGAGTTGGAGACCTTCTCCGACTTGTAGGTCTTCTCCTCGCCGGAGTAGCGGTTGGAGATCTCCCGCCCGGAGTAGCCGTTGCTGCGGGAGCCCTCGGAGGCCTGGCGGCCACTGCCCTGCGTCCGGGTGCCCACGCTCTTCATGGCGAACTCCTGGTCGTTGGCCACGCCGCTGCCCACGCTCCCCATGGCACTCCGGGGGGCGGCGGTTCGGGGTGGCCGGGCGGCGAGTCCGTGGAAGTTCTGCGGGCTGGCGCGGGTGGGGTCACTCAGGACGGGCAGCGTCTCCAGCGTGGCCATGGCAGCGTCGAGGTGAGGTGGAGGCACGGGTCAGTGGCACTGGGGGCGGGAGGGAGAGGAAAGGAAGGGCTGTTAAAGAGGTGTCTTTTACCCACCACCCCCCTTTGCAGGTCGAAATCACGTCCCGGTGTCCGGTACGGAGCAGATGATGGGGTTGTGCTCCTCTCCGGGAACCCCAGACCCCCTGTGGCAGGAGGGCCCACCCCAGCAAGGCCTAAAATCCAATCAGAAAATGCAAACAGTGGCCAGCTCTCCTGTCAGCTCTCTGTGATGTGTTAGCAGTGGTAATGTTCTTGGTGTTGAATTCTGCTAAAACCAGCCTAGTTCACCAAACTCCAAACACACATCCTGCTTTTTGAAGTCTGATGTGACAGATAAGCTGGGAGCTGGCCTGGAAATTTGTGACTGGCGCTCAGTCACTTTATACCCTAAAAGTGCAGTCCCCTTTCACACAGTCAGGTTCTTCTAACTTAACCCTTCTTGGGGTGTACATGTGGAGATTCCTACCTTGGCTGGGGACACCTCCCAAGGTGACCCCTCGAGGCTGAGAGATCTCCCCATGAATGTTGGGCTGGGGGAGTTAATCAAATCTCTACTTAATAACTATTTCTTTTTGCCAGCTTTAATATAATTGCTTCAATAATTGCTTCAGTATAGTGCACCATCCTGTCTTATACTACACTATTAGTAGTGTTAGTGTTTGTATTGTACAGCAAATAATTCTGATTAAGATGTTTTGTCTGATCATTTGAATAAAATAAATGATTCATTTTATGTAAATATTCTCATTTTGCCAATCATTACACCCTGCTGGACAAAAGTAATTCAGTCACACATTCTGTAATTCCTTAAATTTAAACCGTTGACATAATCCAAGGCTGAGACTGGATTCAGCTGCACCTGGACTCCTCTCTCAGCAGGAGTTTAGAAAGCCAGGGAGCCCTTTCTGCACCTTGTGACTCAGTAGCAGGGCTTTTTAAATAAATTCTGTCTAAGCCTTTCACTCCCATCCACGACACCCCCTTGGAGAAGCACTGATCCCCCAAATCCCACTCACTGCCCTCCAAAAAAGCTTCTCTTAAAGCCTCTGAGCCCAAGGGTTGGGTGCTCCCCGGGGCAGGGAGTCTGTGTGGGTTTTGTTTGGCACAGCTCTACGGCACCGGTCGGACACGACCGTTTGCAGTTCCCGAGGTTGGATTATTTCTGTCACTTTTCCCAGGTTTGAACAAGTTTGAGTTACCATGGGAATATGATTTCTCCATCCCTGGTCCATCAGTAGCTTATCCAATTCCTCCCTCCAGCCCATCTCTTAGGGATGATTCAACAAGGCTTAAACAACACACTTTCCATCTTGTCCTTTGGGACTGTTGCTCCTGTGGGCTTGAGCTTTTAGAAAGGTGCTTTTGTCCAGGTGTCATCCTAAGTTTTCTTTCAAACATTTATTCCCCTTCTCCATCTTATTCCTACTTAGGTTGTGCCTTGGATTGGCCAAAACTAGGCCATGGGAAGTGGATAATGTGCAAATAATGGTTTTAAGAGTTGTCTTTGGCCAGGTCAAAGGAGCTGGGACCAATTGTCCTCGGGACCAATTCTCACATGTCTGGATGCTCTTCATCAGCTTTTACACAAAGGTGAAAAATCTTATTTAAGGAAATAAGAGCAGTGGGAAGTGAAGGTTTCCCCCTGGATGAGATAATAAAAAAAGTGATGCTCCTTGCAGAGAGGTTCAGGGATGGAGGAGCTCAGACAGGGCCAGCAGGAAGGGGAGATGGAGAAAACCCCCATTTCAGTGGGGTTTTCCCTCTCCTTGGGGTAGGGATGTTCATTGAGCCCTCCCTGAGAAAAGCAGGAGAGCTGGGTTTATTTCCCTGGAGAGCAAGCTCAGATCTGGAGCTCAGCTCCCGTGTGGTGTCTCAGGGGGTCTTGCTATTTGCCCTAATAATGGAATGGAGAAGCATTTAAAAGGTTAAAGCAGGGGCTGTGCTGCTCAACTTTGTTTTTATTAAACTGCAGTTTCTGGAGGCTTCTCCTCTCTCTTTCCAGCACCTTTTCCTGTCCAAAAGACAGCTTGAGTGTCACGTGGCTGGTGGGCAGATGTGGCAAACAGCTGTGCCAGAGGGAGAGGGCACAGAGCTGATACCTACAGTGAGCTGGCAGAGCTCCTGTGGCTGTGGTCGCATCCTAAAGACACTTCCCAAAGAGCATCATAGACAGTTCATCAGTGCATAATGCCCAGGAGCCAATCCAGCTGCCTCCTGGGCACCTGGAGACTTGTTTGGGCTATGGAGCTATGAGAAGGTGTGGGCAACACCCACCCGAACCCACGGCACTTTTGGATTTTGTTAGTCAAGGGAAGACTTTTTGTTCTGCTAATTTAGGAGTAACCTGCTTTTCAGTGACTTTTTTCAGTCACTTTTCAGTGACTTCTCTTTGTGGGACACCAGCCACCACGGGAGGGATGTGCTGGAAGGCCTCAGCTCCAGAGGAGGGAAAGGCAGAGGCTGCATTGTCTCCATGCAGAGCTCCCCAGCCAGCAGAGGAGAAATCCAGGTTACCTTTCCCTCACTGGGTAAATTTCACGGTGACATTTGCACATTTACATTGACTCTCTGAGGGCAGGATGAGGTCACTGGAAAGTCTGATCCTTAAAAAGGAAAAAAAAAAAAAAGGCCAACGCAACAACAAGCGGTTTCTTTTAACTGGGAATCATCCAAGCAAACATTCTGAAAAAAACTTGTTATTAGCTTATGTTTACTGCAAACCCAGGGCCTGATAAACAGAGTGCAAGGACAAGCCTTACAAATGTGTTATTAAGGAGGTGCCAGAAGTGCCAACAGATCCCCGACAGTACAGCTTTGTTTGCCAAAAAGGGCCATTTTTTTGAGAACAACAACTCTTGGGTTTGTATCTTCTGGCAAGCTCCGGTTCCCAGTCAGGTTTTGCACTGGTTGTTCCTCAGCTGAACTGAGGAAACTGAACTGAAAACAAGTTTTGAGCACAGGAATAGCTCTGCCATGCTCTGGTGCAGAGCAGGAGGTCATTTTTTTCTCCTTCCAGGTTTGGAGGAATGCGCGATTCAAAATTCCCCACCACATTTCTTCTGCTTAAAACTCTTAATCTCTGTAGTGATAGGACGAGGGGAAATGGTTTTAAACTTGCAGAGGGCAGGGTTAGATTAGATATGAGGAAGAAATCCTTGGCTGTGAGGTGGGTGAGGCCCTGGCACAGGTTGCCCAGAAAAGCTGTGGCTGCCCCTGGATCCCTGGAAGTGTCCAAGGCCAGGTTGGACAGGGCTTGGGGCAACCTGGGATAGTGGAAGGTGTCCCTGCCCATGGAGGAGATGATCTTTAATGTCCCTTCCAACCCAAACCATTCTGTGGTTCTATGACTCCATGATATTTACCTCCCTCCCATGGGAACGTGAACTAAAACTGGGTGATTCCCAGTGAAAGGAACTGGCAGTCCATGAGCACAGGAAGGCTGAGAGAAGCCAATTTGCTCTACTTTAGCAGTGTTTCATTCCCAAGTCAGTCCTTTGGAAGGAATGAGGAGTCACCCTCAGCATGGCTGGGCTTGGAAGAGACTGCCAAGCCATGGTAAAGGGATGAAAGTGGCTCCCCTTGGCCTGTGGAGGGTGGAGAGGCTCCAGGCAGGCAAGAAACTAAAACAGGAGTATTAAGCCACCTGCCAGCCACTGCTCTTTCCAGAAGTTCTATATTTCCAGATGTTACATCCCATCTGCAGTGGGGAGGAGGCACCAGGAACATCTCAGTCTCCATCCTCACCAGGCTCTCAGGAAGATGCTGTGTCCAACTCACCTCCCCGGGAGGACTAGGTCTATCCAAATCAATCCCAAGTGACATCTATCTGTCCATCTGTCCATCTGTCCATCCATCCCAGCAGTCACTGAGCCACAAGGCCCTTGCTGAGCTCTGCCCTCACTCCAGCTCCCCAAAGCCCCGTGGTTACAGCAGGAACCTGAGTGAAGGGACTTTCTGCAGACACAAAGGAGGGGGAAAACCCCTCCAGAACAAACACTGAGCCGAGTTCACATTTCCCAGCATTTCTGTGTGAATAAAAGCTCAAAAGAGTTTCTTTGTCTGCCTGGATTGATTCAAGACTCCCTTCCCGGTAGGCATCTCCATGCCAGCACCTTACCAAGGTGCAGACAGCCTTCTCTGACCAGGGACACTGGGATTTCACAAACTCCATGTTGCACCACCTCCCTGTCCCATCCAACTGCAGTGGCCCCTTGGCCTTTCCCGCAGCAGCCTTGCCTTGGAGACAGCAATATTTTAATGCCTGATGCATGAAATCTGAGGTGAAATGTCCTTTTCCACCAGCTGTGGTGGTGAAAATCTTCATGGCCACCTCTTACCCAGACTTCTCACCATCCCTGCAGCTCCAGGGCACTCCTATTGTAAATACAATTATTCGTAAAATAACAACTGTGTCTTCACACTTGCTTTATCCAAATGAGTTAGCGATTGCCTTCCAGTTAAACAGAATTAAAAATCACTTTCAGATAAGCAGCTGAATGGTTAACTAAGACTAAATTATGGGGGCCTGGCTCTGTTTCTGCCTGAGCAGGTTAATTGTTAACACTCTCGTAACAAAGGCCTTGGGGAGACAGACATACCTGGGCACTGTGCCACGGGAGAGAGAAATCAATCACCGGGCCTGGGCAGAGGGAGCTCCGGCAAACAGCCCCGGAGCAAGGCAGTGCCTTGGCACACGCACCACCCCAGGCATGTGGTGCTGGCAGGACGGGCAACAAAGGCATCTGAAGGTCAAAAATTCCCCCTCCTCGCCGTGGTAACAGGTGTGCCCGTGACCTTCAACTGGCACAGGTTTGTTTGCGTCGGGTTTAATGAGCAGGCAATTACTGACACGATAAAAAACATGCTTTGTGGTGCTGGTTTTTTTAGGGCTATAGGGCCTGCACCTGCCCCCTGTTTAGGGGCTCTGGTGGGCTCTGCCAGTTTGTTGGCGGCAGTGCCAAGGAGCTGGGTTGGCTGGAGGAAAAAGAAGTCAGCACATCCTGGGGTGGTGGAGCAGGTTGGAAATGGCATAAAAGGGTTGACAAAAAAAATTTGCTGTTATGATTTTGGCTTCTTCCAGTAAAATACATGGAGAGAGAAGGGCAGTAATGGGTTAGTAATGGATTAGCAGTGAGAAGACAGTCATGGATTAATAATGAGAAGACAGCAGACCCTGTAGGGAGCAAAACCACCTGTGTCCAGTGAAGCATTAACAGGCCCTGGAGAAAAACCACCACTGAAACACAAGACCTGCAATTGCACTCGGCCAATGCATCATAGAATCACAGAATCACAGAACCAGGAAGGTTGGAAAAGACCTTTAAGATCATGGAGTCCAACCATTCCCCCAGCACTGCCAAGGCTGCCACTGACCCATGTCCCAAAGTGCCACATCCACAGGGATTTTAAATCCCTCCAGGGATGAGGACTCCACCACTGCCCTGGGCAGCTGTGCCAGGGCTTGACTATGCTTTCCATGAAGAAATTTTCCCCAATATCCAATCTAAACCTCCCTGGTGCAACTTGAAGCCCTCTCCTCTCGTCCTCTTAGTTTCAGTCCCATCTCTCTTCTTCTCCAGGCTGAGCAAACAGCCTCAGCCTCTCCTTGCACATCACAACCTCCAAAAAGACCATTCAGCCACTGCTCTGCCTCCTGTGAGCCACAGGCCATCACATGTCACCTCCTTATGGCCATACTGGATCCAAACCTGGCTGAGAGCACCTCCACTGGGATTGATTCCGGAGGCAGGGACACCACAGCTCCCCTCCCATCCGGCAGCTCCTTTTCTCCTACACCCTTCTCAAGTTGCTCATTCCTGAAGAGGGGAACGGAATGAGCTTTTCTTGTCTCTCACAGGCATTTTTTCCAGCCCTCAAGTAATTCTTGTGGCTCTTTCCTGCACCTCCTCCAACTCCTTTTCCCCCCACTCCACCATCCTGGCTTGGTGGCTGCCAGGTTTTCCTCCACCTCTGGAATACAACACGAACACAATCAAACCTGTCTGCAAAAACATGCACATCTCAGGCTCCTCAACCACAGGATTTTTCCACAACCGAAAGCCAGATGAAGTCAAATGAACAACTCCTGTTGCTTCCCTGGGACACAAACCTCTCTTTTCCCATTTATCCCTGCTGAAGGGCATGGGAGCGTTGCTATGGGGATATTTTTCCCCCCTTCAGGGCTAAAAGGCAAACTCAGGAAGGCAGGTTGGAGGGTCAAGGAGTGTCAAGTTCTTGTAGCCACCTCCAGACACCTCTTGGGCCATGGGGTTGATAGGTGTCTGCACAACTTCCATCCCTCTGTGCAAAGGATTTATGGCTGGATTTACTTTTGGACACAATTCCGAGTAAGGCGCTCCAGGGTTCCCTGCTTGAGCAGGGAGATTGGAGCAGGTGACCTCCAGGGCTCCCTCCAACCTGAACCATTCAGTCATTCTGTGGTTGCTGCTGGGCTACAGAAACTTAAGCTCTGGGGTTGGATTTTCAGGTTAAAATGAGTAGAAAGTTGTTTTCTCACCCCAAGCCCCCATGGCCTGGGAGATCCTGCAGCTCCTGCACCTGGGCCGGGGCAATTCCAAGCACGAGGACAGGCTGGGTGGAGAACGGATTGAGACGAGCCCTGGGGAGAAGGGCTGGGGGGTGTTTCTGCATGAAACCATCCTGTACCAGGATTGGGGTTGAGGAACAGAGTGTGGGTGGAAGCAAACCCCTCCAGAAAGGGGTTTTGGAGACCTCAGCAAGCAGCAGCCCCTGCCTGCAGCCCCGGGGTGCTTTGCAGGGACCTTTGTAGCTCTGTTTAGCTGGAAGCAAGGAATGCCTGAGTTCAGAAAGCAAAGCAACACCAAAGCCATCCTACATGGCTTCTCCTGGGAGCAGCCTCCATGTATCCTAAGGCTATTTCCATCACACTCTGCTGCAGGCATGCAGCCCCAGAAACCCATCCTGAAGCTCTGTGCTACCATCCCAGCTTGGGAGTCCTGCTGAGGAACATCCAATCTGGGGCTTTGTCCCTCCTTGACCCCCCTCTCCCCACATCTGAGAGCACTGAGGGGTCTGCACAGGGAGCAGCATCCTCTGAGTAACTGGGCCCAGTTAAAAGCTGCCCACCCTCCCAGTAAAAGCCTATTTCTGGGACACGAGGACCACGTTCTGCTTTTCCCTCCTGAAAAAGTGTCAGCCTCAGGTGTGGGTGGTGGGGTTGGGGGCAGGCAGGACCCCGTTTCAGGGGCTGCTCTTCCTCGGGCTTCTGTGGGAAATAAAAGCGAGAGTGGCTTAGAAACATTTCCTTTTCCTTTCCGCCTGCTAATGAGATAATTACAGCTTTTTGTATTCTGGGAAACTACTTTCTCATTATGGGGGCCGCAGCAGCTATTTACATAATAAGCCTGAAACAAAAGAGATGAGATGAAAAGGCCCAGGCGGCTCTTCGGGGGAGCTCTCCTTGAGCTGCTGAGGGAGAGCCCGGCGGGATTGATGCATTCCTCCATCCCCAAAGCCCCTCTGCCAAGGGCTGGAGTAGGTGGCAGCACTCGGTCCAGGATGTTCCCAGCTTGGGATGCTCCTCACTCCCAGCTGTGAGGGTCCCCAGGGTCCCCAGAGCCAGCCCGATGCGCTCCCGTAAACCACCCACCGCAATTCCGGTTGCCAAGGGATTTGGGAGGGGTGACCCACATCAAGGAGAGTCATGTCAGCGTTTGTGGGGCTTGTAGTGACACCTTGGGACAAGTCTCACCACCCAAGGATATGTTTGGTACCCAGCTGGCCCATCCCCTGTCTCATCTGCTGTGTCCCAGTTTCCTACAGCTGTGGATAAGGGACATTCTGGGAACCAACCTGTCCCATCCCACGTCCCATGTCCCCATTCCTTGTCCCACCTGCTGGCCAAGGGACATTCTGGGGACCAACCTGTCCCATCCCACGTCCCATGTCTCTGTTCCTTGTCTCCCCTTCTGGCCAAAGGACATTATGGGTTCTAAATTGTCCCATCCCATTTCCCTGTCCCCTCAGTTGGCTGAGGGATACATTGGTTACCTGTCCCACCCCATGTCCCATTTCCATGTTCTCCCAGCTGGCCAAGGGACTCATTGGGTATGAAACTATCCCATCCCACATCCCATGTCCCATTTTCTCATCTCCCCAGCTGGCCAAGGTACCAAACTATCCCATCCCACATCCCATGTCCCATTTCCACATTCCCCCAGCTGGCCAAGGGACACATTGGGCACCAAACTGTCTCATCCCACATCCCATGTCCCATTTTCCCATCCCCCCCAGCTGGCCAAGGGACACGCTGAGCACCAAACTATCCCACCCCATGTCCCAGTTCCCTGCCCCCACAGCTGACTACTGGGTACCAAACTGTCCCAGCCCACATCCCCGTGCCCTGTCCCCCCATCTGGCCAAGGGACACTCTGTGTATCAAACTGTCCCTGCCAGCAGCCACCTCCCTTCCCCAATAAAGGCTCCATTGTTCTCCCCCACAAAGCCCGAATAGTGCAGCCTGCTCCAGCTCCACCTTCCCTGCCAATCCTCCCCCTTTGCTATCAGTTTTCCTCCTCAGTTGCTCTGTGTTTAAGGGACACAGTCCAGTGCCACCCCTCCCTGTCCCCCGGGAAGTGGCAGGAGGGGAATCACGGCAAAGCACGGCCGCAATCTGCACATGGCCTTGGCTCCGTGTCCTGCTTGTCCTCCTTCCCCCTCCCCGCTCCCTCAGGGTGCTCCTGGAATGAACACCCCCCCTGCCTGCCTGGAAACCCCTCTGTGGACAGCAAAATAATCAATAAATCCATCTGGGCATTGCCACTGCTCATCCAGAACGAGCTGCTCCGCCTGTCCCAAGCCCACCTCCACCCCAGCTCATCTCAGGGCGTTCCCAGTTTTAACCCACAGGATTTTCTGGATCCAAAAGGAGCAGGCAAAGGTGTGGGATTAAAAGCCAAGCACCCGGCAGGCTGCACTGATCTCAAGCTGCTCCAGTAAGGAAAGAAAGAAAAAGTTGTTGTGGAGGCTGCAGCAAAGCCCCAGAGAAACCTCAGCAGGTGACCTGGAGGTGTGACAAGGTGCATCTCCAAGGTACAGGGTCCCAGGGAGGCTTTTTAGGCTCCATCCTGCGAGTGTTTCAAGCCCTGAACAGACCAAGCAGGGTCTGGTGCCACAGCTCAGTCTGCCTTCAGCACTGAGGTGGTCTGGAGACTCCCCAAGGACCCTTCCACCAGGAATTGTCCTGCCACGGAGGTTTTGGGAAGCCACACCAGGGCTGTCCACCTGACAAGAGTCCTCACCCTCAGGGGAATTTACCCCCTTTTTTCCCTGTCTGCTGTCAGAGCCCTGGATTTTGGATCCCCCAGGATGCACCTGAGGGCAGATAGGAGGGATTTTCCATGACATGCCATCTCTGTCCCCATCATCCCAAGGGGCAGAGTGCCAGTGGGACACAGTGGTTTCAAACCCAGCCCAAACTGCCATCCCAAATCCCAGGTGTCCATCAGGAAGGGTTAGGCCACGGTCTCACCTGTGCCCACCTGCCCTCGTGGCTGCCCTCAGAAGATGCTCAGTGCTGGTTGTGTCCTTGTCCCCAGTGAGGTCCCAGTGGCTGCCCAGAAAACACCAACTTTGGTGGACAAGGAAAATTCCCGGAATTCACTCGGTATAGGGAAAGGGCAGTTTGATGGAGCAGCCTCAGTGCTGGCTGTGGGGCCGAGCATCTGGGATGCTCCATGCCATGGGTTGGAGTACTTGAGGTCATCCCAGCCCTGTGTGCCTCAGTTTCCCCTTGTTAAGGGGATTCTACTGGATCCAGGGTGAGCTTTCCCCATCTGGAGCGCCCCATCCCTGCTCCGACACCCCGGTGCAAACACGGCCCAGTGGGTACATCCCATCCCCCAAAAACACCTGCACAGGGTCCCACTGGTTCAGCCCTACATAATCCACCAAAACCCCTTTGGCAATGTGGCTGGAGACAGCTGCTCCCGGCTGATCCCGTGGTGCTCCCTGATCCGGGGGTATGAGGGAACTCCTGGTTCACTGCACGGAGCTGCTGCCCCTGGAATTTCCCCAGCATGGAGCTGCATCCCTTGCCTGGCACCCCAGCACCTGCCTGAGCATCCTCACACATCCCCACATCCCAGGGATCCCGATGTGACCCCCTGCTCCAGCCCCACTCCTTGGCCCCGAGCGCCTCGCGGTGGGAGCAGGAGTCACCAGATCCCCCCTCCCCTTGTCCCCAAATCCCTGCAGGATCGAGACCCCTGCCCTGCACGTGGTGTTGCAGGGGGAGGGCCGATCCTGCCCTTTGGGATGATCCATCACCCGGGAAGGGTTCCAAGCAGCGGCCCCCGCGAGCCCTGCCCGGCTCTGCCACTCCCAGACCTTTCCCAAAGGAGGAAGAACAACGAGGGGACCCTCCACTGGCTCCCACCCGCCTCCCACGCCGCCAGCCCGGCCGGGATTTATCATTAACTCGCCCTGAGGAATTTCAAGAGCGCGGAGCCAGCCCAGGAAGCGCTCTCGCTCCTCCTCGGACACCACGGACGCGGGGAGCGAGTCCCCGCGGTGGCTCGTCCCCGTGGTGGCTTGACCCCACCGCCAGCTAAACCGGAGCGGTGCCCCAAAAACCCACTGGGGTGCAAGGTCCCGGTGCTGGGAGCTGCCAGCTGGATCCAGGGGGAGCTCAGAGGGGGGGAAAACAGCAGCTTCCCCCATCCTGATCACCCCACCTCCGTGCACCCCCATCCCTGCTCCCACCCCAGCCCGCTGGAGAGGTCCCACCCCAAAAAAATCACCTGCAAAGGGTCCCACCAGCTCAGCCCGCACTTAATCCACCAAAAACCCTTCGCTCCCCTGCCCGGCCCCAAACAAAGACACCCAGCGAGAAGGGGGGAAGGAGAGGAAAGGAAAGATTCCCGGAAAAAGCACCCACCGGGATTTACCTGGGCAGCCCAGGGGTCCGTCCTGCGGCTCCCCCATCCTTCGCCGAGCTCGAAATCCATTGTTTCCCTGCCCGGTATCCCGGGAAAAAACTCCAAAATAATACCTGCGGAGAGCAACCTGCCGCTGGGCCGGGGCCAAGGGCTGCCCTCTGCTCGGTGGGATTGGCCACGGCGCCCGCGGGAGTTTAACTCTTTGTGCCCGCCTCCGGCGGCGATTTTGGGGAGGGACGGCTCCGTCTGGCTCAAATTTGGGGGATTTGGAGGGAACTGATGGCTTGGATTTCGAGGTCTCACAGCTGGGTTTTCCTGAAATAGGAATTTGGGGTCTGACGCTGCCTTTCTTATTTTCAAATGGGGATTTTAGGGTCTGGTGGCTTCTTTTGGCGTGCGTAGGGATTTGGGGATCTGAAAACTTGGTTTTGCTCGAACAGGGATTTTGGAGTCGAACTGCCTGTTTTACTCCAAATGGGAATTCTGGGGTCTGACAGCTTGGTTTTGCTTAGATGGGGATTTGGGGACCAGAGAGCTGGTTTTTTGAAATATGGAATTTTGGGGTCTGAATGATTGGTTTTGCTCAAATAAGGAATTTAGGGGCCCAAGGCATCCAACAGCTAAATTTTTTTTGTGTGTGTTTTTTTATTTTTATTTTGTGGGTTTTTTTGTTGTTGTTGTTTGTTTGTTTTTGGGTTTGTTTTGGTGTGGTTTTTTGTTGTTATTTTGGTTTGGGGTTTGTTTTTTGTTTTTTTTTTTTTGAATAAGGGGTTTAGGGTCTGATGGCTTCTTTTTGCTCAAATGGGCGTTTGGGTGTTTGGGTCTGGTGACTTGTTTTGGCTCAAACGGGGATTTTGGGGTCCAACAGCTGGGTTTTCCCAAATAGAGATTTGGGGTCTCACTGCCTGCTTTTATTCAAACAGGGATTTTGGGGTCTAACAGCTTGGTTTTGCACAAATAGGGATTTGAAGGTCTGACAGCTTGTTTTTGCTCGAACAGGGATTTGGGGGGTCTGATAGCTGGCTTTGTCTTTTTTTTTCAAATAGCAGATTTTGGGGTCTGATGGCCTGTTTTTCCTCAAATGGAGATTTGGGGTCTGATGGCCTGTTTTTCCTCAAATGGAGATTTTGGGATCTGGCATATTTTTGCTAAAGGGGGATTTTGGGGCCTGACAGCTGGGTTTTCGTCAAATAGGGATTTGGGGTCTGACTGCCTGTTTTAATTTTTTTGTTTGTTTGTTTGTTTTCAAAAGGGAATTTTAGGATCTGGAGTCTTGTTTTTGCATGAATAGGAATGTGGGGGTCCAACAGCTGGGTTTTTTTTCGAATGGGAATTTTAGGCTCTGACAGCTTGTTTTTGCTCAAATTGGAAGTTTGGGGTCTGACAACTTATTTTTTTTCAAAAAAGGAATGGCTCAAACCCTCTTGTTTCCCCTCAAATGGTTATTTTGGGGTCTTCCTAATGGGGGAAGAGAGGGGCAGAGAATTGGGTGAATAGGATGATGTGTCCATAGAATCCCAGAATGGTTTGGGTTGGAAGGGACCTTAAAGATCATTTAGCTCCATCCATGGGGCCCATTTAGCCCATTCCATGGGCAGGGACACTTTTCACTACACCAGGTTGCTCCAAGCCCCATCCAGCCCGGATAAAAGCTGGACCTGGATTCTGCTCTCCCTGCTTTGCCATCCAACCCCCCCCATCACTCAGAGCAGAGTGATACAGGATGGTCCAGAGCTCCTTCTCCTGCTTTCCCAGCTGCCAGCACTGAGGCAGGAGAGCAATCAGGATTCCCATCGGGAGCCTTCCGGCCTCAGCACTTAC
Organism: Neopelma chrysocephalum; assembly: GCF_003984885.1. Lineage (NCBI taxonomy): Eukaryota > Metazoa > Chordata > Aves > Passeriformes > Pipridae > Neopelma > Neopelma chrysocephalum. The sequence continues at coordinate 855,814 of NW_020898009.1, read as the reverse complement.
ATGGGATTATTTGCAGTGGTGAAGGGAGGGAAATAAAGCCACACAAAGCTGCCACTAATTTAGACTTATTTGCTCAAGTGAATTTTGTGTTGGCAGGATGTCTGTGGATCAAAGGAGTCACCGGCTGGAGCCTCACAAACAACCTTGGCATTGGTGGGCAAACAGCAGCAAGAACAGTAAAACACCAATAATGCTAAAAGAATCAAATATGGGTTATGGTGCATTTAAACCAGGGCAAAACACACTGCTGGGGTGCGTGGGGAAGGCGTAATTTATACCAGAATGGGTCCCTGTGGTGACTCAGACTCTTAATTTCGCCCTTTAACTCCAGAGGCAAAGAATTCCAAGAAACAGGCTGGTTTCTGCATTGCCAGAAGATTCCCAGCGTGTGCACCTTGGAAGCAGCCAAGGACTGCTCCTGCAATAACCAGAGCTGACCCAGGAGCTTTGCCAGGATGTGGACCCTCCTCCCCAGTGGGATTTGGGGAAGCTGCCCAAGCAGGAGCCCTTGGATCACGGCACGGAGCTGCAGCAGGCCCAGGCTGGGCAGAGCTCACAGGAGACAGGCAGCTGGTTTAGGCTGTGCTTGTTCTCCCTTTGGGAGCTGAGTTATGTCTTAGCTCTTCCCACAGATGAATAAATCATGATAGGAGAGACTTTGGAGAATGCTGGAAGCGCCAGGATAACCCGTGCTCCTGGCGCTCTCAGGCAAGTCATAAACTTTTGAACCCTGAACTCCCATTTCTAAGCCAGGTCTCTGGTCTTTGAGATGTGAACCTCTCCACCCACCGGAGTCACCACCCCCAGAGCCCCTCCACCACCTCTGAGAGCCAACAGAGACCCCCCAGCTGGCATCCAGCATCCCTTTGTGCTGCATCCAGGCCATTGTGTTTCCCTGTCCCCATGGACAGAACCACCAAGACTTGGTCTCATCCCTTAGGGGGGGTTTATCCGTCTCTGCACTGCCCTTTTTGGGACTGTGCACCCAGACTCAACCCCACGAGGTGACCTCCAGCCTGGGTTGGAGTTATCCCCCTAAAAATCCTCCTTCTGCCTTGGGGAAGAGGCTTTGAACATCCACCTCTTGAGGAAAGGAAAAATAGACTCTATTAAACCTAAACTCTTTTTTCCCTGTATCCTTTTGTTTTCTTTTCCCTTTTCCTTGCACAAGTGGCTCACTTTGAGCAGGCACCCCTGGCAGGGTGATTTCCTTTCTCTTGGAGCCATTTCATTTCAAGATCCCAAAGATCTCAGAGATCCCTGGACTGCAGCTGCAGAACTGGTTACATATTTTCTGCCCTGAATCACAGAATCAGTTATGCTGGAAAAAACCTCTGAGACCATCAAGTCCAACCTGTGACCCATCCCCACCTTGTCCCCCAGCCCAGAGCACTGAGTGCCACCTCCAGTCATTCCTTGGACACCTCAAGGGGTGGGGACTCCACCACCTCCCTGGGCAGCCCCTTCCACTGTCTGATCACCCTTTCTGTGAGGAATTTCTTCCTGAAGGAGCATCCCTGGCCCAGGACTTTCCCTGGGGAACTCAAGCAGAAAGCATCAATCTGCTCAGGCATGTGGTGAAGTGGAGGAGGAGATGGAAATGGGAGCAGAGACATCGACTCCCTGCATCGGGATTTCTTCCTTAAAAGCTCCGGGGAGCAAGTTCTCAGTGCAAAACATCCCGATGTGAGCAAGAGCCTTCCTCCTCTCTCCACCCAGACTCCTTTATTTTAGAGGGAAGATCATTTCCAAAGCCTCAAGGAGCAAAAAAATTCCTAAATAAGGAATCACCTGGCTGCTGAACGGACTGTGAGGTTGTGAGTGAGGTGGAGGCATCTCCATCCCGGGATGTCTTAGTGCCATGCCTGGGAAATGTCAAGGCCAGCCTGGTCTGATGATGATGACAGTCCTGCTTGGGCTGCAAAGTTGGGCTGGAGGCCTCCAGAACTTTCCAACCAGCATCACAGCAACTTAAACCCAGCTCCAGACCTCAGCTGTGAACTGACTGTGCTTGGTAAGTGCTTGACATCCAAGAGCTTGGATGCTGAACCCAGATCTCCTGCAGCACCTCCTCACCAGGCTTTGTTTGAAGCTCCTCCCCACTGTCTGTTATTAGAGCAGAGATTTCCATGCTGATCTTCAGAGCAAGGACCTGATCCTGCTTTCACTCGATGGGTGCCAAACATCCAAGGGTTTCCCTGTGTTCCTGCAGAGATGATGCTTTGTCTGATTTGATGTGGGTGCCCTGCAGGGATCACAGGGACCACAGGGGAGGGGAGCATGGCTGTGCCATTCCAGAAAATCCAACCTTTCCGCTAAGGAAAGCTGATTAAATCCCCAAGCAAGCTCTGGGGCTGAGCTCCCAGGAAAAATGTCACAAAAAAGGCAGACACTCAGTATTTATTTGGGCAAGAAGAAAGGGGTTACATGATGCCACAAAACTTCTCAGTAGCTGGGGGTTCACCCACCCCAGCACTTGCATGGTGACATCCCACCACTGCACTGGGATGGAACTTCGGATGCTGAGAGAGGTTTCTCCTGCTCGTTAAGTGGAATAATTTGGTCCCATGGGAGTCCCCTCCATACCTACATAGAGCTGGGGGTGGGAGAGGACCTTCTCCAAGCTGCCACAGGGGATGGCAGGGGGTCCTGAGGCTGGGTTGGCACCACAAAGCTGGGCTGATGCCAGCTGCTGCAGTGGGGGACCCTTTCTGTCTCCAATCCTTAACAGCTGCCTGCTCAGCTTGAGCCAACACGAACAAGCCAAAAGACTCTGGTTTAGTCATCCAGAGGGATGGTTTCCTATTCTGGAAAAAAAACATCCCTGCTGGTATAAGCTGTCTCCTCCTGTATCCACACAGGGCAGACAAAGCCTCTCAGTGCTGGCAAACCACAACCTGGTGCATGGCCCAGGTCTTCCCATAAATCAGGAGAGGCTCCTGCATCTCCATGTGCAGCTGGTGGAAGCTCAGTGTGTGTGCTGGGATGCTCTGGTGTGGTGGCTTGGCCATGGGATGTGGGTCAGGTCTGTAAAAGGGTCTGTAAAAATCCCAAACCACATGGCCCTCCTGCCCCGTGCCTCCAAAAGGGTCTGTAAAAATCCCAAACCCCATGGCCCTCCTGTCCTGTGCCTCCAAAAGGGTCTGTAAAAGTCCCAAACCTCATGGCCCTCCTGCCCTGTGCCTGCTCATCGTAACTGAAGAGATGAACAATAAATAACCACCTTCCTCCCTGCAGCTCGTGAGAGGAACAGGGGAAGTGGGGTCTGGTTCACCAGCCCCTCAGACCTCACAGCCCCTGTAGGGTTGGATGGAGCTTTTTTTTCTCTCACATGTTAATGCTGGCCAAGACCTTCATCTAAAACTTAAGAACTGGAAAAAAAAGTGTGTGGGGGAGCAGTGTTGTCCTTTCTTCCTGCTCTCCCTTCATGCCTTGGCCGGAGAACCCCAAGAGAGGCAGCAATGGTGCCAATGCCAATGAGGTCTCCAATGGGCAGTGGCCAATAATCCTTGGGGATTCCAGGTGTTACCAGGTTTCCCAACTAACTTCTAGAATCATGGAATAATAGATTCAGAATGGTTTGGGTTGGAAGGGACCCCTAAGACCATCCAGTTCCACCCCTTGCCATGGGCAGGGACACCTTCCACTAGCCCAGGTTGCTCCAAGCCCCATCCAACCTGGTCTTGGACACTTCCAGGGATCCAGGGGCAGCCACAGCTTCTCTGGATGACCTCTGCCATGGTCTCACCACCCTCACAGGGAAGAACTTTTTCCTCTGTCTAATCTAAATCTCTCATCTTTTAGTTTAAAACCATTCCTTAAATGTCTTTGGGTGCTCATTCAGAATGAAGGAAATAAACCTCCCATTCACAGTCCAAAAGCATCAGGCCAGATCCGGTAAAAATAACTTGGAGCAAACTAACTGGCAGCCAGGAGGGCTGGATTTCCACTGAAATCACCAGGTGTTCATGGATCCTCTATGAAAGTACCATTTCTGTCCATATCTGCAATTAGGATTCAGCACAGCCCCCTTTGCTCAGGGTGGGAGGTTTTTTTCAGGGGGGAACATCGGGCTCAATCCTCATCAGGTTTGTGTACACGTGATGTCCCACCCAACTCCATCTCCATCATGGCCAACCTCTCATCTGGGCGAGACTTGGTGGCTGAATGGCTTCAGCAAAAGCAGAAGGAAGAGAATCCCAAAGTCCTGGGAAGAAGGAGCTTCTGGAGGGGCAGTGGAAGACCAAGTAGGGAGCCTGGAGCACCTCTGTGGTGGCCATGAAGCCCCTGTGTAGCACCCAAGGTCTACACTCCATTTCCAGCCCCCAAGGACCCAGCTGACACAATCCATGTATTGGATCCCTCCCACAGGGAGGGATTTGGCTGGTTGGAGGTGGGCGTGGGCTGAAATTCCAGCTGAAATTCCATCTGAATCCACGACCAGCTGATGGCCCTGAGCTCCGGGAATTTGCAGTTAATAAATGGCCTGAGTGCTATAAACACATCCCCCAGCCACTGCCTTCCCCATGGCTTCTTTGTCCTCCGAGGAATGTGGGTATTCCCTGCCCAGAAGACAAATTCCTTTGCAGTCACTGGCACTGAACCGTGTCTGGAAACCAGTTTCCCCAGTGGATGAACCAGTGGTTTTTGTCTCCAGTCCTGCTCCAGCCACCAGCTCTCTCACTTCCTTTTCTTTAAAATGGCCAATTCCCCCTTTCCCAGCTCTCTAAACTCTGCTTCCCAGCCACTGGAGGATTCAGGCTTGTTCATCTTCAGGCTCATCCTCCTCAATCCATGCGCTGGCTCAGGTGCCATGGGGAGAAAATGAGAAAGAAAGGTCTTCATGACCCAGAATTGCAATTTTGGTGGTGACAGCATGGCCCAGAACTAGGAGACACCCCTCTCCATCACATATTAATCCTCAAACACAGCAAGGAAGGACCCAGATTTGGCCAGGAAGAGGGATGGAAGAGGGTAGGACCAGAAGGGTGCTCAGCCATAGGTGCTGCAGGTACAGGGTGATGCCTCCAGGATACTTATCAACCTTTATTCCTGAATATTTGTGGTCAAGGCAGTATTTACTGGTCATGCCAGGGGATTGTGACCCCTCTGACCAGCACTGGTGGTGGAGGAAGCCCATGTCCTGGAGATATCCATGGCTCTGACCTCTGTGGGCTGTCCAGCCACAGGAGAAAGGCAATGGGACAGAGGGAATCTGGAGCAACAAAATGGACAAAACTCAGAAAGGATCCACAGGCAAAAATCACTCTGGTTTAGGCAAAAATCTCTCTGGCTTGGAAGCATTTTTGGCTGGAGACCTTTGGTCATGCTGTGATTTCACCTCATCAGGAGTGACTTTGTGGGTCACCCGGGAGATCCTCCTACACCCTGGAGCAACCTGTGGAGCAAGGGTGTCCCACCAAGCCTTCACCCTGCCGTGGTCACCCCCAGCTTTCCTCTGTGGCTCCCTGGCAGCCTGGGCATCCCCCAGCCCCTCCTGGGGAGGGATCAGGGGACTGTCCATGCAGGTGCTGCTCCAGAGTGGGAGGACGGAGCAGATGGCTGAGGATGCTGATGTCTGCTGACATCCAAGCCACAGCAGATGCCAGGGGAGACCTGCCTCCAACGTGACCCCTTTCCCGTCCATCAGGTGAAGAGGGGCCTTTTCCCAGCCCTGCTGAAGCCAACACAGCAGATTCCAAGCCATTAACTCCTTTTGCTCCCTCCCTGAGGGACAATGGACGGGGAAACCCAGGGATGGGTTTTCCACAGAACTGCCCTTCCAGAAGCCTATGGACCTCACCCCATCGCCTTTGGGACGAGCCACAGAGAGCTGAGGGTGAAAAACAAAAAGAAGGAGTTTGAGGGGAGAGTAGGGGACGGGCCAGGGAGGGAAAATTTCCATATCTGCATAATGAAGCTGATTACATAAGGGCATCTTGCGTCATCTGCGGCTGCATCTCCGGAGCAGTAATTACATCTGCACCACACATCTAAAGGAAATATTACCACATTCCCTTCCAAATTCTATATTTAGCTCTCCCAAGATGTGTGCCAGGGGCTTTATCGTTCCGTGTACATTGGCTTCAGAGCCAGACAACAGGCACACGGAGGGTTTTTCTGTTGGTTTTTTTCCTGATTTGCCAGCTAGGAAAATATCTGGAGTTTGGTGTGGCAGCTGCCCCGAGTCCCCCTGGAAAGGTGGCTCCGAGGTTTTGAAGTGGTGAGTGAAGAGTGGAATATTTTCCCGGCCTCCCTTGGTGCCTGCCAGGCCGTGGGGGTCCAGCAGGAGGGCAGGAATGGCAAAGCCAGGGCTTGGCTTTCCTTCTTCCTTCAAATGCTCTTTGATTTCTGCCCTAGTGCTCCGAGCCCTGGGAAGCCTTTTTTCCCCTGGCTGAATAAATGACCTGATTTGCAGGGAGGGGTTGCTCTCACGGGTTCCTGGGCTCTCTGCTCCATCACAGGTGCGAAACAAACCCTCTTGCTTTGCCCAGCTTTGGACTTCAGAACCATCTTTGGGCTTCAAATGCATCTCCCATCCCTCCAGATCCTCTGAAAAAGGAAAAAAAGGTGCTTTGAAACAGAAAGAGGGGTTGCAAACCCCTTGGTTTGATGGAGGGCTCTTCATGTGGAGCTGGAGATGGGACAAGGCTCTGCTCTCCAAGCTGGAAGCATGAAGGACACAACAGCAAGCCTTAGGGCAGGGCTGGAGGATGAATGAAGCATAGATTTGGTTTCCTCTCGTTTTCCATTTGCTCATCACCACCCTGAAAGCACTGGAAAGCACCTGCAGCTCTGCTGCAAAGAAAGCAGTGAGGAAATACATCCACATCTCCTCCAAAGAAGCTCCTCCAGCACCAACTTCTGCTGGGAAGTGGGGCTGTGCATGGCCAGGAGTGTGGGACTGAGCACCAACATCCCAAGGACTTGGTGAGAAAATGATTCTGGTTGTGCTGTGTGTGTGAGTGCGTGTGTGTGTGTGTGTGTGTCCAGCTTGGATGAACCATCCTCAGGTGGAAAAACGCCCTCTCCATCCTGGACTTGTAGAGAGGGGTGACAAATCCTCCCTGTTTCTCAGTTCTGAATTGTTTCCACCTGGAAGACACAGAGAACTGGAGGATGGAGAAAGGGGAGGACGACAAAGCTCAGCAGAGCTGTGATCAGGGTCAGATCTAATGAAACCCGTGAGCTGCCCTGTAATGACTGAATAAACAACCCAGAGGACGTGAGGTGAGACCTGCCCAGGAAAAAAAGACCATTTTACTGCTGTTTACAACCACTCTCAGGAGCTGCAGGATCTGTCAGTGATCAGGAATGGTCTTTCCAGGAAAGGAAAGCACAGAGGATCAGACAGCATATACAGAATCAATCCATGATGTCTCTGATGACCTGTCCAGCCCAAACCTTCTTCCACTGCCCTGGTGTCCTCTTGTGCTTTACCTACAGCACCCTATGGCTGATATAAAACCTTCCTTCATTGCCCCAGTCAGCCTGAAGATGACCATCATCTATCAAAATCATGGAATCACAGAATGGTTTGGGTTGGAAGGACCTTAAAGCTCTTGCCATGGTCAGGGACACCTTCCACTTGCCCAGGTTGCTCCAACCTGGCCTTGGACATTTCCAGGGATCCAGGGGCAGCCACAGCTTCTCTGGGCAACCTGTGCCAGGGCCTCACCACCCTCACAGCCAAGAATTCCTTCCCAATCTAACCCTGCCCTCTGGCAGTTTGAAGCCATTCCCTTGTCCTATCACTCCAAGCCCTTGTCCAAAATCCCTCTCCAGCTCTCTTGGAGTCCCTTCAGGTGCTGGAAGGTGCTGGAAAGTGTCTGGAGCAATCACCCTGTCCCTTACTGGAAAATTTTCCTCTCTCCCATTACAGGCTTTGTGATTTTGTTGCTCACCTGAGCTTTGCAGAGCAGATTATGGACTGATGGGTTACCCCAAAACATACAACGGGTTGTGTTCTGTGCCTGCACCTCCCAGGATAAAATCTTGCTGGCATTTCCCTCCTGCCCTAACCCTGCCCCAGCTGGTTTTCCCTGGCTCCCAGGGTGCTGCTTCCATCTCAGTGCTCCTGGAGAACACTCAGAAAACCCCTCCTCTTCAGAAATTCTTTTCCCCCTCCAGCATCAGTGTCTCAGGGGAAGGTGGAGAATGACACCCCAATCACACAGCAGTGGGCACATCTTTCTGTGTGGAAAGGAGAGAGGGGGAGAAGGGTGGTGCGGGAGCAGGGAAAGAGGGAAAGCAATTCTGTAAATGATTTGCAGAAGAGAAAACAAGCTCCTGGCTGGTTTACACGGTTTCGTGGGGACCACAGAGATGCTGGGTTAATGGTTGGATTTGATGATCTTAGAGGGTTTTTTTCAACCTTAACCATCCTGTGATTGTGTGATTTCAAAGGAATGCAGTAATTCCTAGTTGAGGCTCTAGGAAGGATGAGGAGGAATGGCCAAGAACTTGGACCCAGCTCATCTGGTCTAAGCTGACCGTGCCCGTTCAGTCCCTTGCTCACCATCACCCAGGAGAGGAGAGCAGATCTACCAGGTCAGGATAACACTGACCAAGCCCAAATTCTGTCTCCCAGTGGCGACCAAAAGCCAAAGGCAAAGCAGGAAGAAGAGTCACCTGTCCCCCACACAAAGCTGCTTTTCTTCCTCAACCACCCCTTGGGCCTCAGGCCCCTTTCACAGAATCACAGAGTGGTTTGGGTTGAAAGGGACCTTAAAGACCATCTAGTTTTAGTTGCTGATAACCAGATCAGTGGGAACCAGCCCATGAGGACCCACCACATTCATTCTGGGCTTGTGCTGGAGTAGAGATGTCTCAGCCAGGCACTGCAAACCTCCTCATGGCCAGGATCAAGTCCCGAATGCCTCTTCTTCTGCTCCTGCCTCCACAGCAGGCAGCAAGATGCCTTCTCTAAACTCAGTGATGCCCTTGATACCCACATCAAGGGTATCAAGGTCTTTTGGATGGGGCTTGAACACTGGATTTTCATTTATAGGATATTTTTCCTGTCTTATCTATGTCCCAAACCCAATGAGCATCTTCTCCAGAGCTACAGATGCTCAGGTCAAGCTCATTTCTCTCCCTCAGAGGAGCATGGTGTGTGATCCTCCATGTCCCATGGTCCCCAAAACTCCAAACACATTTTAGGACCCCTGTCTAGCTGGTGTTTCCACATGTTGAGATCCCTTATTATTCCATTGGGAGATTATTCCCTCTGAAAGTGATGATTTTAAGGAGCCTTATACACAGACCTTCTCAGACATTCCTTTCCCAGGCTGGGGATTTCGAGCCAAGGGAGTTGTTCTCCATAAAACCCATAAAACCCTACAGATCCCTTTCCTCTGCATCCTTTGCAATCCTATAGTATCCTTTATGGGATATTGTAACCAGAAGTCTGGAAAAAGTAAAGCAAGGCCAGGAAGCAGCTCCTAGATCCTGGTTTTAAGTGGACTTGTGTTATGTGGGGGTGGAAATCCCCCCGTAGCAGTGCTGGCTCTGGGGCTGACCCTGGGTGGGACACTGCACTCCTGGATGATCCCTGCTCCAGGGAGTCACAGCAAGACAGCTCTCCTGCCTCCATGCACAGAATCCATCCATTCCTCTGGTCTTTTCATCCTTATTTAGAGAGATCCTGATCATAACCCTGCATTCCTTTTCTTCCCAGGCTGCATTTTTATGGATTCAGGCTTTTTTTCCGTCTTGGTCCAAACCTTGCAGATGACAAATGACTTCAGGAACAGCTTTCCTGACTTGTGGCTGTGGGTTGGGAGGGGCAGGAGGAGAAGTGGATGAGGTGACCTTCAGTTCCCAGCCCTTGTCCTCTCCTCCCCTCTCCTCCCTGAGCACAGCCCACACTCCAGCCCTTCTTTTCCTTAATCCCAGAAGGTTTGCTAGGCTTGGAATAACCACCTTGCACTCAGAAAACAGCAAATACACCCTGGATCAGCCAAGGATCCTTCTGGGATCCATCCAGCCCCCACTGCACGGGGAGAAGACCTTGGTGACCAAGCCTCACACCTCCACCCCATCTCCCACCGCCGTGCTTTGTGTGGGGGATGGATGGACACAGCCCTGCCTCCATGGCCTAAAGCCAGGCAAGGATTTCTGGTGCTTTGTGATGGTGCTGGGCAAGGATGTGCCGAGGGAGAAGGCACAGCCTGGGCTGAACCACCAGCTGGTCTCTCCACTCCTCTATTTTCCTCTCATCCCTACGCTGAGCCCAGGATTCCTCAGGTGTGCATGTGAAATGGGAAGCACTTGTGAGACAAGCTCCAGAGGAGCTTGGCACATGTTACAAGCTTGCACTTCCTATATTTGGGGCAGGATTCATCCCGGCACAGCATCCTTATTAATTTGTCTGGGCTCTGAGCAATCCCACGCCGCTCGTCTCACCTGTGCTGCTGACAGGGACTTCCCTGAGATCTGCCTGTTCAAACACCACAAGGATTTCCAGTGTTTTTCCTCGGGTTTTTTAAAGGAATCTGTGCTGACAAATTGCTCACACGTTCCCAGGAGGCTTTACAAGGTGGCTTTGGGGCAGTGCTTCGGGCAGGAGTTGGGAGCAGGATCACAGGCAGGGTCAAATGACACAGAGATGGGGATCTCTGAATCCTTTTCAGTCTGGAAGAGGATTAGCCAAAAAAAACAACCCACTAGGAAGCAGGTAAAGGCAGAAATCAGGGAGAAAAGGGAGAAAAGGAAGAAAGCCCTTCCTCACACAGTGGTGGGTGGCCTGGGAAGCTCCTGCCATGGGATCCAGTTGATGTTCAGTGGATACCTGTGTTCCAGGGTAAAGTTCATGGACCAGAAATCCAACAGGAGCCAGTGAAAACTGCAGAGAAGTCAAATTTGGGAGCGCATTGAGGGAATATAAAGCAGGCAGTCACACCAAAACCAACCCTTTTCCACCTATCCTTGCCCATTGTTCATAGAATCACTGAGGTTGGAAAAGACCTCTAAGATCATTGAGCTCAAAAGTTCATATTGATTTTCCCTGCTGCTCATCCCTAAAACATTAAGTGCCCCCATTTTGTCCCAGGAAGGCAATGGGTTGGAGAAAGATCTGGGAAAGCTCAAGTGATTATAACCCAGAGGGTCTTGTGTTCATAGCACTACAAAGACACCCCACCAAAAAAACCCCATTAAAAACTACAAGAACAACAACAACAAACCCAAAACTAAAACCAAAACCAAAATCTCCCAAACAAACAAACAATCCCCCCAGAAAACCAAAACAAATTAAACCCCCCAAACCAAAAGCCACAAACACTTTAATATTTTGCCAAACTAAATTAAACCGGGGAATTTTCCAAGCTGAGGATGCATTAGCTGTTGTGAAGGGACCTAAATCTGCAGGATAGGACGAGGAACTTGTCTCCAGCAAGAAAGGTGGGATGGTGGGGAAGGGGAGGTGGTGGCTAATGTTTTGGGAATGCTGTGGGATGGAAGAGCACCCCTGGGAAAAGGCAGCTTGGGCTATGAGGAGGTGCTAAGGACCTGAATTCCCTGGAAAGGACAGGTGCAACACAGTGTGGTGGATCCCAGGCCACCCAAACCGTGGTTGCCCTGGGGCTCGAGCACAAGGATTTTCTTGGCTCAGAGGCAACGCTGTCCCAGGGCCCAGCTGGAAGCTGGACAAGTCCCGTGATGCCACGTTTGCAGGTGGATAAGCTCAAGGGGTCAGCAGGTTCTGTTGACTGCCAGAGAGGGAATGCCAAGAAATGCAGGAGCTGTTGGCTCACACGAACCTGGGAGTGACAGAGGGGTCACAGGGACACTGAGCTCCAGGGGACATTGGCCACCTGAATGTATGCTATGCCATGATGCCACCTGGCCCTTAGTCCCAGGAGGAAAGAAAACTCTGGGAAAAGAGGAGGAAAGAAAACTCTCCATGACTTGGTGAGGTGCTTTAAAAATTGATCCATGTGCATTTACAGCGGGGGGATCACCCTGGTGCAGACAGACCTACAACCTCCAAGCACTTGAAGAAGCAGGTAGAGCTTGGACAAAATACCAGGAAAGGGAACGGAGCTGGGAAGGGGCTGGAGCAGCAGGAGCGGCTGAGGGAGCTGGGGGGGCTCAGCCTAGAGAAAAGGAGGCTCAGGGGGGACCTTCTGGCTCTGCAACTCCCTGACAGGAGGGGGGAGCCAGGAGGGGGTCAGGCTCTGCTCCCAGGGAACAAGGGACAGGAGGAGAGGGAACGGCCTCAAACTGTGCCAGGGGAGGTTTAGGTTGGATATTAGGGAAGATTTCATCACTTAAAAGATTGTCCATCCCTGGCCCAGCTGCCCAGGGCAGTGTTGGAGTCCCCATCCCTGGAGGGATTTAAAAACCATGTGGATGTGGCACTTGGGGACATGGGTCAGTGGTGGCCTTGGCAGTGCTGGGTTAAGGGTTGGACTCGATGATCTTAGAGGGGTTTTCCAGCCTCAATGACTCTGTGATTCTCTCTGTGCCTTGTCTTGCCTTGTCTTTATGGCTCTCAGCCTCTTCCTGATCCTGCCTCCTTCATCCCAGGAAGCACCACCTGTCTGCCCTGGGAAGGGTCTTTTTTTTTCCCTCTTCTCACCTGGCCCTGTCTCTGCAGAGCCATTCTTGCCAAGGGCAGCCTCGCACTGATGATGCCTTGGACCCCAGTCCTGGTCTGGGGGGGGCTGCCCCACAAGTGAGGCCCTGCTCAGATACCACTGAGGGAGGAGGGACAAGGGGTTAAACACCCCCAAATGTCCGTGGTCCTAAAAATAGCCAGGCTTTTCCCGCTCACATTGACTCACCCGTCACAGACCACAAATTCCTGAGACGCGTCACGGGCTGCGGGGAAATCGCCTTTCCCTGCACTGCTCCAAACAGACCCTGTGTTTGTGTCACCCTCTGAGGGACAGTCCTGCCCTCCCAGGCATGGGGGGATGATGCCATTGCAATGCCAGGGGTGATGGTGCTGAGATGTGTCAGCAAAGATAGGCTTGACAGGATTGAGAGCTGGGCGAGCATCCTCACTCCCTTCTCCTTCTCCTGGGATTTCCCGGGGTCCTTTTTTAGGGGTTCAGCCCTTCTAGTGAGGGTTTCTATACCTGCAGGTGCCTCCTCCACTGGAATAAGATGCCCAGCAGAAAGTAGGACCTTGTGTGTGTGTCTGTTCCCATCCAACCGGATTTCAGTTGTCTCTGGTTTGAATCCCACTCCCTCTTAACAGCTCCAAATCCTCCCCATCTCTTCCCAAGTGCCAGAGCTTTAACCTCAAATGGGAAAGGCTCAAAGGCCCCTTCTTGAAATGTCCCTCAGTAGACTCTCACTTAGTGGTTCCAGCTTAAGAGCAGAAATGCAGGAAAAACACAACCTGAACTATTTTGGAGATGTGGGGACCAGGAGTCTGCCCAGCTGCCTCTGGACATCCAGGTGGGATCACAGCCAGGAGCAACACAGCCTCTGAAAGCCACCAGCTGACCCCAGGAGCCCATAGAGCCGTGTGGCCAGGGAGGTGGTGACCTCAGGAGATGGGATAGAGCAGGGGCTCCATGACCCTTTGGTGCCAGCCAAGCCCCTTCTCCCTGCAGGAGCCTTCCCACCAAGAGATGTCCCCTCTCCAGCACCCAGATCCTCATGGTCCTGACCCAACCTGCCCAAAACTCTGCACTTGGATCACTGGGGCCTTCTCCCACTGAGAGGAAGGTGCAGAAGGATGTGCTTCACATCTGCCCTGCTCGGTGCAGAGACCCCCCAACCCACAGCTGGGGTTAAAGGAAAGGTTGTCACTGATATTTTGGGAGCCACTTCCTTCCCCTCCCCTCCTCCAGAATAGCTTTTTGTCTTTGGGTTTATTTTCTTTGTTACATTATAAAGGTTTGACCCTGACGTGTTTTGAATGGATTCAAACGCGGCATTGAATTCCTCTCGGGATGTGGCTGCTTTGGGGAAGAGAGGGAGGAGGGAATTTCATTGTGTCCAACCTTGCAAACCTTTGGAGAGGAAAAGCAGGGTCTGTTTCTCTCTGCTGAGTCCTGTGTCCTCTCCCAGCTCCTCCCTAAGATCCAGCCACTCCCACACATGTCACTTGTTCAGCAGAAGCTCCACCAGCACAACTCCTCCACAGTGGGAAAAGTGGGATAATCATCTCCTGGCCAGCTCAATCCTGGTCAGGTCCAACACAGACTCTGCCAAGACCTCACGGATGAATTCAGCTGCTTCTTGAGTGTTTGGAGACTCAACCACCAGGTAAATTAGTGCAAACCCAGGATCTCCCTGAGCATCCACCACCACCTCCTTCTCCCTGTGCTGAGGGCTCTGGATACATCAGGGATGGTTACAGAGGGAATTGGGAGCCCCAGGTGATGCCAACCTGCAAACCTGGCTGCACAGAGGGGTTGTGTCTGCTGTGACAGTGACACTTGGCCCTGGGGGTCCCTGTGGCCCCCCCTGTGTGATTTCAGGGGAGAAGGGACTCACACAGCTGGCAAGGTGACAGCATCACAGCCCCCTGTGACTGATGGCTTTGCATGTGGCTGAGACCTGTTTGTGGTGTTTATTCAGCTGGTGGGTGCCCAGCTAATAATTTCACCCTCTTAAAATAAAGAATAAAAGCTCTGGCAACAATCTGGCCTCTTGGTTGGAGACCCCGGTTTTATTTTGGGCTGTCTCTTCTCCACCCAAAATACATAAGAACTGGCTACCAGGGCAAAAACTGTCGGTATTCTGGCTCAATAAACTTACAGAATTTACTCTGGAATTCAGTTTGCAAGGAATGAATCCCCTTCCCAAGCCTTGGCCATATCAGATCTCTCCTGGAGGCTCATGGACAACAGGGAGGAAAGGACTTTTAATTTGATTTTCCAAAATGAAGAGCAGCGAAATAACTGCGGCAGCATTGCCTGTGCTCAAGCTGGAGATCAGAAAATTGCTGATAACCAGGGAGAAAAAAAGCTCAATAATTTCTGTTCTGGCTTTGGAAAAAGCAGGCTGATGTTCTCATATTGCACAGGGACAACCAAGTGCTTTCTAGTCCATTAGTAACCCAGGAAGACACTCAATGGCATGGCCTTAGGATAAACATTTTTAAACAGCGGGCTCAGATTAATTTGCTCCCAAGAGTCCCATGGAGGGAGGACAAGGAGTGGTGTTGCCTGCTGCTCATCCTCCCTAAAAAATCCTGGGATTTCTCTCTGATCCCAGAAGGCTGGAAAGATGATAATTACAGGGCAATATTAAAAAAAAAAAAAATAAAAGGGGGAAAGAAGAAGAGCTGGAATGATGCAGCTGAGCCTGGCAGAAAGTGATGCAGGGCTGGAGGGATGGAGCGTGGGAAGCTGTCAATATAAATAGATGGCTCATGCAAAGCAGCACTTCACAGATTCATTCAACTCCAGCAGGGGCAGGTTGTGTGAGATGACCCAGGCAGCTCCACAGATGGAAATGTGCTCATGTGAGGTGCTTTGGTTTGGAGTGACGAGGTTATTCTGCTTAAAAAATGAGTTATCACGGAATCATGGAGTGGTTTGGGTTGGAAGGGACCTTAAAAATCACGCAGTTCCAACCCCCTGCCATGGGCAGGGACACCTTCCACTAGCCCAAGTTGCTCCAAGCCCTGTCCAACCTGGCCTTGGACACTTCCAGGGATGGGGCAGCCACAGCTTCTCTGGGCAACCTGTGCCAGGGCCTCCCCACCCTCACAGGGAGGAATTTCTTTCTAACATCCAATTTAACCCTGCCCTCTGTCCTGTCTGCTCTTGTGAAAAGTTGCTCTCCCTCTTCTTTATCCTTAAAGCTTTTGGTGGGGAATGCTGGGTCTGCACTGGATGCCAAGGGGCTGGGACAGGGGTGTTTCCAGCTGGGTTTTGTGGAGGTCTTCCCATCTTCCCTGTGCAGCTGGTGATTAGAGAAAAAAGACTAGGAAGGGGAGGATCTCACTGATCCTTCCCCATTCCCCCCCATCCTCGGAGCTTTTCAGGGATAACCTCCCACCAGAGGTTGTCTTTGGAACCCCCTGAATGGTTTGATGCCATCAGGGGACATTCTCCCTGACATTGCCTGGTCCCTCCTCGCTCAACCTAGTGGTGTTTCATCCTCCATAAATTTTTTGGCAGCGAATTTTTACATTTACAGTGAATTATGACCTCTAAGAAAAGCCACGTCATTTGGTTTCTCTTTAATCCAGAATTTGACTCATCTCCTGTTACATTTTGAGGTAGAGAGGAGTCACCTCCCCTCATCCCTTCATCCCATAAACAGGCACTTTATTAACCCATTTTAGGCTCTATAGGAGCTGCATAAACTTGAAATTTTGGTGCCTCTCAGGCAATTTGAGAGTTAAAAATCACTGTCCCAGGCTGTGGTTCCCCTCTTGTAACTCTTCTTTAGCCCTACAAGTCACTGGGATACCCATAAGAGGTGTCTCTGGAGCAGAAACCATCTCCCTGCTGCCATTCCCACCTCTTATGTGGGACATGCAGGCCACTGCCCACCCCCAGGGAGGCAGAATCCCCCAAGGTAATTCATGCCAATTACTGCAATCAGCTAATTAGCAAACAAGATCGATTCAAATGAAGTTACGGTGTCAACAGCTATTATGCAGGCTTGTGTGTGCTGGAGTAAAGCCATCCTGGGGGGATCAAAAAGCCCTTGGAGATGGGAAATGGGGAGAGGTAAAGGGGATGTGGAGGGCAGAAGGGAAATAGGGGGAAAAGAAAACATCCCTGAGACAAATTAAGGAGAAGTATCGGGAATGGAAAGTGTTCCAGGGAATTGCTTGTGAATTTGATGGGGATGATGGATAGGGATGATGCCCACCAGCCAGGCAGGTTGGGATGAGAGGGAGAAGTCAGGTCTTCAGCTGGGAAATATCTGGACTCCTCTGTAGGACATCCCCCCTACAGGTGGGGAGCAGGGGGGGGGGGTTCACCCTGGCGTTTTCCAGGGTGAAACAGCCTGGGAAGAGCTCTCTCCTCCCTGGCCATGGGACATCCCCGCCAGCAACCTGCACCAGAGCCAGCTCTCCAAGGAAAACTGATTGCCACTTCTGGAAGGGAGTTGCCAGCCTGGGATGCAACAATCTCCCAGTGGGAGTTAGAGCCAGGCTTGTTCCATTTCTGCCTGCCACCACCTCCTTTGGGAAACCTGGAGCAGGACGGGGCCATGAGGACGTGGGGGCTCCGGGACCAGTTCCCACCCGGAGCCAGAGCCTGGTGTAAAGCCTGCAGAGACATCTGCTAATCCTGCCCTAAGCCCTCTGTGATGGATTTAAAGGGTGTTTCTGTCGCTCACCCCCGGGATCAAGATCCTTACAGGATAAGTGTCTGAAGGAAATGAAGGGATTCTTCTTCCCCCAGTGGGGCGTGAAACGGAGACGCAGCTCCCGCTGGGATGCACCTGGGGGGTGGTGTGCTGGTGTCACCTCAGAGGACAGGGACACCTGCTGCAGTGCTGTGCTGGACTTTCAGGAGGGGAGTTTTGCTCTGGAGCTGACAGATGCCCTGGTTTTATCACAGCAGCTGGCCCAGAGAAACATTATCCGGCAGCCCAAATCTCTGCCTGTCTTTAAAACCCTGGAGAGGTGCAAAATTGCTTTTCATTCCAGAGCTGAAGAAAAGGGTTTTCCCTGTTTCCTGTACTGCTCAAAGCTGGGTTTGGGGCTATAAGGCCATTGTTCTACCTGTCCTCAACTTCTCTGCTGAGGAGGAGGGGGGAGAACACCAATAGATTGATGGGAAAGTTCATTAAAGGAGGAAAAATGAAGCTTTCCAGCTTTGAGGAATAACCTGTGAGTGCTGGATGCATCCACACAGCCTGGTGCTGGGATAGCAGAGCTGGCCACATGGGCATTCATGGCACGGGGAGGCTGCTCAGGTGACTTGTAGGACTCGTTTTTAAAATAAACAGATCCCTTTTATCGCCTGAAATCCCGAACCTCCGCCGGGAGGAAACGCGTGGAACAAAGCAGTGCCACCATTAATCACCCCTGGAGCTTTGGGGCTTGGCTGAGGGACCTCTTCCCAAAGCCATGGACCCACCTCCCACAGCGCTGGGCACGACCCAGCCCTGCTCAGAGCCGGGCTGGCCAGTCCTGCTCACCCTGCACGTTTCCATCCAGAGGGAAATAATCCCTCTTTTCTTTCCCAGCTATCAGGAATGCACCACACCTGGTGCCCCTCGGGGAGTGTTTGCCGTCCTGGCGGCCGCCGGGGCCGGGTTGTTTGCCCAGGGATTTTTTTTTTTTTAATTTTTTTTTTTAAATTAAATATTATTATTAAAAGCTAATTCGGGCCCCTGAGAGCGTGGAGGGGAGGGCAAAGCCCTTGGCTGGCTCTGAGGAATGTCAACAGGCCCTGGGTTGGTTTGGCCGGTCCTGGCGGTGTCACAAAACCCTCCAGAGCCGCAGGAGACGAGTTTGTCCAGGTTTTTCTGCTGGAAAACAGTCTGGCTGCTGCCTGCAGGGGGATTACCCACCCCAAAAACGTGCAGGTGGCACATTTTCACCGCTTCAGACACAAGATCAGGTTCTAAAACACCTCCTCATAGTCCCCAGATTGGCTCCCATTCCATACAATCCCTTGGAGGGGCCGAGGGAAGCTCAGCTTTGCAGGGTTAAGGACCCGGCCAAGGGTCCTGCACCAGCAGCAGAGAACAAAACACATCAAAACCTTCCCACTCAGGGCTCAACAGCACTAAAACCACTCCTGGGTGTTGGGGACACCCCGATCCCCAAAGAGATCAGCCCCTGGGGCTTGGAAAACCACCAGGAGGGAGGGAGAGTGTGTCAGGCAGGAGGAAGAGCGCAGCAGTCCATGGGAAGGAGGAAGGAGGGGAGCAAACTCCTGCTGTGCAGTGGCTGGCCAGGGCCCAGCCGGGCAGCAGGGATTTATTGGTGACATTACTGGAGGAGCCAGAGCCGTGGGGAACATCAGGGGAACATCCCTGAGCCTGGCACTGAGCTGAGCTTTATGGGCTGTGCTCAGCCTGCTCCTGAGACAGGTATTTATGCCCCCACTGAGTCGAGAGGGGGTGGAGGTGTGGGTTCTCCTGGCAGAGGCCTTTTAAAGAATGTGTTTATTTGAAGAGGGAGAAGTTTGAGCCAAGAACAGGTCCCGGTCTTTCCCAGAGATCCCTGCCCTGGGCAGTGACCACAGTGCCTGGGAGAGGAGAGCTGTGGGGTACAGGGCACTGTGGGAGTGTAGCTCTGCCTGTCTCATCCCAGCATCCCTTATGATTTTGGGGATGTTTTCATCCTCTCCTTTCTGCCCTGGCCTCTCTAAGCCACCCTGAGAAGCCACTTCAGCTGATGCCCATAACAGGGACAGCCTTCCCTGGCTTTCCACCTCACAGTCTGGGAGGTGAGATGCATGATCTGGCCAAAACAAACACCAACACGTCCCTGTCCCCTCTCCCTCGTCCCCTTACAAACAACAACATATCCCTGTCCCCTCTCCCTCGTCCCCTTGCAAACTCCCACACGTCCCTGTCCCCTGTCCCTTGTCCCCTTGCAATTCCCTGCATTGCTGGAGGCAAGAGCCCCTGCTGCAGGGAAGTGTCTGAGTCCTCCCATCCCAACACCTCCGCTGGGATGGCTGGGCTGCTACTCCAAGTGCTTGCCAAGGGCAGAGCTGGGGATGTAATGAAGGCAACGGTCCATGGGGAGTGGAACGAGCCTGTGCTAGATCAGCTGATATAATTAGAAAGCAGGGACAAGGAGATGAGCTCCTGTGCCCGAAAGCTGGGCTGTTTTTTCCAGCTCCGGCAGCTGGGCTAATAAAAGCTCCGACCTCCCCTTGTGCATCATCTCCAGCTCGTGCCTGCGGGGCACTGCCATGGCTGGGAGCTCGGGAGGAGCTCCCATCCATCAGTGTTTCCAGGGATGGGGCACCTACAGCCTCTCTGGGCAGCATCCACCACCATCACTTCGGCCAGTCTGTCTCCTCTTGCCCCCTTGCCCTGGGCCCGGTGGGTCTGGGCACCGTCTGTCGCCCCCAAACCAGAGGGGGATGCTCACTCAGTTGGCTTTGCCTACCAGTTTCACGTCCACGTTGTCTCTCCTCGTGTTTTGGTGCAGGAAACAAACCCAAAATGGCCCCAAAATGAAAACTCTGTCTGGTGAAAGTGGGGAGGAGACGGTGGATTTGCATGGGAACATCCCCACCAAGTGAGATGACAGGCTGGGAGAGCTGGGGGGGGGTTCGCCTGGAGAAGAGAAGGCTCCAGGAAGACCTTCCAGCACATTCCAGTGCCTAAAGAGGCTCCAGGAGAGCTGGAGAGGGACTTTTGGACGAGGGATGGAGTGACAGGACAAGGAGGAAGGGCTTCACACTGATAGGGGGCAGGGTTAGATGGGATATTGGGAAGGAATTGTTGGCTGTGAGGGTGGGGAGGCCCTGTCCCAGGTTGCCCAGAGAAGCTGTGGCTGCCCCTGGATCCCTGGAAGTGTCCAAGGCCAGGTTGGATGGGGTTTGGAGCAACCTGGTCCAGTGGAAGGTGTCCCTGCTCATGGCAGGGAGATGGAACTGGATGATCTTTAAGGTCCCTTCTCAACCCAAACCACTCTGTGATTCTATGAAATCCCAACCCCACAAGCCAGAGTTTCCCTACAGAAGAAGGAACAGGGTGAGATGTCCATTCACCTGCAAACCACCTTGTCTCCTCTGGCAGCACTTACTCCCCTCATAACCCCCAAAACTTCCAAACTGACCTCACAAGCAAGGATTTAGCTGGATTTAGTGTCAGGAAAACTCTCCTGGCCATCTGGAGAGTGCAGAACATGCCCGGGCAGGCTGGGGCAAGCAATGTTCCTGCTGGATTTATGGGACATAGACACCTGGTTTGGAGACAAAGAGGTCCATTAAGCCCTACTACACGGCCTTGGGGCCAGAGGGAAGGAAACATGGAAATCTCCTGAGCCATACAGGGCCTGCAACAAGATATCCTGAAATCCTGAGCCTATAGAGAAGAATGGTCCTATGGGTATATAAGGGAGGCACATGGATGCAGGATGAGACCCAACCAACCACCCTGAGCTTGTTCTCACCTCCCCTGCAAAACAAACCCCCCCATCCCATCCTCCTCCCAGTCTGTCCCTGGCAGGCACGGATCTGTCGGGCATCACTCCACAGCCCTTCCAAGCAGGGAACCAATTTCCTCCAGTGCTGGACACGCAGCCAGCCACTGCTTATCCCAGGTTTTGTTCCTGGCTTGGATCATTATTTTTATGACTGGTGCTGGGCTTCCAGAGGAAAACATATCTTTGGGCCACATCCCAAGGGATTTGGATAATTCGTCACCCGCAGACGCACATATATTTATTTAAAAGCGCCTCTTGTTATGTTACTTGGCAACTTCCGAGCCCGTGTGTTTCTCCAGCTGATAAATATTTGTGAGGTTGGTTGTGTGAAGAGCAGCATGTGTTAATGATCCGATTGCCTTTTTTCCCGGGCTTCCTGCAAAGGGAATGGGCTCCGTTGCCCGGCAGAAAAGGAGCTGGGGATGCCGGTCCACAGTGGCCCACACCACGTGTGCCCAGGTGGCCAAGAAGGCCAAGGACACCTGGCTTGTATCAAAAATAATGTGACCAGCAGGACTAGGACAGTTCGCATCCCCTGTGAGGCACCTCCAGAGCTGGTGCCAGTTCTGGGCCCCTCAGACAAGAGTGATGCTGAGGGGCTGGAGTGTGTCCAGGGAAGGGAACAGAGCTGGGGAAGGGTCTGGAGCACCTGGAGCAGCTGAGGGAGCTGGAGGGGGTCAGCCTGGAGAAAAGGAGGCTCAGGGCTGCTGTAGGTGAAGCCATCCCAGATCCTTCTGCACACAAGGGCTGCCCATGGTCGGCATCATCCAGTGAGGCTCCACGTGCTGGAGTCATGTTATCCCATGAGCCCTCCTACTTTAATCCAAAGGAAAATCCAAAATATTTCCAGCCCCTGTGACCGCTCCCAAACTCAGTGCACACATGTGAGAAGGAAGGTGCCAGCCACAGGGAGGAGGTGGAAGGCAGACACGGCCACCGAGCCTCATGGTGGGTCAAATTCCAGCAAGACTCAGACAAAACTCATCCTTCTGACTCAGGAACCAGATGAAGCCAACAGGATCCACATGTTCATGGCGCAAAAAAACAACTTTGGGAGAGAGAAAGTCAGCTAGGATCCCTGTGAGGCTGATTCCCAGCCTTGCAGCAGCTCCACTGAGC
Organism: Neopelma chrysocephalum; assembly: GCF_003984885.1. NCBI lineage: Eukaryota > Metazoa > Chordata > Aves > Passeriformes > Pipridae > Neopelma > Neopelma chrysocephalum. The sequence goes on along the minus strand of NW_020898009.1, from coordinate 833,643 downwards.
TGGAGCAGGAGCTCCTGCAGCTCCTCCAGTGGCTCAAGGGGACTTTCAGCTCCCTCTGCCAGGAGAGCTCTTGGCTCCAGCCAAACCTGGATTATAAGGCATAAGCCATCCCTCTTTCCTGAGAGCTGCCTTAACACTTGTGTTTGCTCTCCTTGCTGTTTAAGGAGCTACATGGACCTTCCTGTCCCCCTCGGGGGGTGTCAGCGTGGTCCTTTCCCCCACGGGGCTGTGGGGTGATGGGAGAGCTGTTTTCGGGGTGTGTGTTGGGAACCACCCAGCTTATTGCAGGCTCTCAAAGTCCTTGGTCCACCACCACCTCCAGGATGGAGCATCACAGCCCACCCCTGTGGCTCCTGGTGCCACCATGTCCTGCACGAATCACCCTGGAATGGTTTGGGATGGACAGGACCTTAACAACCATCCAATTCCAACCCCCCTTCCATGGGTGCTCACTAGACCAGGTTCCACGAAAACAACTCCCAGGTTGTGGAAAGCACAACCAGACAATGAATCCAGTTACCCAGAGTGGAGTCCAAAGGCTTTCCCCATGGAGCAGAGGTATGGATGAACTGGAGGGGCTGGGGGGTCCCTGCCTGCTCCCCATCCTGAGGGGCAGGAATGTCTGGGCTCCTGGCCTCGTGCCTCCATTTCACTTTCAGATCCCTCAAATAATAACCGTGTTTGCCAGCTCCTGTGACAGGAATGACTAATGGGAAAGATTCTCTGTGAAGGGAAACAAGAAATCTCCGCGTTTCACCCTTTGTTTGCTGGATTTCTCTCACATCCCCGGGCATGGCTGGGCTCAGTTCCCCCTCACCACAAAGCAGATTTTAAGCCCTACAACAGTTCCAGCAACACCCCCTTAACTCTTAACCTTCCCAGTCGGGACATAACTCCCTTCAGAAACTTTTTGCAGCCCGGTTCATCCGCATTCCTGCTCCACACGGAGTTATCGCTCAGCGAGTGCCTCTGCCTGCTGATGCAACGTGGTTTTCACAGCGCATTTGGAAAACACCCTCCCCATCTGTCTGTTTTTTTTGCAAGTCAGGGGACCATCTCTCTTCCTACTTCCTGTTTTTCCTCGGGATGGGCAATCAGAGGTGCCCTTATCATGCACCACGCCGTGGTGATGCCCCTGTGTTGGGCGCAGCAGCGGGTGTCCGGGGCTGATGCTGCAGCCCCCGTGGGGCTCTACCAGCCCCATCCTCTTGTAGGACAAGCTGCTGCTGTCTCCCAAATATCTACAACCAGATGCCGGACTTTCAGATGCTTTTCTCCCTCCTCCATTTGGATCTGGGGGATGGTCCCTTGGGACATCAGCCCGGTGACCCAGCAAAGAAGAGTTTGAGGAGGAGGGAATCTCTTTCCTGTGTGGAGCCATGCAGCTGCTGGCACAGCTTTTTAAATGCCCACCGCTGCCTCAGGGAGCCAATTCCAGCCCCTCCCCACATTCCCCCTCTTCCCTGTTGCCACCACAAGGCCACCGCTCAGGACAACCGTGCCCTGTTCCCTCGCGTGAGCCCGGGCAGCGCAGACAGGGGATCACACCGCTCTGGCATTTCCACGCCTGTTTTCAGCCCATTCGCCTCCCAGCCTTTGCAGAAAATAAATTCCCCAGCCAGGCTGAACTCGGATGACAGCATCGCTGCTATATATAGCCACGGCAGATCGCCGCTGCTCCAACCAGGGCCACACATAAACAAACCGCCCGGCGCACGGAGCCCTGCGCGGAGAGGGCGCGGGAGAGGGGACCGCGCGGGATGCGGGAGCCTCCCGGCCCTGCCCGCTCCAAACCGGGGGTGCTCCGAGATCCTGCGCTCCCTTGTCATGCCAGCACCTCCCCGGAGGGCTCGGCTGCTGGGCGTAATCCGCCTCCCGGAGCGGGTCTGAGGATGAAGGATGTGCTGGAGGGTGTTGAAAGCAGAGCACGGAGAGCTGAGGGAGTTGCCAAAGGTTATCTCGTGGGGCGAGTGGCATCCCCCGGCTTGGATCGCACCCGCTGATTCCCGGCTTGAATCAAAGCAGCTGTCGGCATCCCCCCCTCTCCTGTTGTGGGGCAGAAAATGCCAGAAAATGACCCGCTGCAGCCATGCCCACCCCTCCTACCTCCACTCCACAGCTGCCTGCAGCCCTCCTGCCTGCGTCTGCCTGCTCCGCTCCCTGCCCGCCCCACTGCCGTGGTGCACGGGGATCCATGGAGCTGCACGGGGATCCATGGAGCTGCACAGGGATTCATGGAGCTGCACGGGGATCCATGGAGCTTCACGGGGTTTCATGGAGCTGCACGGGGATCCATGGAGCTGCACGGGGTTTCATGGAGCTGCACGGGGTTTCATGGAGCTGCACAGGGATCCGTGGAGCTGCACAGGGATCCGTGGAGCTGCACGGGGTTTCATGGAGCTGCACGGGGTTTCGTGGAGCTGCACAGGGATCCGTGGAGCTGCACAGGGATCCGTGGAGCTGCACGGGGATCCATGGAGCTGCACGGGGATCCGTGGAGCTGCACGGGGCTGCGTGGGGTGTGGAGCAGAGGGAAGAGGTTGTTGATGTGCAGCGGGGTCCGTGCCTGGCTCACTGGCAGGCCTTGCCCTCCTTCCCCAGCTCCCCACGTGGGGAAGAGAACCGGGATGCTCAGGGGGTGCTAAGGGGGAATCTTAAGGGGTGCTCAGGGAATGCTCAGGGGGATGCCCAGCAGGGTGTGGAGCATCCAGCAGCCCAACACCCTCCTCTGGACCAGAGGAATCATCCAGCCGGGGGGGAGGGGGCCGCTGGCATCCACAGGTCCCCAGGCTCTTGCCCGGGCTCCGAGGAGTGGATGGGGTGGCAGAGGGGGGTCCCCACGCCCCTCGGGCACACCCACAGCCCCGGATGGGGCTCTGTGCTGCACTGCAGCAGCTCCGGCCCCTCTCCCTCCCGGGGAGCCGGCAGAGGGGGTGCCCACCCTCATCTTTCCTTCCCCACGGCCCCCTCCCCGCCTGCTCCAAGCCCGGCTGCCGGGCCAGCGGGCAGGATGAGCCATCGGGAGGAGCAACAACCTGCTCCTCTCCCGCGTGGGGATGGAGCCCGCGGGTCTGGGTCCCCCGGGAGCAGAGGGCAGTGGGGTGGGTGTGCACCCACAGCCCTGCCAGCGTGAGCCCACGGCTTGGGGGCTGCGATGGGTGGGGGGAAACACTCAGTGTCCACATCCTTGCAAAGCCAGGGAAGCATCGGTGCCTCCTGGGGTGCTGTCCCAAGCGGGGAACCCCACGTTGGGGTGGGAACGCTGGATGACCAAGTCCTCGCAGAGCCAGGGAGGCATCGGTGCCTCCTTGGGTGAAGCCCCAGGCGGGGAGCCCCGTGTCATGACGTCCCCCCACGTCCTCCCTCCCTCCCCACCGCCGCTCCTGGGCGAGGGCCACCCAGCACCGAGGCAGATGACATAATTCCCAGCAACTGCACGTTAATCACTCGGCCGCCAGCAACCTCCTTCCCGTGAATCCAACCCCCAGCCCCAGCCACCGCTCCCCTCCCTGACATCACTGCCAAAGAAATAAAGAAATAAATAAAAAAGAAGACTAGGAAGGGGTGAGGAGGGGGAATAACCTGGCCCTGGCACTGGCACACAGGTCTGCTCCCCGCTCCTCCCCGCCTCGCACTCTATTTTTGGGTGCTGTCACATCCCAACGTCCCCGCGGGGCCAAATCCAGGCAGCTGCGACTTTAGGCACAAACAAGGCTCCCTCCCCTCCATCACACCCGAAATCGGCGCTGGCAGCCCATCCTCCACCCCCCCCCCCCCCCCAAAATCTCCCCCCCCCCCCCCCCAAATTACATCTGGGTGGGTGGTTCAGGCGAGCGAAGCTCCAGCATCAGGTCCCCCACCTCGCTCTCCGTGCACCCCGCACCTCTCCCACCCCCGAGAGACCCCCCTCCCCGTCACCCCGCACCCCATCCCACTCCCCCCACTCCCAGTGCCGCTTCCCAGTTCCTCCCAGTTCCTCCCCACCCCGAGCCTTACTCTTGGCGGGGATGCCGGGGCTGCGCCGGTGCCCGGCGGCGATCGCAGCGATGTGCGGGAGCGGGCAGGGATCGGGCAGGGATCAGGGATCGCAGCCGGGCGGCCGCTCCCGTCCGAGGGGTCTCATCTCATTTTGTCCTGTGTCACCAACACACACACACACACACACATTCGCAGCCACGTTTCCCCCCCCTTCTTGCGGCAAACGGCGGCCAGCCCCGACCCCACCCCCTGTCACAGCGGCAGCCTAACAGCGAGGACCGGGAGGATGGAGGAGGATCTGCTCGCCTTCCCTTTAACTCTTCCCTCGCCGCCCCCCCAGGACAGGGCTCTGTCCCCATGGACCTGGCTGGGGATGCTGGGATGCTCCATGGCCCCTTCCACCCTTGTCCCCTTCCCCCACGGGGCTCCGGGATAGGGGATATTTGGGGTCTGGTGGTGCCTTGGCTCAGTGCCCCGCAGCCTCACCGTGTCTCATCGCCCTCGTGCCCCCCAAAAAAGAGCCCCCCAGTATGACTGAGCCCCGACATTGCTCCATGCAGGGGGTCAGGGGGTGTCTCGGGGGCACGGTTGGGGTTTGAGGGGCACAGGCAGCCCCTCGGTGACAGACAAGGCTGGGGGGTGGGAACCAAACCTGTATTCACCATGGAAATCTCAGTTTGGTCCCTGTTTCCCCCCTGTCTCCAAGGGTAGAGCCCTTTGGGAGGGCACAGCCTGAACCCCTGGGGGTCTCCAGTGGGGGTGGGATGGGGAAGAAATATCAGTCTCATGGAGAGCTCCCACCCTCTGAGCTCAGAGGAGGCAAACCCCCCGAACTCTCTTTTACACAGATCAACTAAAAAAGGGACATTCAAATGGCCAAAGACTCAAACTGAAGGCAGGGCAGGTCCTGACAGTGACACAGCACAGAATTGTCTTCTCCAAGGAGGAATGAGAGGTGCCAGAGGGAAAAGGAAAAGCTCCTGAGGTTGGTGGCACATGTCCCTGCCTCCAGCTTCACCCCAGCACTGGGGCTGCTGCAGCGAGTTTGGATCCCGCAACACACACAGGCTCTGCTTCCCTTGGCCTTTCCATGGGTGTGTGGAGCTTACACCACTCCTGCTCACTTGTCAGAAGTCCCAGGAGAGAGGAAAGAGGCAGGAATTGCTGCCACTTAATTCTGCTGCTTTCCAGTGAAATGGCAGGGCAGGTAATTAATTATCCCTGCTAATGGTGCTGGACAGGCACTCGGCTGCTCCCACAGAACTGCAGGCACCGAGTGTCTCCCTGCACAGGTTGTTGCTGACAGAGATCCAGAGGCCGTGTGTGATCCTCCTTGGATGGAAAGGGCAGCTGAGGCTCTGTGATTTACTTAGTCAGTCACCTTTGAGGACCAGGATTAGAGCCTGGGACAAAGCCACTTCTCCTGTGGATGGGATTCTGCTGCTTCCCACCAGCGCTGCCAAGCAATGGAGCAGTTCAGCTCCTGCATGGACAACTGGTTCTGGTCCTGCATGGACAATTTTGCTGTGGAATCTGACAGGGCCAAGGGAAAGAGCAGAGCTGCTGATAGAGGATGGAGAAGGTCAGGTCAGACATGTATCCTGAGACTGTCCCACCAGAGATGAAGATGTACCCAGGACCCAGCAGGATTATCCCTGTCCATGCAAAGCAGTTTAGAGGCCAACAGTGTTCACAGGCAGCCTGGTCTCCTCTGAGCCTGGTGGTGCAGCCCCTTTCAGGGGTCATGCAGGGCTAGGGGGTGTCTTACAGGAATCTGCCACTGCCAGACTCAGATGAACCCCCCTCTGGTCTTCACCTGGTCACACACCTCCAGGACTGAGCACCAAGGTGCAGAAAGCCACACCTGAGGGAGGATGAGCTCCAGCTGCCCTCTCCAAGGGCCACTGGGCTGCTCCTGGACACCCTGAGGGGATGAAGAGGGAATCTGCACGTGTCCCCCCATCCGATGATGGGTCATGCCTAGGCTGGGGCAGGGCCAGTTTTGTAGCTGAGAACCAGAATCACAGAATCATTTAGGTTGGAAAAGACCTCTAAGATCACTGAGTCCAAAAGTTAACCCAGCACTGCCAACAAGAGGATACCCTGATGATGTTGCAGCCCAGCATCCTGTCCCCAGCTGCAGCTGTGCATGGACACTCAAGGAAAAGCAAACCCAGGACAATATTTCCCCCTAAACTTCTCCAGGCCCTCCAAGGGAGAGGCTTTTTTTGCCAGGCTGAGAACCCTCAATGTGCTGTGTGTCCCCACTGAGCCCACCCCCACAGCAAGTCATTGCTTCCTTCGGCGTGGGTTGAAGCCCAGAGCCTGTAGGACACCTCACATGCTTTGGGTTCACTCTCCTTTTCAATGGCTGAGGTTTTTTATAAGGATTACCCTGGGAGTAGCACTGGGGCAGCAGGTTTTCTGCTCTCCTCTCCTACCCTGCTCTTGATCCCTTTCCAAGTAATGCTTGCAGATGCCATCACTCTCCACGCCAGGCTGGGATGAGCTCCCTCTCCAGAGGACAGCGCTGTGCCTCTGCTCCTTGTCCTCATCCCAGCCCCTCCAGCAACCCGAGTGGACTTTGTTTTCCCTCATTTGCTGAGTGTTTTGTGTGCCTTGCTGTGGTTATCATGCTCCAGCCGTCAGATTGCAGCGAGTCCCAGGGAGAAGGTGCCAACTTTAACATATGCCTGAACAGTTCTTTTCAGACATATACAAACTGGAACAATGCCTCGCTGAGAATATGCTTGTTGGTGCAATTTGCCAACTGTGGTTTCAGATCTGCTCTTTTCAGCACGCACCAACTATTTGTAGACAGTGCAAAAGCCGGGATAGCCACGGGCTGAGGGGGGCTCTGGAAGGCTCTCTCCAGGAAGGGAGGAACCACCCTAGGGCTGAGCAAAGACCTCTGTGTAGCACAAATAATGTTCAGATCAAACACTTCGCTTCCAAGAACCTCAGTCCCTTTTCCCCTTTGCTTATAAAGTGTGGCCAGCACTGGACAGTCACTCTGATTTCTCTGATATGAACCATGAGCAGGTTCTCACCTTGTGCAAGCAGGACTTTGCTCAACTCATTACATATCCCAGTGCTTCCTCCATCGCTAGTGTTCACCTTTCAGGCAGGACGTCTGACTGGGATGTGACTCCAGTGCTCCTGGACCTGAGGCACAGAGCCAGCCAGGGTGTCCCTACTCTGCCATGTCCTTGGAAAAAGGACTGATGAACCTTGGCTGGACATTCCCTAACACCTTCCCAGACACCATGGGAAGGTTTGAAGGAAGGGCAGGAAGACCATAACAAGGTGGGCTTGGGGTTGTCCGAGGAGATGGTCAAGCTTTCCCAGTGGTCTCTCTGGGTCTGAGGAGGCAGAGTTTTCTCACCATCACTGACCAGGACTTGGCTGTGCCCTTGCCCATGTGCCTGCCCTCATCTTGCAAACTCCCAGGGCAGGGATCACGTCCTGTTCCTCGCTGGTGAGACACCCCCTCAGCCGGCGCTGCTGGATGCGGGAATGCCGACGAGCCGGCCCAAGAGCAGGAGGGTCAGTGCTTGAACTGCCTGTTCCCCGTGGAGATCGGCCAAAGGCATATGTGTTTGAGATAGCAAATAATCAAGAGCCCATTGTTCGCAGCAACCTCAGTGGAAATATTTGTGTGTGTGTGTGTGTGTATGTGCTGGCATCCAATTTGGCAATGGTTACTCAGCACAAGTGGGCGGCCTGTCCCTTTCTCTCAGCTGGAGTCTCCTCCTCCTCACAGGGACACAGAAGAGGGATGAAACTGGAGCAGATGGTTTGGGGGTGCTCAGAAGTACCAGTGCCAAGGGCTGTCTCATCACCAGCTAGAGCTTCGTGGCAGGCTGAACATGCTCAAGACCACGGGGGTCTCTCCAAGCAAGGAGGGGATGCAGGAGGCTGAGAGCAACTCTTGGGGATGTTGATGGTTTCAGCTTCTGGTTGGACTTTGAGGAGAAGGAGCAGAAATTGAGATATTTGGGATATCAGGCAAAGTATGGGATTCTGCATCAAAAATTTCAAGTCGAAAGGAATTCGAAGAACTGATGCTGGAAGGGGACTTTGGACAAGAGCATGGAGTGGCAGGACAAGGGGGAATAGATTCCCACTGCCAGAGGGCAGGGTTAGATGGGATATTGGGAAGAAATTCTTGGCTGAGAGGGTGGTGAGGCCCTGGCACAGGTTGCCCAGAGAAGCTGTGGCTGCCCCATCCCACTTGGAAGTGTCCAAGGCCAGGTTGGAGCAACCTGGGCTAGTGAAAGGTGTCCGTGCCCATGGCAAGGGCTTGGACTAAATGACCATTAAAGGCCCCTTCCAACCCAAACCATTCCGTGTTTCTATGATGGAGGGACACATCCAGGTGGCTTTGCTGGGAAGAAGTCTCAGGGCTTTTTCCAAGTAAGAATCCAAGGCTGTAAGCCAGGAGAACTGACCAAGGCAGGCACGCTCCAGACTATCTCCTCTTCCAGCACCACACCAGATCTGTCACAATCCTTTCATGGAGAAATTCCCAGGCTCCCATTGAAAGCTTCTCTGCCTCTCTCATCCCTGCAGAAGTGAATGGAGAGATTTGTCCTGACCTCCATCCCCCTCCACAGCTCCCGGCATTTCGTTTTCTCCAAAGCAACGCTGCTGCTGGAATCAGCTGAGATGAAACCGAGCTGGCTCCTACACACCTTGGAGCTCAGGCAGGGCTGCTTCCCACACAGTGTCTTTCACCCAAATCAAACAGCTCCCAGCTGAGCTCTGCCATCCATCAAGCCAAGCCTCAGGCAGAGCTCGGTTTTGGCAGCTTTATACCTCTCTGGCTTCGTGTTTAGCGGGGAAAGAGCAGGGACCTTTTATTTGGGAGTGTGTGGCAAGGGGTGCACGGCCGGGGGGGGGCTGCAGGGCCATCCTTGGGATCACGCTGAAAGCAGTGGGAGGTTGAGAGTTGTTAATTGTGGCAAAGATCTGAGCATCAAGGGCTGCTCTATTAGGAAGAAATTCTTCCCTGTGAGGGTGGGGAGGCCCTGGCACAGGTTGCTCAGAGAAGCTGTGGCTGCCCCTGGATCCCTGGAAGTGTCCAAGGCCAGGTTGGACGGGGCTTGGAACAACCTGGGCTAGTGGAAGGTGTCCCTGCCCATGGCAGGGGGGGTTGGGGATCTGTGTGATCTTTAAGGTCCCTTCTAACCCAAACCCTTCCATGATTCTGCTTTATGATCCCGTGATTTTCAGGCTGCAGTGTTTGGTATTCTAGGGGCCACAGGTGGGTGCAGACTCCCTGCTCCCCAGGGCTGTGTCACTCCACAAGGAGGTATCGCCGAGATACCAGGTTTCTACAGTAAAAACAGCAGCAAAAACAGCCTGTAGGCCTTGATCCAGCATGAAAGGAAATAACAGCTGATGCAACGAGGGCTTTGCTGGCCTGGGATTCAGCTGTGCTCAGGCAGCTCCAGATGACTGAGTGGTCTCACTCTTTGTCACCGGTGCCTGGTGTCATCCTGTGAACATGCCTTGGTGTCCACTCTCCAGTCCGCACTGGCTGTGTTATCTGAGCCCAGTTCAGCTGCCCAAGAGCACTGTGGGTGTCCCAGAGTGTTTGAGTCACCTGCACAGAGTCTCCATCAGCATCACCTCTGGTGGTGACCCTTGGTGGGGACAACACTGCCTGTTCTCCCTTGCTACTGAGATATCCACCCGTATGAGTTGAGGTCTTCGTTGGATATTAGGAAAGATTTCTTCGCTGAAAGAGTGGTTAATCACTGGAACAGGCTCTCCAGGGAGCGGTGGAGTCACCATCCCTGGAAGTGCCCAAAAAATGAGTAGATGTGGCACTTGGGGGTACGTTTTAGTGGGCGTGGTGGCATTCAGCCAAAGGTTGGACTTGATCTTGGAGGTCTTTTCCAAAACTTTATGATTCTGTGATTCTATGACAGGTGTTTACATCCAGTCATTTGAGGTGGGAAAGGGAGGAATTTTGGCCACCTCAGCTCCCAGTGATGGACATATCCAGCTGGCTTTGCTGGGAAGAAGTCTCAGGGCTTTCTCCAGGTGAGATTCCAAGGATGTACGCAGGCACACTCCAAGGCAGGCACGCTCCAGACTATCTCCTCTTTCAGCACCACACCAGATCTGTCACAGTCCTTTCATGGAGAAATTCCCAGGCTCCCACTGAAGGCTTCTCTGCCTCTCTCATCCCTTCAGAAGTGAATGGAGAGGTTTGTCCTGACCTCCATCCCACTCCACAGCTCCTGGTTCATGCCCGTATCCACACTTGTGTCAGGTGGCCACAGCCAGGTTTCCTATTGGCAGAGGACAGATTTCTGGGGTAATTTTAGCAGCTCTCCACCACTCCTCTGGGTGGTAAATGAACACTTCCAGCTCTGTGTTGTGTGGGATTCACCCCGGGCTCACCACATCAGCCACTTCAGCAAGGTGGAAACCTCTGGCTCTTTGCCACGGAAAGGCTTTGGGGAGAAAACATCATTATCTTGCTTTTTACCTTTAGCCTTGGCCAGCAGATCCTCCAGCCCCTCGCTGCCTGCTCTCCCAGAGCAGCCTGGGGGAATGACCTCGGCCTCAAACTGCATTAGGAAAGGTCCCTGTTAAACAAGGCTGCTCTCAGAGCCACAGTTCACAGGCATCCTTGGCAACCGCCTTGGGCTTTTTCCAGCCCTCCCGGGAGAAGCACAGTCCCCAGAAATCAATAACTGAGGTCTTTGGAAAGTCAGCAGGACTTTGCTGTGATCTAAGCCACTCTCCCCAGTGATTTCTCTCTGCTGAAAGCAAACAAGGGGTCCCTAAATGAGAGCCCTGGACCTGAAGGGGACCCTCCCTGACCCTCTGTCCCATCCCTGGGGATTGTTTGATGCTCTCTGCTCACACCTGTGTCCTGTTCTCCCGGTCTATCTCCCCCCAACACAGAGCCAGGCAAGGGGGGACAAGCAGGTTTTCAGTGAAAAAAACCTTTATTTTTTCTCTATGGAAACACCATCCTGAGGTTCTGCTGGAACAGGGAGAGTCAATCCCTCCTTCTCACATAGGGCTCAGCCCCCACAACTCATTTAATCTTCAGATAATTCTCTTTAAAACTGGTATTTCTTTCCTGACTACAAAGGTTCCTTATTGAACATCCAATAAAAACCCCAGCCCCTCCCCCTGTCTATCTTTTCCCTTCCCCAAAACATCCAAAATAGCAGACACAGCTTGATTAATATTAATTTTATATTAATTCCTCTCCCAGTAGTGCTTTTTCTATGTGTCTGGGCTACAAGACTTCTCCCCAAGCTTCAATTAATGACTTAGAAGGCCTGGTTCTCCTGCCCCATCCCCATCCTGCATCACTTCCAGAGGAAAATGCCATAAAACTGCAGCTGAGGACACTCTGCTGTGATCCCCCCTCCCAGCATATCTGGTGTAAAGCTCACCAGAGGTCCCTCCTGATATTGAGGCACCACAGAGTCAAAATTAAGGCTGGTATGTTCTCCTGCCTGTGGACAGGAGCTGGGTTTGGAGCCCAGGTTAACAGAGAAGACGCCTAATGCTCATTAAGGTGATGAATTAATACTGAATTTTGTGCAATATGAAAGAGGCTGAGAGATGCACCAGCCCAAAATCTCCACGCTCTGCCAAGGGTCAATCCTGCAGTTCAAAGGGAACAAAATAAAAAGGAAGCTCAGGAACCACATTTCTAGTGGCCTGAGAAACTTGACTCACGGCCAGAGATGCAGAGAGGTCAGCTGGGTTTGTGCAAGAGGAGGTGGAGAAGTGAGGGGGTCATGGACTGACCCTGTTTGCACAGTGAAGACCTTTTTGGGGGGTTCATGGCTTGTCAGAGTCGCTGGGAAAAGGCTCAGTGAGAAGCAATGATGGGAAGATGGAGCTGCCTGAATTCCCAAGTTCACCCGTTTTTTAAGCAGAGAGGGTGTTTTACCAGCTGGACAACTTACAATTGGATCCTCTCCCAGTCTTTAAACTGAGCCCATCTGTGTTTTTAAATACTAAGTTTAACCCCAGAAGTGATGATACAGACAGAAAAAAAAGAAGCCATTAGCCACTTTCTGCAAAAGGTTCAGAGTCCTTGCTCTCACTGACCCCTTGGAAAACATAAGGAGCCTCTGCACCTTTCAGAAACAAACTCCAGGATGTTTTAAAATATGTTTGTGCTACGTCTAGAGTGGTGTAGCAACAGCTGAAGGTCACAAGCACTGTATAAATAGAAAGGAGATTTTATTGTGACATGTCCATCCGGAGCCATTGCTCCTGGGTATGCCATCTGGGATGGGAACAGGAGCCTGTGCATCCCTGATACAGGGAAAAAAAAGAAATCCTTGTCCTTGCAAGGAGCGTAAGAAGATACCATGGGAGGAGGGATAACGGTGGGGTTGTAACTTTGCTCCCAATTTTCCTGATTTTGATGAAAAATTAGATGTGTGATGGTGACCTTTGGAATGCAAAGTCCTCCTGTGGGGCTTCAATCACATACCCAAGCAGAGAGAAGGAATGTTTTCCCCCTCAAAGAGCATTTTCTCTCTGCTGGAGAGTGGTTTGTAATGGTTGTGCTTCTAATTTGGGGAGCTCAGTGTCCCCATCAGTCAGGATAAGAGGGGCTCTCTGGTGTCCTTTGGCATGAGCTGGTAGGACTTTACACCAGGGTCTGACAACGTGCTACTAAAGACCTTTCCTGGCCAAAATCCTGCTTCATGAAATTTCCCTGTGCATCCCATCAGCTCCCTGCACCCACCATTTGTGTTCCTCGTGTATCTGGGTGACAAACTCTCCAGGATCTGGAGCAGGGGGTGCCCTTGGTCTGTGCCAGAACAGCAACACTGGGAAGCAACTGGTCATGATCACTCCAGCAAGAGCCTGTGGATATCCCAAAAGAAGGGGATCACAGGGAGCTATGGGGGGAGAAAACACTGAAATAAGAGTGAAAACAGGAGGAATGAAACACCGGGATGGAAGAGCTTGATCCAAGGAATGTGGCTGGACAGGTCTTTTGCAGTCACTCCAGTTGCTGCTGCTCCTGAAGCAGCAGAAGTCGAGAGAAGATGAAGCCTTCACTTTCCTCACTTGGCATCCAAGATAACTCTTGGTGTTTACTTAAGGAAAGCACTTTGAGAGGGACACAGGCTGTAAATCTTCAGACGTTGTGGCTGGACAAGAGCCAGAGAGTCTCTCAGCTCTGTCTGCGTGAGGTTCATCTAATCAGGGAATCTGCTCTCCTGATGGAGGGAACATCCTCACCCTCCCATGATGGGGTGGACCCCAGTGAGAGCCAGGACTGGGTTTGGGATCACAGAGCTGTGGGTGCTTGGTGAGGAACCTGTCCTCGGAAACCTGACCCTCTCTTGGGAGTAGGTCCTCTGACAGCTGCTCAACACCACCTCCTCCTCCTCCATGATCCCACTCTGGGGATGTCTGTTTTCACCAGGGATATGGATCAGGAGCAGCCCCCTTCCCCCCAACACACCCCTTTTAAAAGGTACAGGTTGTCTGCACCTCTGTGAGCAGGAAAGCATGGATAAATCCCCAAATTACTGTCACCTGCTACTGCTGTCTGGAAGGAACTTGCTGATCCTGGTGGCACACTAAGGAAGAGCTGGAGGTGAGGAATGCAGGGTAATCAGGAGCTTCAGCAGCACAGGTAGTGCCAGGTGGACTCCAAAGGGATCTTACCTCTCTCACTTCAATAGAGACTTGCTGGGTTCATAATTTTTCCATAGGATTATTTTTAGCAGGTGGTAAGGATGGGAACTGCAAGTCTGTTGAAATACCCTTGAGGCAGAAACCCATGGGAATGAAAGGAGGGGGGTCCCAGCTTTTCCCTGCAGCTTGGAGGGAGAGACTGTTCCTTCCCCTCCTTGAAGGACAACTGGGTGTACAACACTGTGACCCCAGAGAGGAGAATCTCTTGTCTCCTGCTCTGCCTGCTGATAGGGTATTGGATTGTGTGATGGGTCACACCTATTGATCACAGCAGGCTAAAAAAGAAACAACCCATAAATAACTCCTGACGTCCCCAGCTGTGCCAGAAATCCTGAGCAAAGGGCTCTTAGGGGAGCTGCTGTGGGTATTTCTCTGTCCCTCTCCTCTGGAGAACGCTGGGGACAGGTTTTGGGTTAAGCCAAATGACTGGGGCTCCACTAAATGTTTTTGCAGGTGTTTTGTTAGCAGGGCTGGGTTATCTCATTCCTTCATCCGGCCCTTCCTGGAAGAAGCCACATTGGAAGGGGGCAGTGGAATGGTCAGCTCTGTGCTGTTCCCATGCCTGCTCTCACTAACACTAAAACTGGTACATGGGCAGATGGTTAAGACACGAAGGCAAAGGTGACTGTCCTGTTCCTTCCCCGAGGCGAGTCATTCCTCGTGCTCAATCTGTCCTTTGAATTCAGGGAACTGCATGATTTTGGCAAAAAAGAACTGTAAGAATTGCATGGCAGGGAGACAAAGAGGGAATCATGTTGGGATTGTGCTTTCTTAAGGAAAGTCAGCCCCAGACAGCTCAAGGATATGGGAGCAAATCCTGGGCCCTGCAGATCACCAGGGACCCTTCCAGCATCCAGGTCAGCTCCCACCCAGCCCCACTCACTGCTGGCCAAGGCCAGGGCACGAGGGGCAGCAGGAAATCCCCTCCATAAAGCACTTACTGATGCTCCACAGGATCCCACGTGCCGCAGATCTACAGATCCCAGAGGAACACGTGAGGAGAGGAGACGTCCAGGCACCACGGGCCTCCTCCCCTTTCCTCCTCCCTCCCTCCCTCCCCCCTTTTTCCTTGTTTTCACACAGCTGAAACAAATGTTCCCCACGTAATGATGACTCGGCCAACGGGTCAAGTCAAGCATGACAGATCCCATTCCCGAGCCGGGGTCAGGCGGCAAATCGCCCTAATGCTGCTGGCACCGGGATCGCTGGGCTGGGGGACAAGTGAGCACTGTCTGGCTGCTCACAACTCAGGTTTTGGTGGGGCTGGGACACCCAGACGCCGCAGAAGAGGCTGTGGGAACAGCACCACGGTGGTAACTCCCGAGCTGGGGGCATTTCCCACTTTATCAGAGGCCACGGCAACATGTTTGCTCAATATGTGAGTTATCTCCGCTGCCAACGTGGCACGGGGCACACTGTGCCCTGCGCTGCCTTGGCAAGAGGGAGGAGGCTGGAAATGACTTTGCTGGAGCAAGAGGGGTCCCCAGGGGAGCGGGGAGTTGCAGGTTCCTCGCAGGGAGCAGAGAAAGCTCCAGAGGACACCCCGCTATCAACCCAAGAAATGAATCCATCCCGTTGCAGGGAGATGGAGAGTCAGCCAGGGAGGGGAAGGTTTATTTAGAGAAACAACCGTGGGCTGCCTGCCCACACCAGGCTTTTAGCTGATGATCTGCACGTGCCATAGCTGGGGGCGGCTGGGGGAAGGAGTCCACTATTATAAGCCTGACAGCATCTCTGCTGAATCCTGCTGGAGCCTGGGGAGGGCCTGATCCAGCAGGATCCCACCTCCAGCGTCACCTCATGTGACCTCGGCCGAATCAGAGACAACTCCATGGCAGGTCGTCCTCTCTTCTTCCAGGGGTGCAGCCTGGGAGCACCCAGCACTGGTGGGGAGCACCAGTGATTCCTGAGAAACTGGAAAATTTGAAGGATTGCCCAAGATTTATGATGCGCCCAGAGATCCACACAAGCCCTGAACATCCTCTGGGAAAAGGTGGGAAAAGACTGTGCTGAAGGGAGAGGGTGGAGATGTGCAGATTCCCCCACTCCCGAGCAGGATGAAGTCTGAAGCATCAATGATCCTTGGGATTAATGGTGATCCGGGCACTGAATCCATTCCCTTTACACCTCTCATCCCTCCAGACGTGGCCAGCACCTCACAGTGATGGGAATCAGCACAGGATAATCCATCTCTTTCCCTCTCCATTTCTGCCTCTGTTAAACACGCCCCGCTCCGGGACGGCTCTGTCCGCAGTAATTAAGGGGGATATTTCTCCTGCAGCAAAGGGCATTTCCCGGCTCATTAACAGGGACAGGACTCAGCAAGAGCATCCCTTCCCTGCCCTGAGGGAGGACACAGGGAAAAAAGTGCTGGGTGTACCTGGGAGTCCCACTGATGTGGGGAGCCAGGCATTCCCATGCATGGATGGGGACATGGGGCAACGTGCTCGGAGATTTTGGGGTCCTGGGCTAAGCTGGGGTCAACCACATCTGTTTGCTTTGGAGCAGTGGAGAATCGTCAAAGAATCATGGATTGGTTTGGATTGGGAGGGACATTAAAGACCATCCAGTTCCAGCCCCCTGCCATGGGCAGGGACACCTTCCACTAGCCCAGGTTGCTCCAAGCCCCATCCAACCTGGCCTTGGGAAGCAAGATGAGATGTGAGGAATGAGAGGCCATGTGGGCTGCGGGACCAGAAGCCCACCTGAGCACATCAACCTCCTCTGCACAAATGGTTTTTGACACAGCTCGGGAGACAATGGCCATTCCTTGCCCCACTCACAACCTGCAAAACCCATCCCAGCTCAGGCAGAAACAGGGAGGGATGGGGCAGATCCAGTGCTGTGGCTTCATGGCTTTGGGAGCTGCTCCTCCTTTCTCGTCTCAGCCCCACAGCTCTCAGAGCTGGAAGAAAGATGCTGAAAGACCTGCAAGGCTCACCCCACCAGGCTTTCTTGAGGCCACCTAGAAACCCTGGAAAATACATTCAAAGGCCAGTTTGCCACAGCCTTTCCTTCTCACATGAGTAGAGATGCTTTTCCTCTCCAGAGTTTACCTGCAGGAGGTGACAAAAAGGAAAGAAACCCTGATTTCCAGTGTTTGCCCTGAAAACACATGTGCTGGAGCAAAGCCATCCATGGAGCAGGCAGGGCTGGTGCTGGATGGTCATTCCTGTGCTCACCCCTGGGCTCCACAGGCAGCAGAACCACCAAACAGCAGAGCCAATTGGCCAGTACTGCTGGTCCTCCATCACAGAATCAATCACAGACTTGTTTGGGTTGGAAGGGACCTTAAAGACCATCTAGCTCCCATCCCCTGCCACGGGCAGGGACCATCCCTCTCCTCCTGCCTCTCCCTGCAAGGATGCTCTGTGCCCTGAGTGAACCTCCCAGCAGCCCCCTGGGGTGGAGGAGGGGAGATCAGGGTCATTAGTGCAAAGAGGAATGAGGCCAAGAAGGCTTTCATGCCTCAGCATCTTAATTGAAGTGGGTTTCTCATCCTCCCCCTGCTCCCAAGCCACCACATCCAGGCTCCATCAAGGGCTCACAGCTCTCCTGGTCCAGTGCTGTGCACTCTCATCCTCCATGAACCACTCACATCTCTTTAATTAAATGTCAAGATATGCAGGTTTGTTTTTTTTTTCAAGAGCCCTCTGCTCGGAAAAAATCATGGAGAGTTCAGTTACTGGGTAGTGAGGAGAAGGGGGAGCTTCGGGTAGGAAAATTGTGGAGAAAACAGGGATCACAGCCAGGCAGGATCCCCTGAAATCCTTTGGGTTGTTTATTTGCAAGGCTGGATATTAGGAAAAGGTTCTTCCCCCAGAGGGTGGTTGGGCACTGCCCAGGCTCCCCAGGGCAGTGGGCACAGCCCCAAGGCTGCCAGAGCTCCAGGAGGGTTTGGACAATGCTCTCAGGGACAGGGTGGGATTGTTGGGGTGTCTGTGCAGGGCCAGGAGTTGGACTGGATGGTTCTTGTGAGTCCCTTCAAGCTCAGGATATTCCATGATTCTATGACCTACTAAAACCAGCCACCTCCATGCTGGAGGGGCACCCCCTTCATCTCCAAAGTGGTGTCCAGTCCTGGTGCATCCTCCCCCCCCAGGGAATCCAGCCCTGTCCAGCATCAGCATGGGCTGTCCTTGTCCTGAAGGACCAAAACTGCTTTCCTGCAGCAAAGGGCAGCGTGGCACCATCCTCCAGAGGTCTGGGAGATCACGAAATCACAGGATCACAGACTGGTTTGGGTTGGAAGGGACATTAAAGATCATCTCGTTCCACCCCCCCTGCCATGAGCAGGGACACCTTCCACTAGACCAGGTTGCTTCAAGCTCCATCCAACCCAGCCTTGGACACTTCCAGGGATGAGGAGTCGACAGCCTAGATGCTTTAAACCTTTGCTGCTTCTTTATACCAAGTCCTCTGGAGCCTCCTCCTTCCTGGAGTGTTTCCCTGCTCAGGAATGCCCTGTGAAAGGCACAGTGTCCGACATGGAGAGGTGCCAGATGTTCTTTCTTGCAGCTGATGGAGGGCTGGATGCCGAGTGCTGGCACTCCCAGAGGAGGTATTTGGATCTTCCTGTACAATTTGTCCTCCCAAGGAGACTTGGAGATGAAGTAGGAGAGGAGGCAGCAGGGCAGGAAGCAGCAGGGCAGGACACATCCATCACCTCCATCCTCCAGTTGAAAATGCACTCGGCTCCTGTCCCAGGCCATCACCTTGGATCAGCTCCACCTGCTCTGGGTCACTGCTTCAACCTCAGACCTGGCCAGGGCCGGTGTTGCACCTGGGAAAAGCCTTTTTAAATCCTGATAAACTTTTAAATCTCAATGTAAATCTTGCAGTGATGACAGAGGGATTTTGGAGTTGCCCTGGTAGGATCGGATGCACTTTCACTGGGCTCTGGGGAACCCACAGCACGAGTCAGCTTGGAAGACAGAGAAACATAGTGATCCAAACCCACCATCATTTCTCCTGGAAAGCACTTAGCAGGGCTTCTCAGGTGGCAATATGAGCAGGGAACTGACTCCAGCCCCAGACTTCCCTCCATCTCCGCAGGGTGCAGTGGGAGCTGACACATTCCATGTGCACACAGACCACAATTCAGGTGAGGAGAGACCACAATTCAGGTGGAGTGATGCAGGAGACAGAAGGATGGTGCAGTAGTCATTCCATGCACCAAAATGAGGAGAACAAATGGTGCCTCTATCTGGACAGAAAGCCCACGGCACAGGGATGAGGAGGCTGGAGAGAAGCAAGTCCAAGCTTTGGTGAAACCCTGCAAAATTTCTGTGCTTTGAGATAAAAAAAATCCAGGTTTTACTGCTGGGGTAGGGTGCCAGAAGGACATGGGCAGCTGCCTGTGTTGATCTCACCCCGGTGCAAAGCCATGGGCTCCCCCTCCCGGGATGCTCAGCCTGGATGGAGCTGCTCCTTCTCCCCCAGTGTGATTTGGGGGCCTTGGCTGTCTGGGAGGCATCACAGCACAGTTCCTCTGGTGGGATCTCATTATGTGATGAGCTGAACATCTGGATTAAAATAGATCAAATAGTCACTAAATCCTAAATAAGCCTGAGAGCTCAGTGGCAGCCATATGCTTCCTACTGACAGGCTCAAAAAAATCTCTCCTTGCCATTACCTCACACTGCAGCAGTGTTTTATCCTCCTCCAACCCAGCCTGGAGAGCAAACCTTCCTGCTCTTCCTCCCCAGCCCTCTGGACCAGTATCCCGAGTCTCTTAGGGATGTCTGAGGGCACACACACCTTGGAGCTGTGCCAGCTGGAAAATGGGCTGGCACCTACCCCACTGTGGAAAAGATTTGGTGATGGGAGTTAAAGGAACACCACACAGGGAGCTGGAAAAGGAAGAAACCCAGAGCTTTGTTGTTTAGCATTTAAAGAACGCTAAATGTCCTTTAATGTTTGGGATTTTAGCAGGATCCCATAGGAACACAGTAAATATTATTGTTTTGGTGCCTGTTTCCTTGTGGGGACAAGAGGGAAGTGGAGGTACAGTGACCTCCAAGAGATGCTTCTTCTTGGATGGAGAACATTGAGGGTGGGATGGAGCCAAGGGCATTGCAGATGCAGGAGGATGCAGGACTCACAGAATCATGGAATGGTTTGGGTTGGAAAGGACCTTAAAGATCATCCAGTCCCACCCCCCTGCCATGGGCAGGGACACACAAGCCCCGTCCAACCTGGCCTTGGACACTTCCAGGGATCCAGAGGCAGCCACAGCTTCTCTGGGTAACCCGTGCCAGGGCCTCCCCACCCTCTCAGGGAAGCATTTCTTCCCGATATCCAATCTAAACCCACTCTTTTTCAGGGAAGGCTCCAGAGAGGACTCAGGGATACAACTTTATAACTCTTTATGCCCTGGTAGCCCCTAAAAAAGCTATGACCTTTTGGTATTGCCTTTAGGTCATGAGCCTTATTGAGCTCAGCAAGACCAGGGCTGAGGTCTTGTGAGACCTTGGCAGACTCGTCCTGGAGCTTTTTTTAGCCACTTTTAGCTGCAACAGGGCATTGCCCAATGGTCAGATGAGCGTTGCCAGCAGTGCCAGCCAGTCTGCCCAGCGCTCGGGGACCAGCATCACCCTTTGGCCAAGCTTTTTGCAACTGCTTCACCCTAAAAACACTCCAGCAGCCAGTAAAAGTCTGAATAAAACCAGGCATGGCTCTGTAACCTGGTGTAAGGCAGGAGGCTGCTTGCTGAGGAATAAAAACAGCACCTGCGACCCCCAACTCCAGCTGGGCAACACTCCCTCCCTCACCCCCTCCAACAGAAAATCAGGGATGCTGGTGACCTGCCCTCATGGCTCGGAGGAGGGTGAGCACAGGAATTGGTCAGAAGTCCATGTGTAACCATCATAATTGCATTATTAACGGGAATCAGCAGCAACTGGATAATTTGGGTGCTGCGTGTTGCCCTCGTTGCAACAAGGCTACAAAAATTACCTGATTTGTTGTGGTTTATTTATGAAACCAACCCAAAACTCCTGCTCTGTGCACAAGGTCTGCTCCCCCTTTTTGCCTGCTGATAAATTTTGAGTGCAACTCTTCGAAGATAATAGTCTGGAAATGGTATGGAAAAATCAGGACAGCCCGTGACTGAGGTTGGCTGGAGAAATTCTCCTTCCTCCTCTGCCTCCTTCCTCCTCCCAGGACCCGGTTTGAGGGAGAGGAGGATGAGCTATAAATAAGCTATATTGGCTCAGCCATTTAATATTTGTTAATAACGAGATCAAGGGGGATCATGGAGTTGTCCCACTGGTGCCACCTTCCCTTCCCACGGGCACGGTGGCCCCAGGACATGACTGACAGTGAAGGATGAACAAGGCAACAACTTCACAGGGGCCAAACCCTGCTGGGAAAGGTCTGAGGGCCCCATTTGGGCTCACTGATGCCTCTCAGCAGAGGGAAGGACCAGACATTTACCTCTGGGATGCACAGCCTGAAGGAACCAGCTCTCCATTTGCAGACACATCTCCCCAGCTTCCCATTCCTCCTCAGAAAAGTGGGGTTTTTTTTGGCTGCAGAAGGGGCCGGTTGTGCTGTGACAGTGTGGGATCCACACACTCCTTTTTCCTTCTGGGCAAGATCTCGTGGTTTAGCATCTGATCTCCCGGTTCTTTCAGAGGGGAAACGAGGGGGCAGGCGAGGAAATGACCTACCCCAGGAGGTGAACGGCTAACCGAGGAGCACCCCCAGGCTTTGTTTCAGCTGGAAAACACCTTTCTCTCCCCCCCCCCTCCTGCCCTGCCTCCTTTTCCTTTTTTGCATCCTGGGAAAAGGTCTGGATTTCGGGCCGGGGAAAGCGCCGGGGGAAGGAGCGGGGTGGTGGGGGAAGGGATGCTCTTCCCACATCGCCTCTCCCGCCTCCGGTCCTGTCTGCTTGTGGCTGATCCTTCCCCGAGCCGGGTGATGCTGATGTGGAGCGACACTTGACTGTGCGGAGCGGGGGGACGGCAGCCACCCCCCTCCCCCAGGGACATCACCCTCGGAGCTGCTCCCATCAGCAGCCCAGTGCAGCCCCCCGGCCTGGGGTGAGGCTGCTGGAGGGGTCCCGGAGATCTGAGGTGGGATGGAGGAAGTGGGAAACGGGAAGTGGGTGCAGCAGGGATGGAAAAAAAGCCTCCAGACACTTGCTGGGGGAGAATTAGCCCTTGAGTGGGGCTGTGTTGAAGGGCAGGAGCATTTCTGGGATGGGGGCTCACGTGCCTTGGGTGATGGGCTGGGAGAAATACACCCCAGAGCTGAGGGTGGGAGGTGCCTGTTCAGCCTGGCTTCACCTCCTCATGGTTCAAATGGCAAGCAAGGCTGCCCCTTCTCCATCCCCATCCTCCCTTCTCCATCCCCATCCTCCCTTCTCCATTCCTCCCTTCTCCATCCCCGTCCTCCCATCTCCATTCTTCCTTTCTCCATCTCCATCCTCCCTTCTCCATCCCTGTCCTCCCTTCTCCATCCCCTGTCCTCACTGCTCCATCCCTATCCTCCCTTCTCTATTTCCAGAGTCCCTTCTCTATCTCCATCCTCCCCTTCTTCATCCCCATCCTCTCTTTCTCCATTCCCACCCTCTCCTCTCTCCCCAGCCTCATCTTCTGCCTCCCCAGACCCTCCTTATCCATCCTCAGCCTCTCCTGCTCTCTCTCCATCTTCCCCCTTCTCCTTTCTCCATCCCCAGCCTCCCTTCCTCAACCTCCAGCCTCTCCTTCTCTCTCCCCAGCTTCCTCTTCCTCCCTCCCCATCTTCCCCTTCTCCCTTCCCAGCCTCCCCTTCTCAATTCCCAGTCTCCCCTTCTCCACCCCGGCCTTCCTTTCTCCACCCCCATCGTTTCTCCCTCCCCAGCCTCCCCTTCTCGATCCCCTATCTCCCCTTCTCCATCTCCATCCTTTCTCCACCCCCAGCCTCCCCTTCTCCATCTTCATCTCCATCCTTTCTCTGTCCCCAACCTCTCCTTATCCATCCCCAGCCTCCCACTTCCTTCTGCTCTCCCTGTGCTTGGGAAGAGCTCACAAGTCTTGTCAGTGCTGCCATGGGCTTGACTTGGCTCCGTAAATCCCATCCCACAGAACTCTGTGCCCTGGGCCCAGAGGGCACATCCCTCTGCTGCAAAGCCTGGAGCCAGGAGCAGAAGGAGGGGAAGCTCCACCATCTCCTCTTCATGCCCAAGTCCAGGTTATGTGGAATCTAAAACCAACTGTCTGAGAACACAGAGCTGATTTCTCACCCTGAATCAGGAGGACACAGGGCAGGGAACATGACCCAGTTATTTGATGGCAGCGTTTAATGTTTCCCCTGCAAGGCAGACAGAGCCAGCTCAGCTTCCTCTCCCTCCCTCTTCCCAGCCAGGCCGGGCTGGCCCAACGCCTTCCCGGGGCTTAAGAGCTCATGGGCCTGGGATGGAGGGGAAAATGTGACTGTGCAGCCTCCCCAGGAGCCCAGATGTGCTGCTGATTCATCCCAGAATTGCGTAAGCCCCGGGAGTGGGAGCGAGACACGCTCGCAGCAGCTCCAGCCGGGAAGCAGCTGCTTCCTCCTTGTAATGCCCCGGGACCACCTCACACACGTGGCAGGGGAGGACCCCCCTTGCTCAGACCAGGGCAGGGGGCTCAAAACCTGCAGCAGCAAGAGGTGAAGGACCTGGAAAAGACATCAGCTCCACGCTATGGCTGGTGGGAAGCAGGTGAGCAGATCCAGGAGCGCTCAAAAAGCACGACCAGAGGTGGCCAGAGCCACCCTCCCGTCTCCCTGCTGGAAATCCAGGGGGGTGTTTGGGCAGCCTGAGTGACCCTCACACAGGGGCAAGTCCCAGTGGGATGCTTCCTGCGCTCCTCCACGTAATGGTGTGGATATAATTTGATTATCCCTTCCTTGGTGTTTAGCATCACAAAGGGAAGAGCCGCCTCCAAGCTGAGCCCTTGGAGCCACCTCTGTGAGACTGGTCTGGGGGAAGAAGGGTCTGAACCTGGGCTGGAGAAGGTGCAGAAGGATGGCTTTAAAATACCCTGTGTCAGCCTGTTGCTGTCTTCCCAGTTCCTGGCTGTGCCTGTGTTGGGAGTAAATCCAACTGCCAAAGGCACCTGAGAGGTCCTTGTTCCATGGCCACAGTCACAAAGATCACAAAACCTTTTAGGATTTGTTTTGAAGGACTCACTTGCCTTGGCCTGAGCTCCTGGAGCTCCCCTTGCTTCATCCCATGGTCAAACAGGGAAACACTGTGCATGGAAAGACTTGGGAAGCTCCCAGCTGTATTTCCTGGCGTGGGGATCAACCCAAACCCCTGTGAAGGTGTGCAAAACCTTTCCAGCCCATCCATTCCCCCATGAAGAGGAGCCTGGAGAAGTGTTGATTGAATTGGCATTGCCTGGGTGTGAAATAGTGTCTGCCAGAGCTCCAGGAGGGTTTGGACAACGCTCTGAGGGACAGGATGGGATTGTTGGGGTGTCTGGGCAGGGCCAGGAATTGGACTGGATGATCCTGGTGGGTCCCTTCCAGCCCAGGATATTCTGTGACTCTATGACTCTCCCAGCAGCAAACAGGATGCAAAGCCCAGGTACTGCTTGAAAACTCATGGAAATTCATTTGCTTTCCAGTAAAAACACAGGCATCAGCAAAAAATACCCGGGTAGTCTTCTACCAGAGCTTCTACACAGTCACCCTGCAGAGCGAGGAGGTTTTACTGAGGTCCCAAAACTCCTGACCTGGTTTAGCAAGAGCAAACCACAAGCAAAAGCTGGGGTTTAGCAGGTGGGATTTCAACAGAAAATGCGTGTGTGTGTATCTGGTGGATGTGTTTGCACATCTATAACACAGCAGAGGTTTTAGAGGAGAATACTGCATGAAGCAAGAGCAGGACATGTTATTTTTTACCAAAACAGCATGTTATTTTTTATCAAAGAGGAGCCAGAAAACAGCCAGTACCTGTTAAAGGACTTCAGTGTCTCTTGGAGGGCCATTTCCACACTCAGCCTGAGCTGCCACCTGCCTCTGTCTGCAAGCTGGGGACTTTGGATTCCTCAGGCTGGTGGTTATGAGGATGAGCAAGACCTTGGCCAACCCTTTGAGGAGGCCAGTGGCCATCCCAAGGGCAGCAGGTCCCAAATCAGAGTCACCATGAAAAGAAGCCATGAAAATGTTGAATCTGGTCCCATCCAGAGGGGGGGAAAAAAACAAACCTTCAGTGTCAGAAGTGGTGGGTGTGCAGGTGGAGAAAGGGGTGGTGGAGCCAGTTGCATCCTCCTGGGGATGCTGGGAGTGGTGGGAGGCTTTTTCTTGCAATGGGAGTCAAGGAAATGGTTCAGTGAGTCACCCAGGACCCAGAGCAGCGTTTGGCTAAGCCGGGGTTTAGCACGATTATAAGCGGCTTTGGGAGCAGAGAACACACACAAAAAAAGTCAGGAAAGAAAAACAAACAGTGTCAGTGGTTATGTAAGGGATCAGAGAGCTGCTGAAGTGTCAGCTGGATGCCACGTGCTCCCTGGGGTCTTCCACCCTCCCCCTGGGAATTTGTGGACAGGCTTTGGTTCATCCTTATCACAACTTGTTGAGAATTTGGGGGGAAGACTTGGAGAGGAGTGAAAGAAGGTTCAAAGAGAAGTGAGGGCTCCTGTTGAAGGGGGGATAGAGGAGGATTTGAGTAGAGCTGCAAAATTAAAGGTGGCTGGAGAGAGGACATGGGACAAGTCCTCTCTGTCCCCCCTGAGCTGGGGACAAGTGAACCACCCAGTGACACTTGCATAGGGCAGGTCAGACAGAACAGGGAGTTGCTCCCATCACAGGGACAGTCAGACGTGGAATTATTGCTGCAGGATGTTGCAAGTATAAAATGTTTACATGGATCCCAAAATTTTAGCACCTGATCATCCCAAAAAAGGCTCTTCCAGACCAAGATCCCACCTCTCTGGTGGTGGAGGAAGAGTGACTTTTTACTTGGCCAAGTAGTGATAGGAAAATGGGGAATGGCTTCCCACTGATAGAGGGTAGGGGTAGATGGAATATTGGGAAGAAATTGTTGGCTGTGAGGCCCTGGCACAGGTTGCCCAGAGAAGCTGTGGCTGCCCCTGGATCCCTGGAAGTGTCCAAGGCCAGGTTGGACAGGGCTTGGAACAACCTGGGCTAGTGGAAGGTGTCCCTGCCCATGGCAGGGGGTTGGAACAGGATGGTCTTTCAGGTCTTTTCCAATTCAAACCACTCCATGGTTCTATGATCATTCTACGATTCTTCCTTAGGAATTCTTTGAATTTGAATTTGCTGGAGTCTGGGAGGAAATGACTCCTCATTGACTGGGTTTTTTTGCCCCCTTCCCTGCTCTCAGGGGTAGGACACTGTGCTGGACAGACCATGAGCTGGAGAGTCCATAGGATGGATGGTCTATAGGATGAACAGACCATCGGTCTGCCCCAGTGTGTCCACTCTTCCAGGACACAGAGGGCACGTGCTGTGTTGAGATTTGAGCCCGTTTTTTGGGTAAAGTTCTGCCAGGCTGTGAGCAGAGTTCACTGAAAGCAGCCAGAACACCGTGTTCTGCAGCCTCTCACACAGCCCTGCTCCAGGAGAGACATCCTGAGCCTGCCCTCTGTGCTTCCTGCTTTATTTTTTCCTTTTCTTTTTTCCCCCTGTACTTCTCTTAAACAGATTATTCCCTCCAGCTGGAAAGTTTGTGCAACCCTCAGTTGCACCAGAGCCCTGTTTGGGTTGGCAGCACAGCAGGGCAGCAAGGAGCACCCTGAGTTATCCAGAACACTGGCTTTGCAGTGACACCCAGAAACACAAGAAGGATGGAGAGAAATTAGGGAATCTGTGAGGAAACCCAGCACAGCTGGACCAGGAAACACCCCTGGCTTCCCTGTGCTGACTCCACCCCTGGGCTGCAAGTGCTGTCTCTTAATTACACACAGAGGTGATAAATAAGATGAGATTTATGGGTTTTTTTGCCCTCTGGCCCATAATCTTCCTTCCTAAAAGGGAAATACTTGATGTCATGATTTCAGGAGGTTTGGCATCAAGAAATCAGGGAGCCATCACCTTTTATAGGAGGTGGAGAGCAGAGACTTGGTCGTGTGTGGTCACTGGAGAGTCTGTAAGGCCCCAAGGAGAGAAAATGGAGCATCTCTGCTATGAGGAAAGGCTGAGAGAATTGGGATTGTTCAGCCTGGAGAAGAGAAGGCTCCAGGGAAACCTGAGAGCCCCTTCCAGTGCCCAAAGGGGCGCCAAGAGAGATGGAGAGGGATTTTGGACATGGGCATGGAGTGACAGGAAAAGGCTTTAAACTGCCAGAGAGTAGGATTAGATGGGATATTGGGAAGGAATTCTTCCCTGTGAGGGTGGTGAGACAGAAACAGATCCCTGGAACCAAGGGGAGCTGCCTTTAGGCCTTGGGGTGTTGGTGGGTGAGAGGCTGGACCTGCCTCAGCCCAGAAACCTCCTGGGCTGATCCCCCAGTGTGGGCAGCAGGGCAGGGGGGATTCTGCCCCTCTGCCCCTGTCTCAGCTGAGACCCCCCTGCAGAGCTGCTCCAGCCCTGGGAACAACAGCACAAGGACGTGGAGCTGCTGCAGAGAGTCCAGAGGAGGCCCCAGAGATGCTGCCAGGGCTGGAGCCCCTCTGCTCTGGAGCCAGGCTGGGAGAGCTGGGGGGGTTCCCCTGGAGAAGAGAAGGCTCCAGGAAGAGCTGAGAGCCCCTTGCAGGGCCTAAAGGGGCTCCAGGAGAGCTGGAGAGGGACTGGGGACAAGGCATGGAGGGACAGGACAAAGGGGAATGGCTTCACACTGCCAGAGGGCAGGGATAGATGGGATATTGGGAAGGAATTGTTGTCTGTGAGAGTGGGGAGGCCCCGGTACAGCTTGGTCAGAGAAGCTGTGGCTGCCCCTGGATCCCTGGAAGTGTCCAAGGCCAGGTTGGATGGGGCTTGGAGCAACCTGGGCTGGTGGAAGGTGTCTCTGCCCATGGCAGGGGTTGGAACTGTGTGATATTCAAGGTCCCCTCCAACCCAAACCATTTTGTGATTTCATGATTCTAAAATGTTTTACCTTAATTTCCCCCTCAGGTCCCGCTCAGCACAGGTCAGGTTGTCCTGGGAAGGTCCCTCCCCAGGTCAGAGGAAGCCTTTGTCAGATCCTGACGTTCTCCTCTCCGTGCCTCAGTTTCCCCTGCTCTGGAATAGGGCAGAGACACACACGGTGTGTCCTGAAAAAATCTGCAAAACCAACTTGGATGGAATCCGATGGCGTTTGCTCCAAAGCAAAATAAATCCTTGGGAGGAGATGTTTGCTTTCCACGTGGAGTTTCTGGTTGTCATTAAAGCAGAGCCAAAAAAGCCTCTTTC
The DNA here is from genome assembly GCF_003984885.1 of Neopelma chrysocephalum. Taxonomy (NCBI): domain Eukaryota; kingdom Metazoa; phylum Chordata; class Aves; order Passeriformes; family Pipridae; genus Neopelma; species Neopelma chrysocephalum. The sequence goes on along the minus strand of NW_020898009.1, from coordinate 805,632 downwards.
AGACAAGGCTGTGAGGAAAGATTTTCACTTCTGCAGCCTAAACAGGAAGGTTTGTGTCCTGAAGCTTCCTAAGACCTGCCAGGCCTGTTATGCTCTCCAGGACCACTTTGCCTCCAGTGTTCCTGTCTGGTCCTGTTGTGCTCCCCAAATTCCACCCTTTGCTCCCACACTGCTGTTTGCTTCCCATGGAGAAGATGAGTTGTATCCACACTGCTGTCACATCCTCTCTCAGTTTTTCCCTTGAAAAGCTGGAAATACCGCCCTCATCCAAAGCTGTAAAACTCCTGGTTGAGCCACCCTTTCCCATCCACTCCCAGGGTGCACCACTCCTAGAAAAAAATGGGATGATACTGTCAAAAACCCACTGCTGAGGCAGTTTTGGTGAAGTATCAGCTTCAGCTCATTTGGGAAGGGTGGATGTCCATCCCAGGTTTCCTCAGATATCCAGATTTGTCTCATTTCCAAGCCTCCAGCTGCTTTGGTGTGTCTCATTCCTCATCCCCTTTTGCTGCTGTTTCCAGATCCCATTTTCATGTGGATGTTTCTCAAGACCTCCTGGATATTCCCATGCATGTTCTTGGCCTCGGTGCCCAGTGGGGATGAGGCAAATTCCTCCTGCCTTTTGTTTCCTGGAGGGAGGAAGGATCAGGAGTGGGAATTGAGCCCTGTTTGATGGAATGCAGGTGTAGCCCCCCAAAAAAGAGCCTCAGAGGAGCGAGTCAGGTGGTGACAACCAGCTCCTGGATGGGGAGAGGAGATGGGGGAGACGGTTCAGGCAGCAGAGATGCTCTCATGGATGGATTCATCCTTCCTGGAGCCTGTTGAGGAGGGATTTTATTGATGCCCAGAGCGACTTGGCTGTGTGTGTGTGTGGAGCTGGCACCATCCACCAGCACCTGGCCTGGGATGAAATCATCATCCTGTGGGGGGATGGGGGGGCTGATTCACTTCATCAGGAGTCCTAATTAGGCACAACAAGCTGCCTGATTAGGGCTCCTGTTTGGGGGAAAACACCCGGCTGCTGAGGGACCCCCGGAGCAGGGCGGGTGGAGGCAGAGGGAACCCCCACCCCTCCTTGCCAAATCCACCCTGGGTGGTGTGGCTGAGCCTGGGGAGCAACAGGACCATCACATCTGGTGGGACAGCTGACACTTCCCCTGGTGCTGTTTCCATGCCTTTCATGTGCAACCTCACCCATGTCCTTTTCTTCCCATCCCATCCCATCCCATCCCATCCCATCCCATCCCACTGCAGCCAGAGGGGGTTCAAGGAGCTCATTTTTTCACACCCTGGGTGTTGCTCACCAAAATCGAGAGTGATGCTTTCTGAGGTGTTTAACTGGCTGAAGACAGGCGCTGCTTGGTTTTTGATTATTTTTATCCCATTTCCCCAAGGAATCCAGGTTTCCCTCTCCATACCATTGCCGGGGTTGGGTGTCCTGAGCACAGCCTTTCCCTGGGGTCCTGTCTGTGGATGATGGGTAAAAGCTGAGGTGCTGAGTGATGGGTGATCACTGTCCTCCAACAGGCCTTGGACTCATCTTCCTACTTATGGTCATTGCAGGATGAGTTTTCCCAGGAAAACTAGAATGAACCCCCGAACTGTTGTCATAAAGGAAGTGTGAGGTAATGTAATGTCTTCACACTGCCAGAGGGCAGGGTTAGGTGGGATTTTGGGAAGGAATTCTTCCCTGTGAGGGTGGGGAGGCCCTGGCACAGGTTGCCCAGAGAAGCTGTGGCTGCCCCTGGATTCCTGGAAGTGTCCAAGGCCAGGTTGGATGGGGCTTGGAGCAACCTGGGCTATTGGAAGGGGTGGAACAATATGTTCTTTAATGTCCCTTCCAACTCAAACCATTCTAGGATTCTATGATTCCATGATTCTATGGGGTTTTGTCCAACAGCATCAGCCCCATCCTGAAATTAACTGGAGTCAATTCCCACTGCAATTTTATTAAAATACCCCTCAATATTCTGATACTGGGGGTGTGGATTTTTTTTTTTAATTTTTTTTTTTGCAGTTAAAGGCTTCCCTGCAATATTTGGCCTGTGTTGGAGCTGGCTCTGCTCATTCACATCCCCACCAGCATCTGGGATGTGCAGATGTGACCGAGCCTGTCTGGATTCAGGAGAGATGGGAATCTCTGCAGCCCGCTTGGCCAGTGAAATACTCGTGGGGTTCAGTGTGACCCCAGTCTGCCCTCACTTCCCATTAATTACAGCAGCATCACCAGCTGGCAGCACGTTCCCAGCCTGCTCCATGGACAGGTGTGCAGGGAAAGCACCGCTCCGAGGACCGAGGACCAGGAATATCCACTGCCGGAGGGAGCAGAGCATCACATCCCGGCAGGCAGGACACGGGGAGACCGGCAGCCCACCGGTTTCCATGACAACCGGTTCAGGTGTCACCGGTGGAGGGCTGCAGCTGGGGGTGCCTCCCGGGGAAGGGACCGGGGGACGGGGATGCTGCAGTGCCAGGGATTTGCGCTCGGAGCCGTGGGGAGACGGCGGCTCTGGCGCTGGAAATCTCCTCTGGCAAATGTCAGAGCGGAGCTGGGAATGGCCTTACACAGTGAGTTGTGCTTGGCTCAGCTCAGCCCTGAGTGAGCTCACGTCTCTGCACAGCCCAGGACACGGTGTGACAGCAGCCACGGGGCTGGGAGGGCACGGGGGATGTGCCGCCGGTGTCCTTCACACTGGGAAGGCTTCTGGCATCAACCGGGCCCCCAGTGTTGGCTCCAGCTCGCAGGTCCAGGCTGCCACCAGGAATGTGGGTCCTGGCAGGCTGCCTGAGCCTGGGCCAGAATGTTTTCCAAGCTGCTGACAATCCCAGACACTCTCCTAGGAAGGTGGAAGGGAGGAAGAGTGAAGCGGCTCCAGCACAGCCTTTGTTTTGACCTGAGGTCCTTCTCTGTCCCCCTCGGCCTCTCTTGGATCTGCCCTGCCAACATCCCATCCTGACCTGCTGCCAGAGATGCGGAAAGATCCCTCCTCTACCTGAGGAACCTCTTGGTCTCTGTGGTGGCACAGGTCATTCCCCTCCTGATGGGTCCCTGTCCTCTGGATGTTAAAAAATAAAGTTTTATTTAAAGCTCTGAGCTGTTGGGAGGGGAATGAGCTGTGGGAGCCCAGCTGACTCCTCCTGGTGTAGGGCTTTTTCCTCATAGGAGGTGTATGTGCACCTTAAGAACAGGCCAGCTTCAATATCCAGAGTTGGAGAGGAGGGACGTGGTTCCCAGCAGCCAGTGTTTAGTCTCACAGAGGAAAGAAAACTCCTTGTCCTCCCTTCTTCTGGCCTGGGCTTGGTACAGATGCCATCAAACCCACGATCTGATGTTCCCTGAGCTGCAGGTAACTCTGCCCGTTGGCTGGGAGAACAACAGGACTCCTTGCACGAGTCAAATCCTCTGGAGAAGGTCTCTCTGCCATGTTTCTGCCACGTCCAAGCTCATTGTCTGGACTGGGCACAGGGGGCTGGGCTTGGGAGGAAGGTTGGAGAAGTGAACCCTAATCCCTGTGGTCCACAAAGGATGGAGACCTTGGTCCTTGCTGCAGATGATCCCTTGGTGTGTGAAATGAGGAGTGACCCCCCACATCCTCACTGCACAACTGCACGGGATTTTTCTGGTGTGTGTCTCTGTCTTGGGATTTTTCCTTTTTCTGTTCTTTCTTGGGTGGATTTTAAGAACAGGATCTTGTTCCTTGGAAGTGGCTGGGCTGACCTGGGTGTTTGTGCTCCTCACAGATCAGAAATGAAGCTCAGGCTGCTTTGGACAGCAGGGTGGACTATTTTCCTGGTATAATCAACCTTCTAGCAGAGGATATCAATGCCCTTTGCAAGCATCATTTTCTGCTGTCTGCCCAAGCAGTTTATTTTGTATTCCAGCTTTATCCTATTCTATTTAAATTTACCCAAAATATCTTGGTATGCTGGTGAGTGGCAGCTCTCCAGGATGAGTGTGCATGTGAATAAACTCCTGCTAACTTACAGAATCCCTCCTGCCAGTCAGGCAAATAATGGTGGCAGGGAAAATCAGGAAATGAAAAAAGGATGACAAAGACATGCAGCATCTCTGGGAATGACCAAAGAGGAGAGCTGACCTGTGCCAAGTGCCTCACGTGTCATGAGGACACTGAGACGAGATGTGCTCCTGTGGTTGGGCAGGGATGTGGGAATGGCTTCAGTTTTTATCCAATTCCCAAGGCAGAGGATGACATGATGGTTTTCAGTGGGTTTGGTGGGGGATAAGGACCAGTTTCCCAAGGGCTGTGTTTGACAGGTCCCCCTCCATTCCAGCTCAACCCTGGGCTCACACTCCCTGCTGAGGATTGACTGGGGCAGTGCTGGTCTCCAGCTCAGCCACAGCCAGGCCCTGCCTGGCCACGGATCCTTCAGCTCTGCAATGAGCTGGCCTTGGACCTGCCTCACCACCACCTCACCTGCTGATCTGGCCTCCTGGATGAGCATGGCTCTCATCTATGGGCCTTTCCTGCTCTCCTTGACCTGGTCCTGTGGAGCTGGACAAGCACTGGTGATGTCCCTGCCCTGCCTCTGCGCCTTCCCACTCCTCTCCTGGCTCTCCATCCCTTGGGAACACGGCCTGGGACAGTGCCCCTCACACACTGTTGAGCTGGCAAAAGCTGCAGCCCATCAGAGCTGCTCAAATCACAAAATGAAATGAGTCCGGATCTGTCCAGTGCTTGGACGAGAAATTTCCAAAGGAAAAAATGGGTGTAATCCTTCCAGAGAAGGAACCTGATACTGCACAGGAGCAGGAGCCATCTGGCAGGTCCCCAAGGATCCTGATGGCCTGATGATGATGATAATGATGATGTGTGTTTTTCTATAGAGCTGTATCTGCTGTGTCAGTCCATGCCTGGGATGTGAAACCGCAGCAGTTCATGGGCCAGGGCTGGAACAACACAAGGGAAATGCCTGGTTGTGCTGTGTCAGGGCCCAGCAGGGTGACATCAGCACGGTCAGCACCTCTTGCTGGAGCTGAGTCCCAGAGGGAAAGATCCAGCAACTGGAGAGCAGCCCTGGGACAGGATCAGCATCACTCCTGCTCCCTGTCGGGAGGAGAGGGATGAACCAGCTCCAGGGCTCAGCCTGTGAGTCAACATGGAGAACAAGTTGGGGGGGCTGGGTTATCCACCCCAGGGCTGAGGGGAATAACTTTGGAATCACAGAATCACGGAATGGTTTGGGTTGGAAGGGACCTTAAAGACCATGTCATTGCACCCCATTGCCATGGGGAGGGACACCTTCCACTAGACCAGGCCTTGGACACTTCCAGGGATCAGTCTGGGAAAGCATCAGTCTGGGCAGCCAAATGTAAATTATTAGGACAACAAAGCAGCCTTGAAACATTGATACAACCCCCTATCCAAACAGTGCCCTTGTGCTCCTTGAACAGGACTTTGAGCCATTGCCCTGACTCCAAGTAACAACAGCATGTTGGTGCCAAAAGTGGGAATGGCTTCCCACTGCCAGAGGGCAGGGTCAGATGGGATATTGGGAAGGAATTCTTCCCTGTGAGGGAGGTGAGGCCCTGGCACAGGTTGCCCAGAGGAGCTGTGGCTGCCCCTGGATCCCTGGAAGTGTCCAAGGCCAGGTTGGACAGGGCTTGGAGCAACCTGGTCTAGTGGAAGGTGTCCCTGTCCATTGCAGGGGTGGAATGAGATGGTCCCTTCCACCCTAAATTCTATGATGGTAGGAAAACCTGTAGCTTCCCAGCACAGATCAGAGCTGTGCCCCAGAGCTCTGCTCATGATCTGCTCAGAACTCACCCTGGTGTGAGTGGCATCAGCCACAGACAGAGGGACACAACCCCAGTGACAACTCAACCGTGTGTGGCGCCTGACTGCGAAAACTTCCCCGTGCAAACAACCAGCAGCAGCCCCGGTGATTTCCCTGCTGCAGGAGCTCCATCCTGTTCACACCAGCACAGGCTGATCAGCTCCTAGCGCTGCTCCTGCCACATCCTGCCCATGGATCACACCACGTGTGCTGAGCAGCTTAGTCTGGGTGGCAGCACAAGGAGCCGAGAGGGGGCAGCCGGCTTTCCAAACATTTAGGAGCAACACTTCAGGAGCAGCAGGATCTAAGCCCACAAGCATTTCCCTGCTCTGGCTGCTCCCTGCCCGTGGTTGTTACACTCAGTTGATGCTGCTGCGAAGGTTTTGCTGCCAATGCTGCAATTTTCAGTACATCCAGGAGCTGTGTAATTTTTCCAGTAGCTTTTCCATCCTGCTAAAAGAAGTAAAACTCAGCAACCTGTTAATTCAACAGCAACACCTGTGTTGTCACCTCAGTGATGCCACCAGGATGCCGGCCCAGAGGCAGAGTGGCAGGTGACCTCCTCCAACCTTTCCCTGGCCCTGGGAAGCCGGGAGAGGGGTTGTTTGCCGGGATGTGATGGTTTTCCCTAACCTTGCGGTCGCCCTCCAAGCTCTGGGGGATGCTTCGCTCCCGTTGCCATAGAAATGCTGCGCGGGTGGGGGGATGCGAGATCTGCTGCTGCCACCTCCTGGAGGAGGCCTGGATGGCGTGAGGGGGGTTAGGAAGAGCAAAGGCAGGTCGGAGATGCTTCAGGCAGAGCTCAGCCCATATCTGGGCAGGTACATCGGGACGATGTCGTTTGGACCCCGGCAGGGCTCACCTGGGGCCACCTCTTAGGGCCACCCTGAATCGCGGGGTTCTGCCAAATAAACGGTAATGATGCAAATGACCCTGAATCATCAAATTATTTAGGTTGGAAAAGCCCTCCACGACCATTTAGTCCAACCATTCCCCAGCACTGCCAAGGCCACCACTGACCCATGTCCCCAAGTGCCACATCCACATGGCTTTTAAATCCCTCCAGGGATGGGGACTCCACCACTGCCCTGGGCAGCTGTGCCAGGGATGGACAACCCTTTCCAGGAAGAAATTTTCCCCAATATCCAACCTGACCCTCCTCTGGCAAAGCTGGAGGCCATTCCCTCTCCTCCTGTCCCTTGTTCCCTGGGAGCAGAGCCCGACCCCCCCCCAGCTCCCCCCTCCTGTCAGGGAGTTGCAGAGCCAGAAGGTCCCCCCTGAGCCTCCTTTTCTCCAGGCTGAGCCCCCCCAGCTCCCTCAGCTGCTTCTGCTGCTCCAGCCCCTTCCCCAGCTCCGTTCCTTTCCCTGGACACGCTCCAGCCCCTCGGTGTCTCTCCTGTCTGAGGATCCCAGAAGTGCCCCCAGGGCTGGAGGTGCCTCAGCAGAGCCAGCACAGGGACGGGCACTGCCCTGGGGCTGGGACACACCAGGGCTGGGAAAAACCAGGATCATGCCCAAACCTGCCCAAGTCATATTTTGGCCCCAGTAGCTTCACTCTAGGGAACTTTGGGCATGTCTTCTGCTGGTCTGGGCTCCCTGGTAGGACCCTGAAGGGTTGGTGAGATCAGCTCAAGGATGGAGAGTGGCTCGGAGGTGGCTGCTCTTGGAAGAAAGTGCCTTGAAGGAGTTAATCCCGTCCTTAGTGCACTGATGGAAGAGGCAGCACAGGATGCAGATGGGAGGGGATGGGTGTGAGGTTTCTCTGTGTGTGTGGAGGCACCACAATGAACGTGGGACGTGTTAGAGCTGCAGCTGAAATGTTGTTTCTCAGGGTTATGACCAAGAGCTGCAGCTTTGCTGCACTTTCCCATATATTCTCATCTCTCCTGTCAGCAGCTCTCCCAGGGAACAGGGACCCCAGCACACGAGGCTGACTGCTGCTTCCATCAGGATGGAAACCTTGGCTGTGGATGGCTCCTGGTTGTGAAGGTGACATGAGACACCTGCCAGAGAGCCATTGTGGGGCAGGTGATGGGAGACACAGCCTGGATCCCTGTAACTCGGCCCACCCTGGGGGTTTTGCACTGGAACAGATGAGAGATGTTCGGATTATTGGTGCTGCCAGCACAGCTCCAGCTCCAGCAGCACCTCCTGCAGTCACTGTCCCATCACAGCCTTCTCCTTGCTCAGAGCTTTCCCCCCACGATCCCACTGATCCCTCTCAGCCATCCAAGCCCTGCCCTTCCCACAGAGCTCATGCAAAGTGGGAGAAGCTCACACACAGCATTCCAGAGGGGCATCTTCCTAGCAGGGGGATAGGGAACTAAAAAAAACCCACACAAATGTCCCCCAGCTCTTCTGGTGTGGGACACTGTCCACAGAACCAGGACACCATGTCCTGCTCCGTGACTGCAGCGCCTGCTCCTGATTCCAGAGTCCCCTGCCAGGCTGGAATGAGGCCATCCCTGTGCTCTGTCCTATGACCTTAATTTGATGCTGGCAGGAATTGTCCTCTGAGGCAAACCAGAAATCTCCGAGACAAGTCAGAAATCATCTGCAGTGCCCCTGGATCCACCTGGCCAGGAGGTGTTTTAGGAGGTGAGATGCCCATCCCTCCAACACTTCCCATCCCATTTGTGTGATCCTCCCTGCAACCACTCTGACCCTGCTTTTAGGTCAACTTAGACAAATTTCAGGCCATTAAAATGGCCTGAAAGAGAGGCCAAAGGGAATTGCGTCTCTCTGCATGCCACAGAAAGGGAATTGTGTCTCCCTCCATCCCACAGTGCAGGTCTGCACAGGACCTGTGGGGTTTAGGGATAACCAGATCAGCTGGATAAACTCTGTGCTGAAGATGCCCAAAGTTCAGGTTCAGCTGTAAAAGCCTCCCTGTGTCTGTTCTCTGACCTCCAGGGTGGGCAGTTGTGCATCTTGGCCATCACCTCTGCATCCTTCCTTTGCCTAAGAAAGCCCCTGAATTCCCCTGGTCCCATCTTTCCACTGGCACCAGAGTTGAGGAGGGATTGTCCACCTCATCAGCTGGCTGGGAGCACAGGGAGCAGCTGAGCTGTGTGTCCCTGCCCCAGGGGGGTGGGTTTGGATCCCATCCTCTGGGTACTTCCATTGTCCATCTCTCCCTGTGGGATTCCTGAGACCAGGGCGTGGGTTCAGGCTCTGAAAGGTGGGAGCACGACTCTTATCCACAGGGAGCCATGAATGATCTACCTCCAAACCTGAGTATTCCCTGGAGCTCCTCTGAGGGGCTGCTTTTCCTCACAGCCTTCCCTCTGTGGATGGGGCAGGCCAGGCTGGCTGGCAGTGATTCTGTCCTGACATGATGTGCAAGCTCAGCAATTTGGGAACATCCAACAGCTGCACAGGCACTTCCTGAAGGAGAGAAGCCACATCAGAGGGGCTTGTCCGGTGTCAGAAAGGGAAGTGCAGATCTTTGACTCAAAAAGGGGACATGAACTGGGTTACTGGTCAGCAAATGAACCTGGAGCTGTTCCTCTCTCACCACCAAATGAGCTCATCCTGGCACAAGAAGCCTTTTCAAGGGTGAAGAATCACAGAATGGTTTGGGTTGGGAGGGACCTTAAAGATCATCTCTTTCCAACCCCCTGCCATGGGCAGGGACACCTTCCACTAGACCAGGTTGCTCCAAGCCCTGTCCAACCTGGCCTGGAACACCAGGAGAGGTGAAGAAGGCCAAGCTCAGCCTGTCCCAGGTGGGCTGGGAAGGGCTGGGGCACCACTGGTGTGGGGGCTTGTCCCAGGCCAGCTGAGAACCCTCCAAAAATGATCCCCCTCAGCAGCTTGGCTGATGCCACTCTTTGTAAGAAAGACTTGTCTCCAGAGACAGAAAGTGCCACGTTTGGTGACTCCAGATATATCCAGAGATCATAAAATGTTCCTTTGTCTTTAGGGCAGGAAGGAGATTTCCCCCATTCCTTTGTTTTATTCGAGCTTCACTTTTTTTTTTTTTATCTCAGAGAAGATAAAAAGAATTAAAGTCCCATCCCTACAGTGCTGCAGGCACAAAACTTCCCTGGATATGGGCTCTTCTGCAGGGATCCCTGCAGCCACAGATTGGCATTAATGATCTCGATTTGCTTTTGGGATTAAAAAGAAAGAAATCTGTGAATGCAGACTGTGGCTGTTCCTGTGCAGAGGGGAATGTTGCAGCTTCGTGATTCAATGCCATCTTGTGATATTTAGCATTTTCCTAAAAGGATGAACATACAATATGAATTAAAAAAGAACCCCAAACAACAAGAAAAAACCCCAAGTCTGTTCCTAGTATCCATAGTTACAGAGAAAACCTGGAAACCCTGAGGCTGATGGGCTCTAAAATTTGTACCACAAAGAAATAAAATGAAAAGCTGTGACATTTGTTGCTTTTACATTTATTTTTTTTAACCTGTAAATGCTTCACACAGACTAAATTTTTCAGCTGAAATAGAAGCTGGAGTTTTCCTTGATTAGATCCAACCTTGTGTGATCCGAACAGAAGGTTTTCAATCTAATTTTTTTTGGCCTTTGCCTTCAGGTGGAATGGCAAAATTAGGACAAGCTCACCCAAATGAGCCAGTAATTATTATTATTATTCCTTCCATGTACAGCCAGAGTACCTGGGAGCTCTTGTGCTACTTCAGAGGAAAAACATGGGGAAAAATGCTGCATAATGCATGGGAAAAGTTTAACAGAAAAGAGGGAATTTATTTTTTTAGAAGTCAAATAATACGGGGATGTTCCAGATTTTAAAAAATTATAGAAGTAAATTGGCCAAAGCAGCAGGAAGCAAAATATTGAGACCATTCTGCCTCTGACAGAGGGACAGTGGGTGTCCTTGCCCAAGGCTAACTGTGATGAGGGATTTGCACAGGGATCATCATCATCCCAAAGTGAGGAGCCCAAAATCTCCAGTGCTGCCCAGTATTTTATTGTCTTTACAATTTGACTGCCCTGTGTTTTGCTGCTGATTGAGCCAGACTGTGGTGGGTTAACCCCACCTGGCAGCTGAGCCCCACAGAGCCCTCACGGCCCGGGGTGGGATGAGGGAGGGAATCAGAGGGGGAAAAGGGGGAAAACTCATGGGTTGAGACCACAGAATCATGGAATGGGTTGGGTTGGAAGGGAGATGAAGGATCAGCTTGCTCCAAGCCCCTGCCATGGGCAGGGACACCTTCCACTAGCCCAGGTTGCTCCAAGCCCCATCCAACCTGGCCTTGGACACTTCCAGGGATCCAGTGGCAGCCACAGCTTCTCTGGGCAACCTGTGCCAGGGCCTCCCCACCCTCCCAGGGAAGAATTCCTTCCCAATACCCCATCTATCCCTGCCCTCTGTCAGCTTGAAGCCATCCCCCCTTGTCCTGTCACTCCAGGCCCTTGTCCAAAGTCCCTCTCCAGCTCTCTTGGAGCCCCTTTAGGCACTGGAAGGCTGGAGGGAGATAAAGAATAAAGACAGTTTAACACTTAAACCCTGGGGAAGGAGAAGAGGAGAGCACCCCAGTGCCCACAGATTGTTCCACCCCTCCACCAGCTCCCTCAGCCACCACCCTCACCCAGGACATTGGGGACAACCCCCAGCTCAGCCAGGACACACGAGGGTGTTCCCTAAATCAGCGCCAGCAGAGAAGGAATAGTTCTTCCCTCCCTTCCCTCTCTTTGGGATCTATGAAATGTGTGTTATCCCATGATTTATGAATTCTCTCAGTGAAGTAATTCTGGGGGCATAGCCCTGAATTTCTTCCCCCTCCACTTCCCCAGCACAGGTTTGAACTGCTTTGTTTTTAAACCATCCCAACAAATGGCCCCAAGCAATTGCATTCCAGGGTTCAAACTGCTTCCTTGGATTTTGTGAGAGGATTCCTAGAAAACACAAGATGCTCCTTAATAGAAAAATGCTGATATGATGCAACTGGGTGCAAAGAAGAGGAATGGGAATGGTGGCAGAGGATTAAGGCAGCAGAGCAGCTGCTGGCAGAGCTACACGGTCACATCTTACCCCAGCTGTGCCCATTTCTAACACAAATCTCTGCAATTCTTTCAATATTGTTGATTTTATTACAAGAACAGTTTAAGACAGAACAGCAAAATCTTGGCAAATTCAAGTAACTTTTAAAATGTAATAATGAGTCGATAATTAAGAGACTTTACAAGCCTCAAATGTCAAGGAAGCTCTTTGCTGGCTGTGGTTGTGCAACACTGAGGATGTGCTGGTCTCTCACACCAACATGTGGTGCTGCACTGTAACTCCACACTCCTGCACTCCCCCATCCAGCAGCAGTGCAGAGATTAAAAGGAAATATGTTTCCTTCCACTGCTTTATTGCTGTCTCATCCCACTGATAACGAGGCTTTTAGTCTACTCAAGTAATCTCTACGTTTGGCAGAAACAAAACCTCTTGCCCTCCCCAATTACTGTTTATCCACATAAATCCTGTTGATTTCAGAGAGGAGAGTTAACAAATTATTAAAAAAAAATAAATATACTTATGCAGGAAATACACTGACCCCTGCAGTTAATACATTAGTAATCATTTACTTGCAGCATTAATTGCATGACTCAGAGTGCCTCAAGTTTTTATTTAAAAACCCCCAAACATCCAGAACACAGAGGCCACAGGGTGGGGGTGTCTGAGGCCTTCAGACACTCTGAGCTGGCTCTGACTTCAAAGGATGAATCATCAGAATCTGGTTGGTATCAGCAGAACTGGCCTGCACAATAATTGAGGCCAGTTTAGCCTTTCCCTGGAGGGATTTCTGTCTCTTGGCTACAGGAAAATGATGCAGCTTGTCTGCAAGCAAACTTTTTATATTATTTAAACAAAGGAAAACATATTTAGATAGCAAAGGTTGTCTGAAACAGCCTCTGGAACTTTTAACAACAGAGCAACCACTCCTTCCAGAGTTTCAGGATATATTGCAGTGAGAACAAAGACACAGAGTATTTTCTTTTTACTCTGTCCTTCCAGTGTGGATACAGCAGATAAAACCTATTTTCTTGGTCTGTGTCCATCACTGCCACGAAGTTAAACAGCAGAGCAAGAATTCTGAGTGCAGTCAAACCTGAATCTGTTTGACACAGACATCAAAATCTGCAAACAATACAAAGTTTGGGTACAGTCACACGGGACTCACTGCCGAGGTAAAAATTACTGATATTCCTGGGCTACAGCTGCATCAGAGTGTTACACAGTCCCATCAGAGTGTTGGCAGCCTCTGCTGTACAATCAAATGTCTTATTTTATCCCACCTCTAACAGAGTGAAAAGCAAAACTTCTGAGAAGCCTTGCAGCTGATGCTTCAAAAGCCCATCCTACCTTCAAGCACCGCGAGCGGGACTAGAGAGGCTCTTGTTTGCTTTTAATTACGGGGTTTATTCATTCAGAGGTCAAACTCCTGCTGTGCTTTTCTTAGGCCACAGTTGGAGCAGCAGCTCTGCTGTCAGGCTGGAGGTTGATGAGGGAGTTGCTGGCCTGGGCCAGCTCGGCGATGGAGACTCGCCCTCGCTGTTTGATGAACTGCGCCACGGCCGCCATCTCCTCCGGGGTGATGTAGATGAACTTCCCTCTGTCATCAATCACACCTACGGGGGGGAAAGAAAGGGCCTTGCAGTCAGCACTTCCCCACAGACATCAGTCACTGCTTTGGGAAGGGACCTTCCAGCTGCTGAGGCAGCATTTCCTATCTGGGGCAGGCAGAGCAATGTGCCAGCAGTCAGTCAGGCTTTTATCTGCTGGCTGCTGCTGGGGCTCGGAGCGGGGCTGTGGCAGTGGCCAAGTGCCTCAGTGAGACCCTTTTTGTTCAAAGTAACACGTTCTTTTCACTGGGCACAGCTGGCTGGGAGTTCCACAGCTTCAGCTACATCGTTTTCCACAGGGACCACACAGTCCAACTCCTGGCCCTGCCCAGGACACCCCAACAATCCCACCCTGTCCCTCAGAGCGTTGTCCAAACCCTCCTGGAGCTCTGGCAGCCTCGGTGCTGTGCCCACTGCCCTGGGGAGCCTGGTCAGTGCCAACCACCCTCTGGGGGAAGAACCTTTTCCTGGTATCCAACCTAAACCTGCCCTGGCACAGCTCCAGCCGTTCCCTGGGACCTGTCCCTGCTCACAGAGAGCAGAGATCGGAGCTGCCCCTCGTGAGGAAGCTGCAGAACCTGATGAGCTCTGCCCTCAGCCTCCTCTTCTCCAGCTGACCAAGCCTCAGCTGTTCCTGATATGGATTCCCCTCTAGACCCTTCACCATCTTTGCAGCCCTCCCTTTTTGGTGCTGGTGTTCTGGGCCCGGGCAGCTGGTGGAGAAAGGCAGAGCAGGGAGATCCAGGAGGGGATTCAGAGCCCCTGTGGGGCCCAGCTCAGCCTTCAAAGCTTCCCCTCTGAAAGGGAATAAAGCTCAGTTTCCATATTTCAGTTGCTCCAACCAGACTGAGAATAGCTCTCTCTGTTCTTACACATTACACCAAGGTACAGCCTCCCTGGCATGACTTTTGGGACACAGACACAGCCAGGGCAGTTACACATCTTTATCCTTTAATTCCAAGCACTCTGAGGTCATTTGAACAGGTACCCACACGTACCTGCCAAGGCAGTTGTTCCCCAGCCATGACCACAGCCTCAGGTCACCAAATGTTTGTGCTGGCACCTTCCCCTGCTTCAGCCTCAGAAAGAACAAGACTGCCCAGCTCTAAACCAGACTTGTTCAGACAGAGAGCTCCCCACAGGCTCAGTCTCTGCTCACATTCCAACTTGGACCGTGTGGGTACGTGGCTGGGAACAAGCACTTCACTTGCTCCAGCACCCTGGAGTGCTCTGGGATGTTTGCTTCTCCCACAGCGTGCTGCATCCCAATCCTGGGCTTTAGCCACCAGGCTGGCAAAACCACCCCAAACTATCCCAGGGATCCTTTCAAATTCAGATTTCACAAGACCCCATTTGCAGCTGGCTGCTCAGCAACCCCCAAATGCCTTCAGCACATGGATAAATAAATAAAATATAGGTAAATATCAAGTTATCAACTTCTGCTAGGATCCTTAAAACAGGAATGACACTGGAAATCTCTCTCTGCCACAGGGAAGGCACATCCTGCACCACCACCTCTCATCCCCTCTGTGCCTTGGCTGTCACCTGTCAAAGTGCCATCTGCCATCAGGTCCTGGATCCTGTTAATTGCATCCTGTGCAGAAGAGAAAAAGGAACAACAAACTGATCAAAAGGCAGGCAAAAAAAACATTTCACAGGTTTAGATAAACTACAAACAGAGGTTTACATTTAATCCCTCAGTGTTAAGGACTTCAGGGAAGGACACCCATCACTATTCCCACACAGAGAGATGCAATAAGCCCTTTGGTCTTAGAATTTTCTGCATTTTGGGGTGTTCGAGCAACTTCACCACCCCAAAAGGAGATTTTAATTGCTGTTGCCTGGCTGTTTAAAGGAACAAGGGGTGGGAAAGGCTTTTCCCAGGGAAAGGCTGAGCAGTGCCACTGCAACAGGCAAGTTCCATGAAGCACACTGAGGATTCTCCAAAAATCTTGCTCAACACAGTTTTTTTATATCTTTTTTTATCTTTTCCTTCAAACCTCTTTTACCAATCCAAAGCAACAACCTGTTGAATCTATGGCTGGGTTAATTCTATATATAGTTCCACTACACGTTAAGTATCTAAGCCTTGGTTTCCACAGTTCTGCCTCTCTCCCTTTCCTGTGTTTTTGTAACTGCAGAGGCAAATTA
>NW_020898009.1:717087-790091 GCF_003984885.1 Neopelma chrysocephalum | reverse complement strand
CACTGCAGCAATCTTGTAAGCCAACAACCCTTCACTGCCTGGCTGGTACTTGGATGAATGGCCACATTTTTAGGGCTGATTTCGCTGATCCTCACCAAAATCCAAGCATTTTCACTACATTTCCACAGACAGACCCTCATTTACCTGTTGTTTCTCCTGTCCTTTTAAACCCATTGCTCGCACTTGCACCCAAAAGCCAGTACTTACACCCCAAAAGTCAGTGCTCACCTGTGTTCTTAAACCCAGATGTGAAGCCAAGTCCTCCAGCTGGATAACCTTTGTTTTCTATGGAAACAGAGAAGAGTTACACACAGCTGATGCATTAGCAGGTGGCTGTATTTTTTTTTCCATTCAAATAACAAATTGCATTTACCAGACAAAGCAGAACCTGTCACTCTCACTAACTTTTCCAAGTAAGCACTTTTTTTTTCCTGATGAAAAACTCTCAAGTTACTTAAACCAGTGAGCTCTGTGGAAAGATTGAGTGCCCTGACCCACTTAGGGGAAGACTCAAATCCATTTGCCAGCTTTCATCCTGGACTTTTTCTTACATTAGGATGAGCACAACAAACAAGCCATGGCCCTGTTCTCCTGGTATTTGAGTTTCTCAGCTGCTAACTTTAATTTCCAGTGTGCTTTATCAAGATCCTTTTTTCTCTGAGAGATGTTTCAAAGTACCTTCTAAAATCATCACTGGAATATATCGGCACACGCACGAAATCCAGCCAAGAGTGGCAGCATTAAGTGCTTTAGACTGTGTTACTAATGTCATGTGTATTAATGCCACAATAATCTTCCTAAGCAAGCAAACACCTTATTAAAGTTGTCAGTGTTGGAACTTCAAACTGTCATTTTGCTTTTGACAGAGATTCTTCCTGCAGGTTTTATTAGTCAGGGCACAGTCACCACTGCTCACATCTGTTTTTATGCTTCTCTGGAGCTCCAGAGAAAACACCTGGTGTGCTCATCTGGAGCTGCTTGGTTCCTGTTCTCTTCTCTGCCAAAGCTTTAGGGACTCATCTGCTTGTAGGTGTTTGTAAGGAGCTTGGAAAACACAAAACTGTCGAAAAGTTCAGTTAATATTCAGGACCACACTCCTAAAATCCATATATATATATGGCCACAGGAGCTGCATCTCCATTAACAAATGCAACAGTTCAAACAATAAACTCATTTGTTTCTTGGGAGTACCACTGGAAGGACACTGAAGAAATCAAGGGATGCTGGAATAGATTAATCTCTTTTCATTAACAAAATCAGACCCAAAAAAGCCCCCCACAGATTTAGTAGCTGTGAAGTTCGATGCAGCCAAGCTAGAGAACTGAATACCATGGACTGAACGCATGGAACTGGAACCAGTCCATGGAATTCAGTTCTCAGAGCTGGGAACTGCCAACATTCGTCACATCTTCTTTTAAAAGGGTTGGGGGGGGGTGTTGGTGCAAAGCCACATAAACAAGAAAAACAGGACTTAAACCTTCACTTAAAGATATTCACCCTCAAGGACCAAGTTTAGTGGAAGCTTTCCAGGACAGATCCTGCTGTGAATAAGAGCCCAGGGGGGTGGGGTGGAATTAGGATGCATTCCCCACACACACTCTGAAATATAATGACAATGTGAGGTCCCAAGGGAATCAAACACTTCACCACATGCTTCATGTTCTAGAAATAAGCTTGATTTCCATAGAGCAACATATACACATCCATATTTTACTGAATTCCTTTAATTTTAGGTGTGATTCTGCTGCTATCCTCAGCAAGGGATGAAACGGAGCAAGAGGCTGCATTTTACTTCCAACACCCTCAGGAACGAAGCGAGGGGTGAGATATCTCCAGTCAGTTATAACAGCACAATAAGTTATTCAACAGAAGAGCTAAATTCAATTTTACTTTTTAAAAAATGCCAATTACTCTTAATTTATACATTTTTCAGACAGCTCCGAGCAGCTCAGCGCTGCTTCCTGTCAAGAGTTTCTGTGAACAGAAGATGAGGGCAATACATAATCTATATATTAAGCACACGTTCAAGATTAAAGAAAAATACTTAAAGTGATGCCCCAGTTCTGCAGCTCATCTCCACAGAGGAAATCAGGTGTTGAGGCGCTTCTGAATTCGGTTTTCAGACCGAGTTTAACTTCTCTGACACCGAGATGAAGTGACTAATCCAAAACTAGACACGTGTGTTAAACCCCGAGCTGAGACTTTGTGACTAATCTGTTCCACCACGACCACCAGGGCAATGGGCAGAACCTGACCCAGCTGTGGCATCCCTTGGGAGCTCTCCCAGTGTTTGTGGAAGATCCCAAGGGACATTGAAACCTCCTCTTGTTTTACCTGTGTTATCCCAAGGCACGGGAGCAGAGGGAAGCCCAGCAGAGCTTTGGAAGGACTCCACACTGAGCTCTTTGCCCTGCCTGGCAATCCCTCACACCCTAAGGAGACTTATCCACGAGGCAAATCTGTTTGTAAGTCCATGAGGGAAATCCAGGGGTTTGCTGGGATAATAGACAAGCAAAACTGGCCCAGAGTGCGAGATTTTGGATTACAAAATGATTAGGACCTCACTAAGCATACAAGTGATTTGCTTGCTAAAGAAGCCTTTCACACACACACCACACATCCTGAGAGTTCAGTTTCCATGGAAGGAGGAAAGGGATTCATTAGGACACAAGATTTGCATAACATTGTTGGAGTCTGAGGAGAAAAATGCATCTGACCTTTGATACAGCAACAGTGGAGAGCAAGGCACTTGTCCTTACAGATCAAAAGCAGAAATCCCCATGAACACACCACAGGCTTTAAATACCCAACCTCACAACATGATGAAAGGGAGACTAACACACCCTGTTTAAAGCAAGTGATCTTCTTATCAAACATCCCTGCCAAACATTAAGACAACTTTGCCAGGACAATCACACAAGAAGTTGGGACTGACCTTTCCAAGGCAGTGTTTGAGGCACAAACACACCCTGGACGGCAGCACATGCTGGTACAGCAACTCTCACTCCTGCTGAGCTCAGACGCTAAATCAGTGCCTGATTTTCACAAACAAAAAAGCCTGAACGTCCCAAATCCCAACCTCCAGCAAACATTAAACTTTGAGGGTGATTCACCAGGCCTGTCTTTATAAAAAGAGGGTAAGAGCCACATCCTGCCCCAAAAAGCCAAGACAGAGCTGTAATTACAAACCCTTTTAACAGCTCGTGATGGTTAAGTGAATAAAGCTTATCTAAGGTATCACTTTTGTTACTTGCTGAATATTTAAGCAAATCAAAGAGCAAGTAAAGATGTCCCTCTTTGACAAAAGGTATTTCACAAAATCTAACAAGTGGGGAGGGAGGAGAAAGACCAATTTCATCTTACCTTAACGTATTCCAGGAATTCCAAAAGAAAGCTGCGAGACTGGACACAGCAAGGAAAACAACTGTTATTGTAAATTCATGAGCATTAAATGCATCACAAACTTGTTGAGTACAAACATCATAGAATGGTTTAGATTTCATAATTCTGAAGTTTTAACTGTATGAACCGAGATATGGAACTGGAAATAAAAATTATCTGAATTTAACCTTATGAGGGATTTATGACAAGTATTTTCTAAGATGATGTGGCTCAGGTACAATTTAAGTGTTTTCTGAAAGGAAATCTTTGCATCTTTTATTCTTCCCATCACACAGACCCTGAAATAGCCATGTCTGGGTGAGTTGGAGCTTCATTAAGTTACACACAGACACTGAGGATGTTTTGTACAGAGGTAAAACCCACAATGACTCAGGACACGGCTCCTGCAGATGCCAAGCAGTGGAGGCTCAACCCTTTTACAAAGCCATGCACCTGAAATCCAGTGCTTTCATGTGAGCAGCTCCATTTCCAAAGGCAATGCAAACAATGTGCATTGAAGTTAAGAGGAGATCAGGTTACTCTGCATCCCTGGAAATCATCATCATCATGGCTAGGCTTCGCGAACGAAGATTTGGGAAGGGCTCTACCCATTTTTCATGCAAGCGCGTTGGTGGCTAAAAAGGCCAATACGAGAAAGGCAAGTCCGGTTGCAAAAGACACAGCAGAAAGACTCCTTAGATGGTATATTCTGCAAGGTTCGATTCTTTCTGCGTTGTCTTTTCTCCTCAAGAGTGATCCTGCGTGCCTTCTCAAAAGCATCAGCAGCGTTATAAATGGTCTGTCTCCAGGCCTCCCGATTAGAGGCCAGAGTGGACCAGTTATGGTGATCAATATGCCCGAGGCTGAGTTGTTGCTTCAGGGAGTCCTTGTATCTTTTCTTTGGAGCTCCTCTCTTGCGGCAGCCAGTGGCAAGTTCACCATAGAGCAGGATCTTAGGGAGGCGGTGGTCCTTCATCCTAGAGATGTGCCCTGCCCAACGCAGTTGCGTTCTCAGGAGCATGGCCTCAATACTCGTGATTGCTGCCTGTTCGAGAACAGATGTATTGGTCACATAGTCTGACCAATGGATGTTAAGGATTGTACGGAGGCAGCGTTGATGGAAGCGTTCTAGGAGACGCAGGTGGTGGCGGTAGATGACCCATGATTCGGAACCATATAAAAGAGTAGACAGCACTATGGCTCTGTAAACAC
Organism: Neopelma chrysocephalum; assembly: GCF_003984885.1. Taxonomy (NCBI): domain Eukaryota; kingdom Metazoa; phylum Chordata; class Aves; order Passeriformes; family Pipridae; genus Neopelma; species Neopelma chrysocephalum. The sequence continues at coordinate 785,498 of NW_020898009.1, read as the reverse complement.
TGATCTTGGTACTTTTCTTCAAGTGTTTATTACGCCAAACTCGTTTATGGAGTTTTCCAAAAGCACTGTATGCCTTCGCTAACCTATTGTCTATCTCCCCATCAATCTTACCATCTGAGGAGATGAGGCTGCCTAGGTAATTAAACTGTTGGACTGAATTGAGTTCTGACTGGCCGATGGTGATGTGGGGACGGTGGGGGACTTCCTGAGGTGCAGGCTGATGGAGAACTTCTGTCTTCTTTAAGCTGACTTCCAGCCCAAAGAGCTCAGCAGCCTCTGCAAAGCAGGATGTTAAACGCTGCAGAGCTGCTTCTGTGTGGGCAACAAGGGCGGCGTCATCAGCATAGAGCAGCTCCCGGACAAGATGGTTTAGGGTCTTAGTATGGGCCTTCAGTCGCCTTAGGTTGAATAGGCTTCCATCAGTACGATATCGAATGTAGATACCGTCCTGATCGTCGAGGTCTGCCGAGGCCCTTTGAAGCATCATACTGAAAAAGACTGTGAATAGGGTAGGAGCGAGAACGCAGCCTTGTTTCACACCATTCTTTATTAGAAAGGGCTCAGAAAGTGTGTTGCCATATCTGACTTGGCCGTGCTGATCCTCATGAAGTGAGATGATCATTTTAAGGAACTTGGGGGGACAACCTAAACGTTCCAAAATCTGCCAAAGACCTTTTCTGCTCACAGTATCGAAAGCCTTGGTGAGGTCGACAAAGGTTACATAGAGACCTTTGTTCTGTTCCCTACACTTCTCTTGCAGTTGTCTGAGAACAAATATCATGTCTGTGGTGCTCCTGTTGGCTCTGAAGCCACACTGACTTTCAGGTAGAATTTCTTCTGCTATAGCGGGTATTAGTCTGTTCAGGAGTATTCTTGCCAAGATTTTGCCAGCAATGGAGAGCAGAGTAATACCACGGTAATTTGAACAGTCTGATTTAGTACCTTTCTTCTTATACAAGGTGATGATGACTGCATCACGAAGGTCTGAAGGTAGTTCGCCTAGTTCCCAACAGCGCACCACAAGCTCATGAAATTTAGCATGGAGTGCAAGGCCCCCATGTTTCCAGACTTCAGGTGGAATTCCATCAACCCCAGCTGCCTTGCCGATTTTCACCTGCTGTATGGCCTTGAGGGTTTCTCCTAGAGTGGGGGCAGTATCCAATTCGTATTTCACTGGTTGTTGTGTGATGGACTGAATTGCTGAGTCTTGTACTACACGGTTGGTACTGAAAAGAGTCTGAAAGTGTTCAGACCATCTATTCAGAATGGAGGTTTGATCTGTCAGAAGCGTTTGACCATCTGCACTGAGTAGTGGGCTTTGGACTTGGTATGTAGGCCCGTATGCTGTTTTCAGGGCCTCATAGAATCCTTTGTGATCCCCTGTATCTGCACATAGTTGAGTTTTTGCAGCTAGATCGGTCCACCATTTGTTCTGGATGTCACGGAGTTTCTGTTGGAGCTTGCTGCAAGCAAGACGAAAGGCTGTTTTTCTAGCGTGACAGGAAGGCAGTGCAAGATGTGCTTGGTGGGCGGTTCTCTTCTTCCTCAACAATTCCTGGATTTCTTGATTATTTTCATCAAACCAGTCCTTGTTCTTCTTGAGGGAGAACCCTAAGGATTCTTCAGAGGATTGCAGGATGCTACTTTTAATATGCTGCCAAATTGTTTCGGGAGAGGAAACTGCAGAATCTGTGGAATGGATATCAAGCTTAGTTTGAAGGTTTGCCTGGAATCTTTCTCTTACTGTGGCTGATTGGAGATCGTTAACTTGGAGTCTTCTCCTTGGGATACTGCCCCTCTTGGGTTTGAATTTGAGATAAAGGTTGAGTTTACAGCGCACAAGCCGATGGTCTGTTTGACATTCTGCGCTGGGCATCACGCGGGTATGGAGGACATCGCGGACATCTCTCTGTCGCACCAAGACATAATCAATGAGGTGCCAATGCTTAGACCTGGGGTGCATCCAGGTTGTCTTCAGACTATTTTTCTGCTGAAAGATAGTATTGGTGATGGTGAACTGTTGCTCCGCACAGAATTCTAGCAGAAGTCGACCATTATCATTGCAGTTTCCAACACCATGCTTGCCTAATACTCCTTTCCAGGCTTCAAAATTCTTACCTACTCCGGCGTTGAAATCACCAAGGATAATGATCTTATCATCTGCGGGCACCTTTTGGGTAAGACAGCGCAGGTCAGTGTAAAATTTATCTTTTTCAGCAGGGTCAGCTTGGAGAGTTGGGGCATATATACTGAAGATGACAACGTGTTGCTTGTTGTTTAGTGGAAGGCGTAGGGAGATAATGCGGTCAGAGTGACCTGTCGGCAGATTTTCGAGTTTAGGGACAATGGAGTTTTTGATCATGAAGCCGACACCTGAGAGATGTTTTTCGGTTCTGGGCTTACCTGACCAGAAGAGTGTGTAACCGGCACCATGTTCTCTGAGGCTGCCTTCCTCATGAAGGCGAACTTCACTGAGAGCAGCAATGTCGATGTTGAGACGACCCAGTTCATGGGCAATTAGGGCAGAACGTCGCTCAGGACGACCACTATTGGCAGAATCGAGCATGGTTCTGATGTTCCAACATGCTAGAGTTAATTTGAGTACACCTTTGGAGGCAGGTGCATGCCTTTGACTTTTGCTCTTTGTGCGACCGCATTGGAAGAAGATGCCCGTCGGTCTGCGGTTAACCAACCGGGTGAAGGTGGAGATGAGCTTTGTTTAGGCCACCTTTTCTAGGCCCCTCTCCGAGTGGAGCAAGCAGTGCTGTCCTTGAAAAGGCTGCTTGGTCGTTCAGGGTGCTGCCCCAAGAGACTCTCATCTCCGTCAGTCTCAAATGACCAATATCCTGAACCGCCTGTATGCAGGGTTGAGTCTGCGGCTCCCAGTGCATCTTTCACCTACCGTTTCGACCCTCGCCCGTCGCTACAGGACTTTTTGCATGTGGGTAAAGCCTTCAAGCCTGCGCAATGGATTTTTTAGGTGAGATGCAGTATGCGCGGAACTGAACCCACCCTTTAATCCCGAGGTTCATCTGCCAGGGCCGAGCAAGCTTGGACGGTGGCAGCGAGGTCCTCAGGACGTAGGTTTGATTAGAGTGACCTTCTCTGAGATGGATGGCCTTCCAGGGCTAAGCGAGCTCCATCTGCCCGGGTTTGGGATGAGAGTTGTCCTTCTCCTAGGATGACTGCCAGAAGGCTAATGAGCTCATCCTGCCCAGGGATGTAGTTTATCTGGTCCTATGGTTTTGACCTGTCTGGCATGGGCGACCCTACCGAAGGCATGAACCCTCGCCAGCATAGCTCGCAACCACACAGGGGTACATAGGCTACGTTCCTGTTAGAACGATTTGGGCAAGTCTTTTATTCCCAGTAACAACCCTTTGTCCTGCCCACTCTTTCAGGTTGTAACAGAGCAAAGCAAATATATCCAGAACATGCCAAACCTGGGCAGTAGCCGCAGGAGAGCCAAAACAAAAGAAATAAATAGACAAACAAACAAACAAACAAACAAACAAACAAACTGACCAACCGTTCTGGCCCCCGTACCTGTCCAAGACTGAGGTACCTTACAAGGCCCCAGCCTGGCCGGGACCCCCATCAATCAAAAGAACCCTCTGTCCACCCAGACCTTATCCTTCCCCCACTGTGTTACCACAAATTCCAGGTGCACTGCTCACATGTGATGTTTCATACGGGACAGCCCTTCTCTCCCACCCGCCAGTCGAAGGACCCCCATGGCCAGCTCAACACCCATCCCTCTGCTCCGTCCCCCTCCCCCTCTCCCTCCCTCCCCAAACCTGGAACGGCAAACCTCTGTGTGCTCCGAAGCTGTGCTCTCATCTTCCACGGGGGTGCAGTGCTCGCTGGCAAGGCTCCCCCTTTCTCTCCTTTCTCCTGCCGCGGCCTTGCCTGGGGTCCAAAACCGCGCGCGCGGAGCGCGCGCGGCGCGAAGCCCCCGGGCCGGCGCAGCGTCCTGCACAGCGCCTGCAGCAGCCCCCGAGCCTAGCGGGGTCCCGCATGGCGTGTTCAGGGCCACCGGCCAGGCGCGGAGCTCCGTGCGCACAGCGCGGAAGTTTCCCGCCCGCGCGAAGCCCCCGGGCCGGCGCAGCGTCCTGCACAGCGCCTGCAGCAGCCCCCGAGCCTAGCGGGGTCCCGCATGGCGTGTTCAGGGCCACCGGCCAGGCGCGGAGCTCCGTGCGCACAGCGCGGAAGTTTCCCGCCCGCGCGAAGCCCCCGGGCCGGCGCGGCGTCCTGCACAGCGCCTGCAGCAGCCCCCGAGCCTAGCGGGGTCCCGCATGGCGTGTTCAGGGCCACCGGCCAGGCGCGGAGCTCCGTGCGCACAGCGCGGAAGTTTCCCGCCCGCCATCCCTGGAAATCAATCAGCCTTAATTAACTGCTTTAGCTCTGGACTCAGGAGCTTAATTTTCAGCAGGAGTTTTGGCACAGCAGCCCCAACAACACAAGGCAGAGTCAGCTTTGTAACAGGACACTGAAGTGCTTCATCCACCACAAGGCAAGGATGGCTTGTCCTTTCTGCAAGGCCGCTGTCTGCATGTTCTCATTTCTGAATATGACTTTTAAATCACCTCTAATTAAAGTTCTAACTCCCCACCCTGACCAAAGTTATCTCAGATTGACATCCAGGCATCATCAAGCTCTTCAAGGTGAGGAACACCCTTTTCTGTTCTCACATATATAAAGATTTATTTCTTCTTGACAGGCAGCTGTGGGAACACAGGTAATAAACACGTTCCAGCTTTAAAGGGTGCCTAAAGTGGAACAATTTAGTATTTAGGTATAAACTCATCTTCTAACAGGACAGACACAGATTTTTGAAAGAACTTTCAATGGAAAAATCTGCATTTTGGTGTTCTCTGCACCTTAGGAAATTCCCATCACCGTCTCTTTGGGTTAATCCCGGTGAGATGGAGGAATTTTTCTTAATGGGAAGGGGTCCACAGTGAGAACTTGTAATGGGCTAATATTGCTTGACATTAGGCACAAGCCCCTCAGCTCAAAGCCACTCTCAGCCACACTAAAGCAAATCCATTTAATTCAACAGGGTCAGGTCAGCAGAGGAGCAAATTCACAGAAGGGTGAAATAAATCCTTCTCATGAAATGCAGTGGGCAGCTCAAATTTGGCAGCTACAACCCAAGAGCAAGTCCAGCATTTGATGGCAAATAAATTGAGTCTAACAGGTTTTCAGCAGACAGAGCAAGGAACTCTGCCTCCCACAACAGCAAAACTTCTTCAGGTTTGCTGTGATATTATACCAAGTCTCACATTTCAACCACCATCCCCAGCAGCTCATTTGCAAGCAGTCACAGGAGAGCATGCAAGGATGTTTTGCATGAGTTTGAAATATTATCATTTGCAACATTAAATGTATGATTTTCCGGAGCATAACCCACAAGCACCCAGGCTGTGTCCTGTGAATTCTCTTAACAAAAGTCTTTTAAGACAAGAACTTGGTTTTTCATTTGATTTCACGGCAGGTCTGCTGGTGGAGAAAATAAGGCCAAACCCAAGCAATTGCCCCCAAGATCTGTGGGCACCCCCAAACTCCAAGTTTAGCTTTGTGGGCTCACTGTCTATGGGTGATGACAGCAAAAGATTATCTAAATTCCAAATGGAGTTTTTCTTCAGCCCTTGGATGAGGTAGGAAAGGACTCATTTCCAGTGATATGTGATATGCATTTCCCTTAGCACTCTAAACTAACTCATAGGGGTCTGGTATGAGGAACTGTAGCATTCCCCAGGGAATATTCCAGGTTAACCTGTGCCACAGACACAATTTAGCTCTCACAAGCAAAAACCTTTGGCTGACTCCTCCTTTCCAGTTCATTTTACAGGAGACAGAACACAGTGAGTGCAACAAAGGGAAAGGGAAACTGCAGAACCAGCCCAGCACATACCTGTTCCTCTGTCATTGACTCTTCAACCCCTTCCTCTTCAACCACAAAACTCTCCTTCAGCTTCAGGTACTCTTCATACTCTCTTTTCTCCTCTTCTTCCTTTGCCTTTCTTTTTTCCTCTTCCTGGACAGAAAAGATGACAAGGGGTCAGTCTGCTCCTCCCCAAGCTGGGTTTAGTTTTAAGTGAAGCAGCAGGTTCTTTCTCTGCAGTCAGGAGATAAAAAGCTTTTTTAGAAGGAGTTGAAGTTCTCCCTTGGTGGCATCACTAATTTCACAGGCCACCCTTGGGGCAGTGACCATCTCACACATGGTGTGAGCTCACCAGGTCTGAGAGAGGGCACAAAACCACTCTTAAATAGCAACCTGCTGGCTTAATTTGCATGAATTTGCTTCTTCTGCAGATCCCGTGACAGGAAGTCCCTGCCCCAACTGCACTTTGATGCAACAGCCTCATTTTTTGGTGACTGGCCCAATTCTGCTCCACACTCTGGGAGTGACAACAAGGAGTCACACTGGTGTCTACCCGGGCATGGGAAGAAGCTCCTTCTGTAGAAGTTACAAGTAAAATCAAGTTTTCAAGTAAAATCTCTTCCTTATGAAAACTTTCCTTCAGCAAACTGTGCCTACATGGAAGGTAAAGAACAGTATAAAGTATTTCAGGCGTAGGAAACAAGGTATGGTTGTATTAAAAAAGGGAGTTTTGCATGGTTGACTGTTAACCAAAACCTTCAGGCTCTGCTTTTAGTTATCTGCAATAAAATACTCTGTTGCCTGCCCTGAAAGAAATATTAAAGTCTTCAAAGAAATGCAAACCCAGAAAACTCCAAGCCCAACATCAATGACATGGTTTTGTAGAATTCACACATTCACAAAGCAAAATTGTGATTAAAGGTTTGGGAATGTGACAGATTACTTAATAAATTATTAAAATAAGAACAGGTTTTTACTGGGAGTTCATAAATTCGCAGCTTTCCATGATTTTCTCTTAAAATTTATTTCGCTCTTGTCCAAAACACTTTACAAGTGTAAATTCAAAGGTTGGATTCGATGATCTTGGAGGAGGTCTTTTCCAATCTAAATGATTTTATGATTCACAGAGAATAAAAATGGTTCCTTATAGGAACCACAGAGAAATTAATGTTTGTGCAGCACCTGGTACAAGGAGATTCCAAATTGCCTGGCCTCTGGCTCTATCACATTCCAAAGGCTGATTAAAAACTCGGACAGATGAGTTCTTCAAATTTCAGTGGCAATCTTGGGGCATTCCTTTGCCATTAGCACAGGAATTGATCTTTTAAAGAACAATTATATTGATTTCTAAATGCTTGCCATGCTGCATCTTTGACACTAATATGGTAATTGCTTCCTTTAATAGCTGGAAAGCAAACATTTGTTCCATTAAACCAGGAAGAGACAGGAGCAGGTCATTAAATATATTGGAAAAAATCCATATTAAAAAAGGTGCCCTATAAGGCCAAAACCAGCAAGGTACCAGAAGTGGGGATTGGAGAATTGCCCTTCAATAAAAACCAAAGAGAAAAGAGTATTTGGTTGCCATTTTATTTAACCAAATTCCCAGAAAGTCAGGAGAAAGACTCTTGCCAACATCCCAGGATGAGAAAAACAGGACTGAAAGGATCGGACTGTATCTGCAAAGCCAAAGCCATTTTTTAAACTGCTATCTCATGAAAAATCTACAGATCTGAGGAAGCTCTTGAGACAAAACAAGACCATTTTTGGGTCATTCATCACTGTAACAATTAGCCCAACAGCACATTTTCTCCCTATAAGCATTACAGGTGCCAAGAACAACAAAACCATATTTCATTTGGAAGTGACAACAATTGTTCCTTTCTTGTAAGTGCAATAAATTTAATCTTGATCCTGGAAAGCCATGAATAAGGTTCTTCCCCTGGTCTATTAGAGAGCTTGTAATTCAGCAGGGTTTGAAAACGAGGGGGGGAAAAAAATAGCCACAAAACCTGAAAACTGCTTTGGCAAATAATTTCTAGATGGTTCTACAAAATAAATAAATGATCAGAAGACAGTGTCCCATTTGTAACCGAGAGCAATAATAACTAAAATGTATTTTCCAGTTTCTGGACGGTCTAATAAATGAAAAAGGCTCCTCCCTGTCTTCCTTCCCTACCTGAAGAACAGCATCTTCAATTTTTTTAAAGCATCTCAGCACTTCCATTTCCAACACATGCAGAAAAGCAGCTCTGCTGTGAGACTGGCAAAGCACTCAAGCTACCAGCCCCTTTTCTTTTGCTCAAAAGCCAACAGGAGCCCGTTTTCCAGATGCTAAATTCTGGTCAGCAGAGCACTTCCAGGTGGTCTGAGCCACTGCTTTGGTAGCTGAAGTGTGTCAGCCCTCCAAGCTTCCCGGTGGTTGCAGCCTCTTCCGTAACACAAAGTACTTCCAGATGCTTTTTCATCTAATAATTAAAAATTCATGCACAACCTCATATACTTGACAACCTAAATTCACCTACGATTCAACCTCTGTAGAAAAAGAAGGATTTAGCCAGGCTGTGACCTGGTCCAGAGCCAAGAGCAGGGATGACTTTCTCCAACTGCACAAAGAGAATCCATGAGGAGCAGGAGAACCTGGAGCAGTTGGGATGTCTGGTCACATTTATTCCCAGCTTTTTTTTGTTCCCCCAGCACATTATCCCTCTTCTCCCACGTGCTCGAGTCATGCAGCAGTTGCATGGAAGCTGCAGGGTCACATTTAGGCAGCAGCATTCCCACAAAACCCAGTGTGCCTGCAGGAATAACCCATGGGAAACAGGCTCAGCCCCTCAGGGGAACAGAGCCCAGGCCTTGCTCCTTGCAAGTCACACAGAGGGCACTCGGCTCAAATACAGGTTTTAAACCCCAAATCTTGGTCTGGCAGGTGTTTTGAGCCCTCCCCACCGAGATCTCAGCAGTGCAGCAGTGGCTCAGAGCTCAGAGAGGCCGGGCCACCTCCCCCAGCCACGGGTGGGGTGCTGGGGAAATCCCAGCAGCCTGGAAATTTGGTAACTGCAGATGCTCCCCTTCAGCTGCTTTTATTTTTTTTTTTGTCATTTTTTGAGGCAGGTTTGCCTCTCTCCTCATCTACCTAAATGTCACCCAAACTGTGGAGCACTTGTACAGTGTAAAGGCTGCTTTTTGGTCAGTTCACTACACTGCATGTGAAGAACAAACAATCCCATTTTGACAATATTTTTATTGGAAAAAAAAATAAAATTAGTCACTTAAACCTTTCTTCCTTCTGTTCTTTTCCTGTCAAAATGCCCACATTATCACTGCTGGGTTGACTCTACCTCTGCCTGCACCAGTCTCATGTGCAACCCCAGAGCTTCCAGAGCTCCACGCAGTCCGTGGATCTTCAGCACTCCAGGAGACCCTTCCCAACACCCTTACCCCTTCCTATACTGGATCTGGTCAGCACCAATTCCCTCTGCACCCCATTCCACCTGCTCACCAAGGACCTGGACTTGCTGTGAGGTTCCTTTCAGATCATCACCCTCTGCTTGCCTCTCACCTTCATCCCAGGGATTATTTCCAAACATATTCCTTGTACCAACTGCACAAGGGCCCAGCCTTTTGCCAGGTGAAACCCAGAGCATCCTGAAAACTCTTGCAGGCTTAAAGCTGGATTTCTGGGATCACAAATTTTGCTCAGGAGGTTCTGGGATGCTGCTTGAGTGGAGATGATCTCCCTGTTAGTGAGGAAGGCAGAGCCAACACTGGACACTCTCCAACCACCACCTGTACCTGTCATTCCTTTGTTTCTGGCTGTTCCCTTAACGTGCAGGATGAGGAGGAGCATCCTGGTTCCCATGCCAAGTGCTCAGAAGTGCATGGACCAAAGAAACCCTCCTTGCAGAGCATCCAGGTTTTGTGCTGTTAGTGCAGCTCCTGCAGGAAGTAAGAAGGGACTTTACAGTAAATAATTTGGCCCAGAGTAGATGGATCTGTAGGAGTCCTGCCCCCCTCACTGCTTAGGCAGAATAAGTGTCCTCATGCCCTCAAAATCAGAGGAGAATGAGTTTTCTGCAAGCTTTTCAACTTGTGCTTCTTCAGGAGGAATCAATTTTCAGGAAAGGATACACACTTGAAAACTGATGCTTGAACTGGAGTCGTCTCCATCAGCCTCCAGAAATGCACTCTTTATGTATGAAAAAATGGATATAAATGCCAAACAGACAACGAAAAGCTCTGCTGAGAAACACTCCATGTTCACAGAATGTTAAACATAATAAAATCACCGAGAATTGGTGCCACTTCTTACGTGATCAAGTATCAAATCAAAGAGTCAAAACTTTAGGGTCTGAGTTCTCAAAAAGCTCCAAGAGGACCCTTGTGTTCATGGCTGATCCTCCCTTTCCATAGCTCTGAAGATCCAAGTCATTTTTATTTAGGGACTTAAATGCAAACTTACAAAAATCCCTGTGCACAGGCAAAAACCAAAAAAAGAAAAAAAGCTCTTAAGTGAGCAAACAGCAAGGTTTTGTATGAAGACCCTGCATTGCAACATCAGAGGAAGTTGGCTCTCATTGATAAACCAGCTCACCACCAAAAAACTCCAGGAGGTGAAAGGGAAATCCCCAGGGCAAAGCAGGGCTGAGGCAAATGCCAATTATAAAGGAGCTTCCTCAGGCCTGCAGCCAATCAGGTCAGCAGAGCACTGCAAAGGAAACCTGAATTTAAAAATATATTATCTGGTTTGCAACGCTGAAGCCAAGGGGCAACCACATTTTATTTATAAGTGCATACAAATGCATTTAAATAGAAGCAAGGGGGTATTTTTCTCAAGAATATGCAAGATTTTATCCCCCATAACTCCCCTGAAGGGAGTTTAGCACGATTTTAGTTGTACTTCTTGGGAGAGAGACTGAACAAAAGGTGAAATAGGAATTTAGCTAAGAAAGCTGGCTGTGCTTGTTTGGGGATTTGCCACTGTCACTGTACCTGCAGAAATACTCTGATGTGCTGGAAAAGGAAGGGAAAAATGAGGTTATCTGACAACTGTAACAATTCTCAGACAAAATTCAGTGATAAAATCTAGATTTCTTGTGCCTTGTGGGATTATATAAACTACAGCAACGTGAGTAGTCAAAATGCCTTCAAAAACCATACAACCAGCTGGATTTTACCTCATGACTCTCAGTCACTACTTGACCTACCTTTCAGGATTTTGCCTTTCCGTCTCCTAATTTATAGGGGGGAACAACATCACCCTGTGTAGTCCACAAGGGCTTACTGGTGACAAAATATTCCCTGTGGAAAGGAAGGATTCCTTCTCCAGAGGAACATAGAAATGACATTTTATCCTATGTATTCTCCAAATCCCACAATAAACCCAATGATCCTTTCACTGCTTGCAGGGGCCTGGAAGAGAGGCACCATCCCCTCCATCATTTGCAACAAGATTGGAAAGATAAAAATGATATGATCCTAAAGACAGGCTCTGCTTACAGGCACAGTAATCAAGTATCCATTAATTCCATTTTTCTCCCTTTCCATCACCCTGTCAAGACTAAATCACTGCAGGTTTGTTGTTACCAACTCCCTGTGGTGCTGCTGCCTTTGCTGAGTGAAGCAGGAATTGGAGCAATGCAGCCTAAACACAGACCAAGTCTTGAATTGTTCTGTTTCCTCTTCAAGACTTGGATAAAAACAGACTTAAAATTACTAGAAAACAGTTGAGGATGGACTTTAAATATTGTCAGATACATTTACTTCGACACACGCTCAAAATGTTCAGCAGTTCCTGGATTATCAATTTAGACACAAGGAAAAAAATAAAATATTGAAAGGATTTTCCTCTGAGAGGCAGAATAATGTTGCTGATGTAGCCTGGTGGGTTGGCTTTGCTCTCCTGATAAATACTGGGAAAAATAAGCAATCAAAGCAAACTAAAATGGCTTAAAATGACAGAATTTAAGTATCTGAGGAAGGTTTTGGCTAAAGTGAACAACAAGCTGGATCCTGGCATTTGGGCAGTCTTCCCAATTCTAGTAAGTACTCCCTCGGATTGTTGTGCCCAAAATTTAAAAACCAAAACAAATAAAAAAAAATCAGAGCCCAAAAAAATCACCACCACCACAGGTTTATATTCCTCTTTTTCACTGAGCCTTGCAAAACAGAGGTGGAAGTGCTTTAGTGCAGTCTTTACTAGGAATACTGAAAACTAAAATAAAAATAATAAGACTTTCTTCATTCAAACAAAATAAATGATGCAGTCCTAAACTGAATAGAAACAATAAAAAAATATGTTAATAAGCACTCTCTGTGTGAAGAGATCTCTGGTTAGAATTTCACCCTTACCTTCTACTCAACTTTTCAACCATGCCTGACTGATCCTGATCATCCAGGTAAACCCCAGGTCAAACCCACAGGCAATCCCAGGATAACATCCCTGTCCTGTGCTACAGCTTCCTTTGAGCAGGTTGGCCAAGCTCAGCTTCAATTTGGTTTTTTTTGGAATTTTCCTGCCCCCCCTGGAAGGACCTGGAAGTTCCAGTGCCACTGGAAGTGACACTTACACAACGTCAGTGTCCAGCCAGTGCATCCTTCTAATTCCCCCAAAGTACTGGAGTCATCCCAACTCACTCTGCAGGGTTTCAAGGATATTAAATTCTCAGAAAAGTAGGAAAATATTAAAATAAATAAATCAATAAATCAGGGAACTGAGTAGAAACAAAACATATAAAGGAATAAATCACTGGAGGGAAAACTTGCCATCAGAGTTCTCCGTTACGCCAAGCCCCACAGAGATGGGCTTTACAGGCAGCCAGAGCTCATCTTGCCTTTTTCCAAGCTGGAATTATGAGGGGGAGAAACTGGAAATACTTGGGAGAAAAGCAGAGTGGCTGCAGGGCCCAGAAGGCAGGAGCTGGTGCTGCTGCAGTGTGTGGACAGGGAAAAAGAGGCAGCCGTGGATCCAGAGGAAGCCAGGTCTGTTCCAACACACCTTTGGAGTGGCCAAGATCAGCTGTTCAACCTCAGGGTTCACTCTTTGACCCCCACCAGGTACTTCTGAATTTGTTCATCTCTCTGGAAGGGAAGCTGTGGAATTACTGATCTCCTGGAAGTTTGTTCAAGCTGCTTTACAAGTCAAAGTCTTGGGCTATGCTACATAACCTGATGTTTAGAACAGACATTCTCCTCCTCCACTTCAGCTTCTGAAATTCAGGAGACTTGTATCGATGAAAAGGAAATAAGAGAGTTCAGAAGAGGAAAGATTTGTGGGGGAATAACCCCAGAGGTAAATGGATATTCACATAAAGATCTCATGGATACAGTCTGCATGTGGAACATGTGGATTACTATTTTTTGAAAAATTGTTTTTTCCTGCCTTCATGCCCCCAACAGAGGAAAGGGAAAATTGTCTTTTCCTTTCTTAAAACATTATCAGCAACCCACTCCACTTACACAACCTGCACTCAGAACAAATTAAAATAAATCTACAGACCAGAGACACAAATTTCCATGCACATAAGTATCCCAAAAAATCCCCCAGTGAGAGCTGGGGGCTGTGCTGCCCTGGGACAGCAATTGTTCAGCACAGGGCTGTGCAGAACACCTCGGTCCTGACCTCCAGCAGCAAAAAGCAGCACCAGAGCATGAAGTTCTCAGCCAGCAGCACTGATGCCTCAAGTACACAAAGCAGCTCTGAACTAAGTTTTCCTCCCTCACTAATGAAAATTATTCAACAGAAGCATTTCAGCTGAGCAGCACCTGTTTTTCTGGGTCACTGCTGCTGTCATGCACCGTCACACGCGCAGTTCAGAAACCTTTAATTGGGAGGCACGTGTAAATATGGATAATTGGAATAAAATTATATGATTTTACACAACAAAAGTTGCAAAGTCAGTTGTTGATGCCTTTCCCTTTCTGCCCTGCTGGTCACAGCTGGTAGCTCAAAGGGAACAGGGGCCCAGGGAAGTTGGGAAATCTCCGTCCTCAGGAGACACTCGGAGCTCTCCTGGTCAAAGTCCTGAACAACCAGCTCTGCCTGGACATGGTTTGAGCAGGACACACCCGGTGCTCCCTCATCACAGACCTTACACAAAGCAATTCCAAAGACAAACCTGGTCCAGCATTCCCATGGATAAACACAACTAACCCCACCTGTCGTTCCTCCTCCAGCCGTATCCTCTCCTCTTCTTTCCGCCTTTCCTCCTCTCTTTTGGACTCGAGTCTTCTCCTTTCTTCTCTCTCTGCTTCTTCAGCCTAAAAAAACAAACATTATGCAAACCAAGCCTTACTCTTCCTGAGTGTACATTTTTTAATTTCATATTGTGATAGCATGAGGGGGTTTCTTACCGTCTTCCTAAATCCATGCTCGGAAAGAATGAAACATTAAAAAGAATAATAATAATAATAAAAAGTCATTATCATTTAACTTCCCCTCTCCTTTAAAATTACTCCTCTCCCTTGTCTTTATCTGTACCTCAATAAGGCTTTAAGTTTTGAGCTTATTACTGTAGTGATATTAAGCCATATTGTGCCATGGCATTCCATTTCTCCTCACTTAAAGTTTAGTTAGAATGGACCCTAAGGAGAGGAAAACAAAGGATTGGGAATATAAACTCTGTAAAAGCAAGTGCATTCAAATTCATCATTTACCTGGGCAAAATCCCTTAAAGAAAATTTGTACTGGTCTCTTAAAATACTTTTGCTTTTGTTTTTAAGCCAAAGAGATTGTTGAGATATGGGGGAAAATAAAAAGGGTGTTTAGTGTCTTTTTTATAGATTTTTTTCTTCAGTGTCTTCAGTACACTTGAATTTGAAAATATATTAAGAGAACAAGCAGAAAATGTTCAAATGGAGGATAAGTGGCTTCGAATGTTTCAGAGAAAAAGTCCCAACCAAGGAATTTATCTGTCTGCATGGGAAAATAAAAATCAGCGTGTTTTAAAATGAAATAAAAGATTCCTCACTCCACCAACTGATGCTCATCTAATTTAACTCAGATTTTCCACAAAAAAGAGGCCAGTTAAATAGAATGAATATGGAAAGTAACAACACAGTGATGAAAGCACTGAGTGAGTGAGAAAAGGTTCGCAACAGAAGTTTATACAGAACATAATAATTAAGTTTATTATCAACTGCCCTGTCTACAGGACAGGTACCACTACACTGTAAAGCAGACACTGGATTTAAACTTCAGGGGACACTAAAATCCCCAAGATGGGATTTCAGAAGCTTTGTTTGGACTCTCTACACATTAAAAATGTTCATACAGAGTCTGCAAAAAATATAAAGAACAACTCAAAGGAATTAGTGCCCAACCTGCTGCCTTCCACAAGCACACTTCAGAAAGCTGCAAAGAGCCTGTTGCTTCCCTGGAATTAACAGCAAAATGCTTTTCCTTGTTCCCAGTCCACAAAAACAATAAATGGATGATCCTCATGGATCTTTTCCGACTCAGAACATTCTGTAAACACAGGTAAAGCCAAACCAAGTTTTTGCACTATGAGAGCACATGAAACACCACTCACAACTGCCCACGGTTTTGGTCATGGTGTCACAACAGCACCGTGTGGGTTTGGGGGTATTTTTAAGGGCAGACAGTACTGACATTAAGGCACAAGCCAGTGGAAACATCTAATAAAGAGCACTGAAGTTTTAACTCCTCTCCTCCCCACAAAAATGCCAGAGAACTGAAAGAAAACCAGAACATGGAAAGAAAACGAGACTCCGTTTTCCCTCTTGGGATATGACAGAAAAAGCTGAATTTACAGTTTTAAAATAAAAAAAACAATGTTTGCAGTGATGCCACTGGTTTTGCCTTTCTGAGGTGTCTCTCACCCCCAGTTCTTTGCTGAGCTGTTCAGGCTCTGCTCGGGGCTTGATACGTGGCAGGAAACACTCACCTCTCTCTGTGCTTTCCTGGCTTGTTTCTCCTCTAATTTCCTCTGCTTCTTTGCTCCAATTTTCCCAGACACCTGAAATTCTGGCACCTCTTCAGCATCCTCTTTCTCTGCAACATTGCACAAATGACAAATTGTAAACTGCCTGTAAAAAAAACTCCCTTTTGAGAAAATTCCCGGGAAAGCAGCAGCAGAGGAAAAGGAGACACACACACACTTCAGGCAGGACCTATTGGATGGAAAAAAAGGCAAAAAAAAAAAAATCATACAAGACTGCCAAAGCCACAGAGCAGAAGTAACAAGGCAAACACACAGTCAAGTGAAGGCAGAAGTAAAAATTCCCTTGATCTTTTGAAGGAAGGCTTTTCACAATTATTTCCTGCTTTCCACAACTAAAAGAGGTATTTTCTCTTACACATAAATTGTGCTAATGGTGTCATTATGTATCTGCTGAACGACTGACTTTCTTCCCAGTCACCTTCAGGCTTTGCACTAGAGACATCCATTGAAAAAGTGGGATTCAGAGGCACACCACTCATCCACTGGTTCTAGCTGGATATAACTTAACCTCTAAGGGAAGAGGGGAAAAAAAATCCCTGAAATGTAAACCTGACTGCAAGAAAATGACATGTAAGCAGTTGCCTGTTTTATTGGTTCCTTGGTTGTTTAGAGAGATGGAAATATGGAAGAGTCTTGCTCAAGGGTGTGCAAATGAGTATTTCTGCTCTCTCAGGGGCTAAGGAAGAGGAGTTTTAAAGGCTGCCACTTCCTCAGGAAGCTCAGGAACATCTGGCCACCTCATTTCCTAGTCTAGAGCAGTCCTTGATTCCACCACATCAGCACTGTGGACTGACCTCAACATTCCAAGAGAAATCTTCAGCTCACCCCATGGAACACCAAACAAGACATGGAGATTCATGTGCCTGAATCAGATGGCAGGATCAAAATGGAAGATCTTCACACATGGCTCCATTTTTGGGTAACATAATTGATATTTTGAGCATCCACAGTGCTGGTTTGCTTGATGCTGCCTTCAGATCCAGACTGGAAGAGATTTGGCAGGGCTGGTGGCAGGATATTTTCTGTAGGGACCCCTCTGGTCCCCTTTTTTGGGAACACCAAAAGCTGCTATAAAAGGGGCACATGGATGAACGAGACCCCCTCTTCTTTTATATGCAGAATAAGGTTTGAAACACTCTTGTACTGATTCCAAGACACAGGACAGGACTATGGTTAAGCCACAGAGACACATCACGAGAATCAAATGTAACTGAGAGCTGTGTAGGTGGCTCTCAAATAACTGAGCTGTTTTCAGGAGATGGAATTAATATGAGCCTGGTTGCTGAATTGGGCTTCAGAGAATTACTGGTGCCTCATTACTGAGATGATCAAAAGGGTTCCCCCTTCCTACACCACACAGAGCAACGGGGGATACTCAGACTTGACACAGTTGCTTCTGCAGTTCTGCTGAAGCTTAAAATAACTTTATTTATATTTCAAATACGGAGTCAAGGGGAGTTCCAAACACAATGGGTGAGCAACCCGGCATTAGCAGTTATTACTCCAAAATGAACAGCTCAGTACTGGTATTATTGCTTAGAAAATTATTTCTGGCAAACACCACAAGCATAAAACACCGTCTATGACACTGTTCCACCCGAGGCTCTGAGGGCTTCTCAGATTTCATCTATATTAAGATTACCTGGGCCAGACATTAGGCAGAAACCTAAGCAAGGATTTGAAAGCCTTATTCCAGTCCTGGATCATGCCTTTGTTCAGGAGCATTTGCTTTCCTCCTGTTTGAAGCACCTGATGTGATCCCTGAAGTACCGCGGGTGGTGCAGACACAGCCTGTGATTCAGCAGAGCTTGAAAGGCCAACACTGCACTGAACCTGGGTGCAATTAATGTGTTCTAAATAAACCTGAGCGTGCTGACAAGAACATAAACACAGGGTAAAAGTATTTGCTGAATCAATTTGTTATTACAGCAGAGCAGCTCCACCGAAAGCAGAGGTTGCCGCACGCAGCCAGCAAGATTTCTTTATTTAATTTTAAATAAAGCAGCAGCTTTTAACAATCACTTTTCACACACTCAGAGCTGTGACAACAACAGGAGAGTCCATGGGGGGGGTCAGTTCCATAGGAACATGCATTATATCTACTACTGAGCCTCAGATGTGATGCAACATGTTAATTGTGTGTGAAAGCAGTTTATCATCACCCAAAGCACTGCATTTGGGCAGCCTGGGTATGCACTCAGCTAGGAAACACAGGCATCAGACATCATCAAAAAAGCAAGAAGGCAGGGATAGGTGGGATATTGGGAAGGAATTCCTCCCTGTGAGGGTGGTGGGGCCCTGGCACAGGTTGCCCAGAGAAGCTGTGGCTGCCCCTGGATCCCTGGAAGTGTCCGAGGCCAGGTTGGATGGGGCTCGGAGCAACCTGGGCTAGTGGAAGGTGTCCCTACCCATGGCAGGGGGGTGGAATGAGGTGATCCTTCATCTCCCTTTCAACCCAAACCATTCCATGATTTCCAGACCTTGCAAAGCATTCCCACCAGTTTCCAGCACCAAGGGGCAGAAAGCAGAAACAATCTGACTCAGAGTGATGTTTTCACACCACTTGACATGTTCTGCTTTACACAAACATGGGTTTGCTCACCTGGCCAAGCCAGAGGCAGCTTCAGGGAATCTTTGCTTTCCCTTAATATTTTGAACATACTGAGAGGCAGCACAACAGGAAAGAGTTAAAAGTCACAAAGACTGAGTCTCTTGAAATTTACAGATTACTTTTCAAAAATGCTTCCTAATACCATGAGCTGGAATGCTGATGTTTTCAATCATGACAGGAATTTACCAGCTACTGTGTACAAAACATGCAAAAAACTCCAAAAGAAACAACCAGCACATATTTTAGTTATCACAGAATCACAGAATGGTTTGGGTTGGAAGGGACTTTAAAGATCACCTCATTCCCCCCCTCCCTTGGGCAGGAACCCCTTCCACTAGATCAGGGTGTTCCAAGCCCCATCCAACCTGGTCTAGTTGTCCATGTCATCCATGTCAAAGGGTGCAGAACTTGCATTAAGTTCTGGAAGTGAAGCAAATGGATTCCCATCTGTGAAAAAGAACTCACAAAAAGTCCTTTGGGCAGAGCCAGCTGCTTTATTTACTATTTATCCAGCACCTAAATAAAGGAGTAAGAGAAAAGGGAGGGGGGGGAGATGCCAGGCAAAACAAGGAGCTCATCCTGAAAGCAGATGATACTAACAGCATGTTATTAACATCAAAGAGATGTGTGACACCAGCCACTGAAGGGAATTGGACCAACATATGGAAAGGTGTGGGCACTCCTGAGTAACACAGCCCTGTGGTGGGACTAATAACAGCCTAATAACTAGTCATAATTTTTATATTTTTTTGATTTCTTAATTTAATTTGGTGTATCTCCAGTTTGGAAACAGAACAAGACGTTGGTTAATTAATCTGAAGCCACAAAACCGGTCAACACTTGGGACAGAAAAAGTGCAGCACAAACAAAGGACATCAGACCTTTAGAGCAGAACTCAAACGACGAAGTTTATTCTCAAATAAAGTCATCTGGCAGAAGTGAGAAACCACACACCTCCCTCCCCCTTCCACAGTCTGTGCTCGAACTGGCTCCAGGAGAGACACACTGTGGGCACTTCGATAACACCAAAGTCACTGTATGAGTAGCAGCAAGTCAAAATTGACTTTTGATTCACTAGTTGGGATATTAGTCAAAGTTTAACTGTACTAGAAAGGTTTTCCTACTGATTAAGCATTAAAATTATTTCAACCACCGCAATTAATGCAGCTCCATTTCACCAGAACCGTGTGGGACCAACATCGCTGCTTCTAAATTTACACATTTTCCAGATCTTTCAGCACTCAGATAAAGTACTTCTTATTTTAAGAAATTTCAGCACAAACGCATCCTTCTCAGATTTATGCACAATATCCATCACGGAATGGGGATCAAAAATTATTTTTTAAATTATTTTTCCCCCAAACTAGTAGAAAACACTCACGCAAGATTTTTTTTTAGCTGCAAGATTTGAACGCTGAACTTAGATGCTACACAAAGCAATAATGGGCATTTTAACATGCCCAATTATAATTTTTAAAGCTTTAAAAACTATTTTTGTTTCGTGCTTTTCTTTCTCAGTAATGACTTACAGTTAAAAAGAAAAATTCTGATCTCCAAGTCGTGCCATGCAAAAGAAGAGAGGAACTCATGATTTCATTTATGTTGGACTTTAACTTTTCTTTATCATGTTTTATTTACAAGCTGCCAAAAGCAGAGAGCCCATAGCCTGTACCAGTTTGGAACAAATAATAAAAGCAACCTGACAAAACCAGATTATTTCTTTGATGCAGTCCTTACTTTCTGTTTGTTAAAAAAGACAAACCAAACCATAACAGCCCACACAAAGTCCCATTTTTTGGCAAGACTTTTTGCAACAAGTCAGAGAGGTCATTCCTGAGGTGTGGAAGTAAGTGTCTTTCAAAATTAAACCCTTGAAATCCTCCCTGGAAATGTACTGGGCTGTTTAGGCTCTCCTGGCTCGTCCTTCCCTTCTGCCTCATTTCTTCATGGAGCTCCCACACTCCCACCACACCCAGGGGGCTGCCCAGTGGTCTTTGTTCTGCTGGACACTTGGAGATGGCTGTAATTTCTTAGAGAAGTCTGTTTTCTTTGTCACCTTGCCATGATTGAGGTAATTACACTCACCATTTTCAGTCAACAAAAATGCCACCCCCTCACACCAACAGCAGCAAGTGTTGGTTCAAGACTCCCTTTCAGGCGACAGAAAACCTGGGCTGCAAAACCTGTGTCTACTCCCCAACTACCAGAACAACCAGGCAGGCAGGTTTTCTCCTCACATATTTGCACTAAGTCAGAAATAACATCCAACAGCCCTCCAAGCTAACACACATTTGCCTCAGATCCTCAGCCTCGTTATTTTTACCACAGCGGGGTCAAAATGACCCCACACCATTCCTGCCATTCTCACAAGTTTCTCGTCACTTGACAGGAAATTACAACAGCATTAAATTTTTTATGGGAACATGGGGTGGCTGGGTCACTTTCTGCTCCAAGACACAAAAAAATGCAGTGTCAAAGTACCTTCTTCACCTCTGAGCTCTTTGCAGTGCTCAAGGCACGATGAGTGGAGGGACAAGCTCAGCTGGAGACCTGGAGTTTTTCTGCACACGACCAGCAATCAAGAGAAAAGTTTCAATAAAACACCTTTATGTTCACCCAAAGGTGATCAGAGTCCAAGTGGATGCACTCAGAGCATCAGCCAGGCACAAACAAGTAAATAAATGGGATTTGAAACTGGAAAATGGCTAATGCTATTTATCCACACTACCCCATGCTCCAAAGAACACTCAACCCACCTCCAGTTTATCCCCTTTCCCCTTGCTCAGCTTGGCCCCTCCTGCCCTAAATGATTAATGCCTGAAATCCTCACCCATTTATGCCTTGCAGCAGGTTTGTTTTCATCTTGGCTGTAACTTGCCCACAAAGCCACCTCTGTCTGGGTTCAATTTAAATTAAGATACACCAGAGCTAATTAAGTCTGCGAGCTGGGATATCAACCTGACCACATGAATACACAACTCTCCTTCCAGACTCCTTTTCCACAGGGAAAGGAGTAGGCACCCTCCTACAGAGCACACCGACTTTAACAGGGCTGCACGAAAGGCAGGAATGTTATGGCTGGATTTAAATTGGCCAATTTAAGGCAATCAAACCCATTTCTCTAAAGCCAGCCTGGAAGTCACGCTGGTGGAACATGCTCAGGGGTCTCAGTCATTTTGAGAATCACTTTGTCACCAGGGAAAACTGTCTCCCCAGCAGTCTCTGGCCATCAGAAGGTATTAATAGTTGTTGGTTTTCTAACTGAGACCTCCTTTGAGAACTCGACTAACCACTGAAAAGCACTGCTCAGCACACCAAGGCAGTGTGGGCACCCAGCTGGGGGCCTGTCCCACAGCACAGCCCACATGGAGCCTGTGAACAGGGAACCCACCACCCTGCGGTGTCACTCGGGTGGGAAAGTCGAGGCATTTAGTGCTTCACCCTTTATTTTCAGTCTGTGAGAATCTCCAAGTAATTCAGGGGTCTCACCCCACCCCATTGAGCTAAAGGAAGGATTACAACCTGGTTTAGTTCCACTGACAGTCGGTGTAGATTTGAATATTCAAAATAATCATTGACTATCCTTTTCTGTATTAAATGACTCCTTATCCAGACTTGCAAGTAAATCAGATTTCAGCTACAGAATGGACAGTTAGAAGTTTTTGAGATTCTGATCCTGGTTCCCTAGAGAGTTTGGGGTTTTTTTTCTTCTCCCCCATTAGTCTGTCAGAGATTTGAGTCCTGGCACAAAAACAACAACTCAGCACAGGCAGCAGAAACCGTGGGCTACCACGTTACCCTTGAAGCTCCTTTCTCCTTCTGGAATTGAAATCTGATTGTTGGATGGAAAACAGAAAACCCTCGTGGGTAACCACAGCTCCAAAGTCTGCAAGTGCTGCTTTGAGGCCGTTTCCCCAGCACAACTGGCTCCCAACAGGCAGAACACAGACCCAGCCAGGGCCTCCTCACACCCTCCCTGAGGGGCAGTCCTGGGTATCTTGCAGGGTTGGTGAAGAAATCACTTCTGGGCAAAAGTTGGAGTGACACAGAGCCAGGATCAGGCAGCTCTGCCCAAAGCTCAACACGTTCCACACACAGAACAGAAACTTCCCAGTGAAACATTTCAACGAATTCAACAAGGAAGAAAGAAACCCACCCCAGTGGCAGATGATCAGAAGCCTTCTAAAGCAACACAAGCTTTTACAAGGCAAAACTGAAGAAGCCAGACTGGTTTGGTTCTGGTGTTTCTGTCTAAATTGCCAAATAACTTTGCTCTTCAGCCCCAGCTGGTGCTGCACTGCCTGGCATCACACACTGCTCTCTGTGCTCTGGGCTCTCTCTCCGTGTGAGTCAACTATTCCTGTGACATAAAACTCTGCTGTGGGGAGAACTTGCTGTTTCAACAGGCTGAAAAGGAGGCAGTAATTTGCCCAAACTGCTTTACATTGTACTGACATGGAGAAAATGCACTGAGGGGACAAATCCAAGAGGGATTCCAGGCCTAGGTCACGTGTCCACAGAGTGGGCTTTGAAACATGTAATACATCATTTTCCAAAGGGGAAAACCCACCAAACTCCACACTACTGCAGGTAGCTCAGGCCTAGGCGAAAAGATTTGCAGCACAGACAGTCAAAGACAGAGGAGGGGTTAATTTTAATTAATAATGGCAACACCTCAACACTGTGGAACCAGGGACAGAGGCTTCTCTCCACAGCCACACTGCTCAAGCCTGTGCTCAGTCTCCAAAGGCTTTGGTGTTCCTGCTGTGAACCTGTGCTCAGGCACTTGGAAAAACCATCCCAAAGATACAGGTAAAACCACACACGGAAGCACAAAACAGAAGCACGGAGCAAGAAGCTGTTTTAATTTGGAAAAGAAATTAGAGAAAACAAATAAAAGAGGGATGTCATTTCAAAGGAAACTTCATGCAAGAGAGGCAGCGCTCGCATCTGATGTACAGAAGGCTGCAAAAGAATTATTTATAAAGCCCAATGACACAGATTCTTCTATTGCTAAAGTGACTAAGATAAGATGAGCCAGTTTGCTTTGACAGCTTCACTGTCGGCCTTCAGCATTCAGACTTTTGATGTCTGGAGCTGAAAACTAAATATTTTTAGGTTCCATTTTCTTTCCAGGGTGTTCTCACATGAGAAGAAATAACCCAAGTTGAAAAGTTCAGGCCTGTCCATTCTCCATCTGTGAAGCTGCTGAACATAATTAGCTTGAAAAGCACATTTACCTGTCAACGTGAAGAGTAAGAGGCTTTCTACAAACTGCAGGGCAAGAAAGGCTGAACAAAGTGCAAACAGCCCCTAATCAAGGCATCACACAGGTGTGTGCTCACTGCTTTAACCTACTGCACACCAAAAAGGCACCCTGACCTCCACTGCAAACCCAAGTGAAGCAAACCCCATCTGAGCAGAACCCTGAACACTTCACCCACAGTCTGAAAGTGGAAAGAATCCAGTGAGGTGAATCATGGTGAGATCATCTCTGTAGCAATAAAGATAATAATGTGTGAAGTTTCAGCAGAAAAGGAGGTGATGCTTACAGGGTGCAGAAAGATGTTATTTATCACCCTATTTTTGTCCACAACCACACCACAGACATGCAGCTCTGAACTGTAAATCCAGCATGGGTTTTACACAACTCACTGGCAACAACAGCAGTCTAGGGTGATCTCCAGGGAATCAGCTTGGTCCTGATCACCACCTGGATGGGCTCCTTGGAAAGAAAACCTCAGATTTTGCAGGGATTACATTGGGAAATTAATGCTTCCCACCCGTTTGCAATAAAACAGTATTTTACTGCAGCAAGGCAGTAAATGCAAGGTGTGGATTCTGTTTTCCCAAATTTAACCTGCACGGCTAAGCAGGAAATACCAAAGGCAGTTTTTAGGAAGTAAGTGAAGAATACGTTGTGATGCAGTGCTGGCACCAACAAACAGCCAGGATTCACCTCAGAAGGGGGCAGACACTGCAGTTAAAGGGTGGGATCCAGGGACCACTGATGAAGTGGGGACAGAGACAATCATATTTCCTAAGCATCCAAAGGTATTAAAATGTAGCCATCTAATTTATTATTTACCTATGAGTATAAAAAGAATTATTACTAATAGAATTCTTCAATTTTCAAAGAAAAGATCATAATTCAGACTCTGTAATTCAGTAAAAAAAAAAATTAAGCAAACCAGTCTAGATTAAGGTTATACAGTAAAACACTCTACCTATAAGTTCACTGATATAAATGCAGTCAGATTACAGCCAAGCTGGAAATAATCAAGTTTGTTTTGATGTTTGGAAGATGAACTGAAGCCAGAGTTACCTTCCCCCAACTCCTCAGCCTGCTGGGCTCTCCTCTGGGCCATCAGCCGGTTTCCCATGTTCCTGCGGCGCCGGGGCATCCCCTCTCCCCTCTCCTCCACCTGGGGACGAGGCCTGGCCACTGCTGCTGCTGCCACATTCTGCTGGTGCTCCTCATCAGCTGCAAAAAAACCAAAATATTCCTGCTTAATTTAATCATTTAATCCGTTTTTCCCTTCTGCCTTCACTTCCAAGTTACCAACCTCGAAGACCCCGAAGTCCCTTTTCCCCCCCTTTCTAATGTATTTTGATTTTCTTTTAAATTTTATTTTCAT
This sequence comes from Neopelma chrysocephalum, assembly GCF_003984885.1. Lineage (NCBI taxonomy): Eukaryota > Metazoa > Chordata > Aves > Passeriformes > Pipridae > Neopelma > Neopelma chrysocephalum. The sequence goes on along the minus strand of NW_020898009.1, from coordinate 760,400 downwards.
TTTGTACTTGTGTAACTCAGAAGTGGATTCATCTGATTGAAACCTCAGAGCAGGAATCCTTGAGAGTGGAATATGTAAATTGTTAAACCCGAAACAAAACCCAATGAGCAAACAAGGATCACAAATTACAGCTGAAATAAACAGTTATGGGGTAACTTCATTCTGTCCCATGGATTTAAACTCCCACAAGCACATGTAGGGGCAGCAGGACACTAAAGGTCACTGCAGCTCCTTTCTGAGTATTTTGCAGTTACTAATTAAGATCTGACAAATGAGGAATATCCTGACAGGAGCAGCTGGCAGGAAGGAACTGACTGGTTTCAGAGGTTTTCCATAGAAAACTCTCCACCAGGTTTTTTTTTGAGACCTCCTGTTGCCATTAACTACGGCAGTCAGGCCAAAACAATCAGATAATGGTAAAACATCATCATCCCTGACAGCTGCTTTGCATATTCCGTTGATAAGCCCAACTGATATTTGTGTACGTTCTTACTTGCTCAATCCTGCAAAGTATTAAGCCTTAATTCAGGCAAATATTCAAATGATCTCATGGAAATCTGCAGAACTAGTCATTTACTTCAACTCAGCACACATTTATTTTGTGCTTTGCTGGATTATATTGTGTCCCAGCAGGAGCACAAAATGCTTTCCACGCTCTGCCAAGTCTCCAGCATCCTCTCATCCAAACAATGCCTTCCTAAAAAAATTAATATTTGCATATCTACCATCAGAAAATGAGATTCATTATGACAACAACTATCCTGGGATCAAAGGTGTGCCTGCAGCTCACCTCAGTGCATCTCAAACCTTCAGAGCACCTGACTTTGGGACTGATAAGGGCACAGCTGCAGCACCAAGCTCAGCACAGGCAGGATTTGGCCAGCAGAGCCCTGAGCCTGCTCTGTAATAAATCCCTAAGTCCAGGCTCCAGAGATCCCGTTATTTGCTTCAAGGCTTGTCCAGTCCTCTTCACAGCATGCTAATGCCCATTTTGGATGCTATAGGTAATATTTTCCTGCAAAGGCAGAGCAGCAGATCATTCATTGGTCACTATTAAATACCAGAGACACTCTTCAAAAAACTTTTTACACAAATGCAGTATTTCCCTTACTAAGGTCTTGAGATACATTGCAATTCAAACCTCAGCATCCCTTCACCTGCAGAAGTCAGCGTGTGTCTCTCACTAATTCCAAATATTCATTCATTCTGGTTTTGGTTCCTGTTGTCCTGTGAAACAGAGACTGTTTTGCATTTTGTGAAAGAGGAATCTATTTTTATAAGCCATGTATTTATTTCAGACTGAAGAGCTTAGCCCTCACAGAGTGAAATGTGTGAGCCAAGCCCTCCTCTTTTCCCAGTTTCATTCTCTACAGGACACTTGGAAATTCCTCAAAGTGACCAGTGTGAACAGGGCTCAGGCTGAAGCAAAACTCACCAAACCTGACCCATATCGTGGTCAAACACACAAGGCAGCAATTGGACTTGTCAGATCTCAAAACATTCACACAAACAACAGAAGACACCCAGACAGTCTGGATTTGTCATTTCGTAGGAAAAAGATATGTTTTAATAAAGCTTTTCTTCTTCTTTCCTCTTCCTAAAATATTTATCCTGGCGGCAGTTTCTGTTTTAATAGCACAGAGTGGCTGGACATGAGCCCAGGGGTGCCCAGGTGGGCAAGGAGGCCAATGGCCCCTGGTCTGTGCCAGCCCTGGTGTGTCCCAGCCCCAGGGCAGTGCCCGTCCCTGTGCTGGCACTGCTGAGGCACCTCCAGCCCTGGGGGCACTTCTGGGACCCTCAGACAGGAGAGACACGGAGGGGCTGGAGCGTGTGCAGGGAAGGGAACGGAGCTGGGGAAGGGGCTGGAGCAGCAGGAGCAGCTGAGGGAGCTGGGGGGGGCTCAGCCTGGAGAAAAGGAGGCTCAGGGGGGACCTTCTGGCTCTGCAACTCCCTGACAGGAGGGGGAAGCCGGGGGGGTTGGGCTCTGCTGCCAGGGAACAAGGGACAGGAGGACAGGATACAGCCTCAAGCTGTGCCAGGGGATATTTAGGTTGGATATTGGGAAAATTCCTTCATGGAAAGGGTTATCCATCCCTGGCACAGCTGCCCAGGGCAGTGTTGGAGTCCCCATCCCTGGAGGGATTTAAAAGCCACGTGGATGTGGCACTTGGGGACATGGATTAGTGGTGGCCTTGGCAGTGCTGGGTTAACGGTTGGACTCGACGATCTCACAGGGATTTTCCAAACTTTTTGCTTCTAGGATTCCACAGCTTCTGTTTGCCAGGCCTTCAGCTGGGCAGTCCTTTCAAAAACATGAATGTCAGTCACTGCATTTCTTCCCAACCTTCAGAGGAGAAGAAAATCCTCATTTACTCTGCTGCAACACACCTGAACCTGGTTCTTCAGGGGTCAGAGGTTTGTCTATGTGACTGCAGACACAGCATTTGCTGTGACATCCAGAAAGTCAAGCCATGCTCTGTCTCCCTCTGAACTGTGTCAGTGACGGGGTGGCACTGGTGGCTTCACAGAACAGAGAGGATACACTTAAAAATCACTTTGCTTTGATAATAATTCTCTCTGGGGTCAGTCCCTGCTGTTTTTTTCCTCTCCCCTTGCAGCACAGAGCAGGGTTTGGCTGCTGCACTTCTCTGAACACATCTCTTCACTCCCCTGGAGCTGCAGAGGCCTCAGAAGTGGCACCCCAGGATAAACCAAATCATGCAGAGATTAGTCACACAAGGACTAATTAGGCTTGATACAGAGCCATCCCAGTGAGAATTAATGACCAGCACCACAGAAGTGAGGCAAGGGATCCCCACGCTTTGCAGAACAGCAGGCCAGGCTAAATTAATTAGATAAACCTCTCAAATTAACAGGCAATACAAACAAAGCTTCAACAGATGTCTGGAAAATGGACATGGATTCAGTGTGTATCTTCAGCTGTGTGTTCTGCAGTGTCTGACCCAGCCCTCCAAAGCCCAGGGAACACATCCTTGCTGGGCACTGCAGCTCTGCCTCAGTGTTCAAGAAGCATCAGCACAGTGCAGAGATGATTTCATCTGACTTTTCAGCCAGTGCACAGCAACTGTGACACTGGCTGTGTCCCCTTCCTCAGGGAGAGTGAGCAAGACTGTGCCATGAAAGCAGAAATTGTTCCTAAACCGGGCATGAAGCACCAGCCCCATCACTGCAAAGTGAAATCTTTCAGAGCCCAGGCGTTTTAGGACCTGAATTTACACCCCCTGGGTGGAAATCTGCCCCTTCGCAAAATTTTGCAAACTTCCACCGGCTCAGAGCACAAATATTTTCCCTGAGAAGGAACCCCTTGCCTATCACAGCAGCTCATCTTCAGCTCTATCAGATCAGCAAGTGCAGCAGGGTGTCACCTGGGCTGGCACGGGCAGAGCTCCACCTGCTGCTCCCTCACACGCTGGTGGCACTTCCCACCATGGTGGCACCACCCCGAGCCTTCTGCCTTCCTGCAAAACCTGGGAAATTCAACCAGGAAGCGGCTCCAGATGCACCAGGTGGAAGTGTGTGCTTGGCTTCCCTTCAGAGGGGCTTTGGCCTCCTGCAGCTCATCACAAACAGATGTAAAAAAGCCAGAAATGCTACTTGGGGTTTTTTTCTGTTCTCAGCAGAACAAGTCCAGGCACGATCCTGCTGGGAACACTTTGCTGCTCCAAATGACCTCTCAAAGCAAATACAAAGGCACAGGATTTACCTCTTGTGATCTTTAGCTCCCTAAAGAAGGCAAGCCCTGAACATTTTAAAAAGGCAATTTCCAAGAGAGAACATAAAGTGAAGCTGCTGCCACAATCCCTGGACATTAACAGGAAAAGGTGAGAGCTCCCACCACTTTTCCAGGTCAAGTGTCTCTGGTTTCCAAGTCCTTTCCATGTGGCAACATAGATTTCCTGGCAGATTTACTTCCATTTTCCATGTAAGAAAAAGGAACAGGAAAGCAAATTCCTGCTTAAGACTAAATTTTGTGGATATTAAACACACCACAGCCCCAGTAGGTTTGAAAAAATAATTTCTGTTGTGCACAAAGTCATCCCCGCCAAATTAAATTCTGTGAAGGACTTTATCATGACAGAAACCAGGATATTAAGGTAGAAATTACCTTGAAACCACAATAAAAAAAAGGCAAGACCAATGTGGAAAGTGTCAAAAAGTTAACTCTGAAAAAGAGGCTTTGAAACAATTAAATTATCCTGAGCATAAACTAACTTTAACCAAGTTGCTCAAAATCAGTATTAAAGTTTTTTTTTAATAATTCACACTATTTAAAACAAATGTTTGGGCTTCAGTTTGGGACTCTGAAAGCTTAAAAAAAAAAATCAACCCTCCCAAGCCCCACAGGCCCTGATTTATCTCAGTCAAGCTCAGGAAATGATGTCCCTCACTTTTACCAAAAGCTCAACTCTAAGCCATTAGGAATATGATGAAATTCCATCAGTTTCCAAATCTTTCCAAGAGAAAGATTTAGACCAGGTCTATATAAGCAGAGGTGTGAGGGAAAATGTGTTGGAAAACTTAATTATTATTTAATTAATTTAATTTTAATTTCATTTATTTTTTATTTATTTTATTTTATTACTACTAGCCAAAACTGCTTTTAACACAGAGTCCTTACCAGCACAGTCTTGCACTGAATAACTGTTTTTATACTGGAGGTGTGTGGGTTTTTTTCCTCTTAATTAAAAATTATCAAAGCTACTCCCCCAAAAGAAAAATACTACAAACTCTAACCCCAAACCACCCCATATCTTCAAAACCTGCGGTGATACTGGAATTCAGTGTTTGTCCTGGCTAAACATCTTACTTTGAGACCTGGCAGCCAAACAACCTCCCTGCTCCCACTGTGGAAACACAACAAGCCTGATAAGTCCGTGGCCACATCTGACTCCTTCCCATAACACTCAACTCCCACCCACACAAGGTCCTTCCGCCACAGTGGAACTGGCAGAGTTTTTTATGGTAGGACTGGAGGATTTTAAAGGTCTTTTCCTTTCAGAAACTTAAAGGATTCTGTGATCTAACACTGGTCGGCAGTGGCACAGTGGCTGTTTGAGGGAGGGCTGGAAGTGCTGCATCATCCACCAGCTCCCAAAACACACCTGAAGTGGTGGCCAAAAGGAGCAGAAGAGGGAAAGGGATCTGCCCACCTTCCTGTTGGACAGGAACATTAACCCAGGAGCTGCCAGGGAGCACCAGGGGGGCAGTCCTGCCTGTTACCTCACAGCCCATTTCCCTCCCCAGCTGCAGGAGGAGCCTGGGGGGGGACAATCCCAGGATGGGTCAGGTTGGGAGGGCCCACAGTGGGTCATCTGGTCCCACCTCCCTGCTCCAGCAGGGCCACCTCAGAGCACACAGCACAGGATTGTGTCCACACAGTTCTGGAATATCTCCAGTGAGGAGACTCCACACCCTCTCTGCACAATCTGTTCAGTGCTCACAGTTAAAGTTCTTCCTGGTGTCCAGGTGGAACTTCCTGGGCATCAGTTCCTGCCTGTTCCTCTTGTGCCATTGCCGGGCCCCCCCGAGCAGAGCCTGGTCCATCCTCTGCCCCCTCCCTACAGACCCTACAGACATGGGGGAGGTCCCCTCTCAGTGTCTCCTCTGGAGGCTGAACAGCCCCAGCTCCCTCAGCCTTTCCTGGTGCCAGAGATGCTCCACTTCCTTCATTACCCTCACAGCCCCCTCTGGACCCGCTCCAGGAGCTCCATGTCCCTGCTGAGGAGCCCAGAGCTGGACCCAGCACTGCAGATGTGCCTCACAGGGCTGAACAGAGGGGCAGGATCCCTCTCCTGACCTGCTGGGAATGCTCTTCCCAATGCACCCCATGATCCCATCGGCCTCCTTGTCCCCAGGACACCCTGCTGGCTCAGGAACAGTTCGTTGTCCCCCAGGTCCTTCTCCCACAGCTGCTCCCCAGCAGGTCACCCCCAGCCTGTGCTGGTGATGGGAGTTGTTCCTCCCCAGGTGCAGGACCTGCATTTGCCCTCGCCGAATTTCAGAAGGTTCCTCCCTGCCCATCCCTCCGGCCTGTCGAGGTCCCCCTGAAGGGCCACAAAACCCTCAGAGTTATCGGCCACTCCCCAGTTCTGTCTCATCAGAGAACTCGCTGAGGAGGCACCGAACCCTCATGCGAGTCATTGATGGACAAGTTAAACAACAGTGAGCCCAGGACGGAACCCTAGGGGCCACCAAAAGTGACAGGCCTCCAGCTGGACGCTGATCACGGCCCTCTGGGGTCTGTTCTCCATTTCCCTCCCCGCTTGCAGCAGGAGCTTTGGGGGCACCTTCCCAGCCCCGGAGCGAGCACCTGGAAAGAATCCCTGACAGAACCCCTGACAGAGCCCCCACAGAGCCCCTCACACACTTCCAACCCACGCCCCTCACCCTGGGGCCGCCTCAGGCAGGGAATCCCCGGCCCCCTGCGGCAGGACCACCAGGCCTTGGAGCCACCTGGGGCTCCTGCGGGCGGAGGGCAGAGCAGGAGCGCCAGGACACCCCCCCTGGGACCCCCCAAAACACCTCAGGACCCCCCAAGCCCCGCCGGGACCTCCCCAAACCCCCCAACATGGCGGGGCCCCCTCAGGGGGAGCCCCCGGGACGTGGCGCTCCCTGGCGGCTCCCGCGGCAACGCGCCGGACCCAGTTGAGAGCAGGGCCGCGCCCACCGGAACGGTCCCGGGGGGGGGGCGGCGTGGGGGGAGGCCCGTCCGGTCCGCGCCGCACCGCGACCCACCTGCCCTGGCTTGTCCGCGGAGACGAGTGGCGAAGAAGAGGAGGACGGCGAGCAGCACAGCGGCGGCGGCGAGCAGCGCGGCGTCCATGGCGCGGCCCCGGCTCCGCCCACGGCACCCTTGGTACAGCCCGGCCCCTTCCCCGCCGCAAGGTCCCCGCGGCGCGGGCTGCCCCGCGGTGTGCCTGAGGCGGCGGGGCGCGGGGGGGGCACGCTGGAGGCTGACAGGCGCGGCGCGGGCAGCCCGCTGGAGGGGTCCTTAGGCGGGCGCTGAGGGAAGGAGGGGAACGAGGAGTTAAAGGAGGAGTTAAAGCGGGAATGAAAGCGGGAAATGGAGCAGGAATTAAAAACTATGAGGCAAAACCGCCCCTGAGCACGCCGTCCGTGGGCCTGGCCGCCCGGCACGGCGGCTGCGGGCGGCTGGTGAGGCTGGGGAGATCCTCAGCCGTGACCCCGCACCGAGCCCTCAGAGCTGTCAGGGTGTCCCTGGCGATGGTGAAGCTTAAGTTACACCTCTGAGTGATCTCTGTCTTCTGCCTTTCGGTCTCTTGTGTGTGGGAATGGGATGAAGACGGAGCCGTGCCAGGAGTGATGTCCTGAGCTGGCCTGGGCCAAAGCAAACGTGCCCGTGACAAAACTGGAGAGGCTGAGAATGAGCTGGCCCAAAGGCAGCTGTCTGATGTAGTGATCTGGCTTAATTTGGTACAAGTGTAGGAAACCAGGCTGCCCAGAGGAGCTGGGGGGTGCTCAGCCTGGAGAAAAGGAGGCTCAGGGGGGACCTTCTGGCTCTGCAACTCCCTGACAGGAGGGGGGAGCCGGGGGGGGGTCGGGCTCTACTCCCAGGGAACAAGGGACAGGAGGAGAGGGAACGGCCTCAAGCTGTGCCAGGGAAAGTTCAGGTGGGACATCGGGAGGAATTTCCTCATGGAAAGGGTGGTCAGGCATTGGAAGGGGCTGCCCAGGGAGGTGGTGGATCCCCATCCCCAGAGGTGTCCAAGGAAGGACTGGATGTGGCACTCAGTGCTCTGGTCTAGTTTAGAAGGTGCTGTTCAGTCATAAGTTGGACTTGCTGATCTCAGAGCTCATTTCCAAGCTAAATAATTCTGTTATTTGTTTAAGAATCAGGTTTACATTGACGTGTGCAGAGCCAGTACAGGTGGGAGGGCTTTGGCTATAGATGGGTTGTGTTTCAGGCTAATCTAACCTTGGTGTTTAGCCAAAAGGAGGGTTTGCCTCCTGCCTTTCCTTTGTGGTGGCAGCAACGGGCCAGAACAGGCAACTAATTCAGTCTTTTTTTTTTCTTTTCTTTTCTTATCTCTTTCTGGATTTGTTTTTTAGATCAGGACGAGTCTCAGCACAAAAAGATGCAGGAACTTGGGGCTGGGGATGGAGAACAAACTTCCCCCCTTTGGATGGTCACTGTTAGATCAGAAACCATTTTTCAGGCTCTGCCCCAGCCCTGTGAGTGAAGAGGGAAGGATTGTGGGTTTTACCCCTTTTCACTTGCTTTGTGGTTGTGAAGTTCTGGGTTATCAAACCCTTTCTTGCTTCAGAAGTGCCTTTAGTGTGGCCATTTGAACCACTCTTCGTGGGGGGAGTGTTTTAATAAGTTGAAAATGCAAATTAGAGGCTATGGGACATCTAAAGCAGTGCTGTAGCTAATTAGTCATAGCTGGGGACTCCACAGCTGCCTCTGCTCGTGGCATGAGCTCAAGATGAATTCAGATCTGTCTGTCACAGGAAAAACAGCTTTTACTGAGAGCTTTGCTGAATTTTAGCAAAGTAGAACCAGGGACACCGGGGGAAGTTCTCAAAAAGGAACTGATCTGCAGCCTGAATGTTTTATTGCAATGTTTTATTTTGATAATAATATTTTCAAACTTATTTTGAAAGTCAGTCATGGAATGGTTTGGGTTGGAAGGGACATTAAAGACCATCCAGTTCCATGCCCAACCATGGGCAGGGACACCTCCCACTAGCCCAGGTTGCTCCAAGCCCCATCCAACCTGACCTTGGACACTTCCAGGGATGCAGGGGCAGCCACAGCTTCTCTGGGCAACCTGTGCCACGGCCTCCCCATCCTCACAGGGTGGAATTCCTTCCCAGTATCCCATCTATCCTTGCCCTCTGGCAGTGGGAAGCCATTCCCCCTTGTCCTGTCCCTCCATGCCTTTTCCCCAGTCCCTCTCCAGCTCTCCTGGAGCCCCTTTAGGCCCTGCAAGGGGCTCTCAGCTCTCCCTGCAGCCTTCTCTTCTCCAGGGGAACCCCCCCAGCTCTCCCAGCCTGGCTCCAGAGCAGAGGGGCTCCAGCCCTGGCAGCATCTGTGGGGCCTCCTCTGGACTCTCTGCAGCAGCTCCACGTCCTTGTGCTGTTGTTCCCAGGGCTGGAGGCAGCTCTGCAGGGGGGTCTCAGTTGAGGGGGCAGAGGAGCAGAATCCCCCCCTGCCCTGCTGCCCACGCTGTGGGATCAGCCCAGGAGGTTTCTGGGCTGGGGCAGGTCCAGCCTCTCACCCACCAACACCCCAAGGCCTAAAGGCAGCTCCCCTTGGTTCCAGGGGTCTGTTTCTGTCTCTTGGGTGGGTCCCACACTCACTCTGTGTCACAGAGGATGTGTCCTCTGGTACCTTCTGAGGCATGAGGGGAACAGTTAGATCAATTATCAATGGTTCACAATTACATCAGTTATGAACTGGAGCTTTCCTGGTGGTTATTTCCAGGGTACTCCTCAGACAGTGGTTATTTTATATTGTGTGTAATGGTCAGGGTTTCTTGAAAAAATAAAACCTGAGTGACTAATGTTGGATTTTCTTCTGTGTCTTTGCCTGCAAGTTTAAGAAATGGTGGCTCTTTTTGAGAGTTCCTGTGCTGGTTTGGGCTGGGGTAGAATTAATTTTCTTCAGAGTAGCTTGTGAAGGGGCTGTGTTTGGATATCACAGAATCATTTAGGTTGGAAAAGTCCTCTTAAGATCAAGTCCAACCATTCCCCAGCACTGCCAAGGCCACCACTGACCCATGTCCCCAAGTGCCACATCCACACGGCTTTTAAATCCCTCCAGGGATGGGACTCCACCACTGCCCTGGGCAGCTGTGCCAGGGATGGATAACCTTTTCCATGAAGGAATTTTCCCAATATCCAACCTAAATCTCCCCTGGCACAGCTTGAGGCTGTATCCTCTCCTCCTGTCCCTTGTTCCCTGGGAGAAGAGCCTCCCTGGCTCCAACATCCCTTCTATTTAACTTCCTTACAATCCATCCTGATTAGAGAACACACTGAACTTCTGAAGAAATATCCTGTAAGAAATATCTGTAGTCCTGTAACTGCTCAAAACCTTGAGAGGTGCCTCCAGAAAAAAGCAATATTAAAGAAATTCTACTTTTTATTTAGTTTGTTTAACTCTGCTATAATTTGTACTTTGCAGATGTGGAGAAGTTGGATGTTCCCAGGTCCTGTTTGTCACCCTCCAGCTGATGGCCCTGCCCTGCAGCCACCACACACTCGTGTGGGTGATGAGTGTTTTATTTGCCTGCACAATCCCTACGGCCTTTAAGGAGATAATATTAATGGTGGGATGTCACCTGCTGCTCTCTGGGCTGCAGAGGGAGCAGATGAGTTTTTCCTGTAGGTGTCACCAATATCCCGTGCAGAAACAGCTTAAAATCCAGAGGAACGACAGAGTATGGAATGCTCTGGTCAGTTTTGTTACACACTGGATCTTCAGAAACATCTGACATCCCTTGAGGTGTATTTCTCAGAAACCTTTTTGTATTTTTCCTGATTTGGATCTGAAAAAATCCCTCTGGTTTCCTTAATAACCATTTGTGAATTTCAGAGGATTTTTGAGGCTGACTTTGCACCAGGACACTGGGAAAATGTGTGTGAAGGCTGCGAGGAGCTGTGGGTGGTGATTGAGTTGAGTGACGGCTGCTGGAGCGTGACTTGTCCCACTCAGCCTTAGAATTGCTGCACTGTGGTGGGGCCATCAAATCATGGAATGGTTTGGTTGGAAGAAACCGTAAAGCTCATCTCATTCCACCCCCCTGCCATGGGCAGGGACACCTTCCACTAGCCCAGGTTGCTCCAAGCCCCGTCCAACCTGGCCTGGAACATTTCCAGGGATCCAGGGGCAGCCACAGCTTCTCTGGGCAACCTGTGCCAGTGCCTCACCACCCTCACGGGGAAGAATTTCTCTCTGATATCTAATCTAAATCTACCCTCTTTTATTTTAAAAATGTTCCCCCTTAGTCCTAGTAATTGTCAGTCCTTAATCCCAGTAATCCATATGCAGACCTCTGCAATTTCCTCACCCGGTGTGGGGGCAGCACCTGATCCTGGTGCAGGCAGATTTGGGGGAAAATAGGTGTCTTTTCAATTTATTCTTTATTTTGACCAAAGGTCAAATAGCACAATACCCCCTCAAATGCCTCATTTTAACGGAATCTTATAGAATCACAGGATTGTGAAGGTTGAAAAAGCCCTCTAAGGTTATTGAGTTCAACTGTTCCCCCATCACTGCCAAGGCCACCACTAACCCACGTCCCCAGGTGCCACATCTACACTTAAAATCCCTTTAAATTTACATCCCACCGGGGCTGGAGGCATATCCACTTGCGTGAGGGATCATCACTCCTTTGTCCCAGAAGGAGAACTCATCCAGCTGGCAGTGCATCCCAGAGGGGTGGATTCAGGGAGTGCACGGTGGCCTCATGGATCAATGTCCGGTAATGAGGCTCCAAGCAGAGGCAATTCAGCTTCATCTCTGCTAATAAACTAAGTGCATCCAGGAACTAAGTGTATCCTGGGCCCTGTGGCCAACTGGCACAAAACACCCTCCTCCACACTTGTAAACTTGCCTTGCCTTGCCTTCCAGGAGAGGGTGGCTGGATGCAAACTCCCTGCTGGGAGTCGTTCCTGGACTGGTCTGTGCACTGAACCCTGCCTAGGAATTATTTGGAGAGTGCAGGTTGGCACCCAGGTTTAGGCAGGGGAGCTTTCTAACAATTTTCTCACATGGATGTACTTCCCAGTGGCTGGGCATGCCTGGATTTGCAGCATGGATGGAACCTTCAGGTAACAGAATGTATTTACAGGGACAAATAATGCAAGTGCTGCCTGCCAGCTCCCTCCCACTTGGATATGGACCTCTGGGATTCTTCCAAATACTCTGTAAGTGTGCTAATGAATGGGAGTGTTTCTGGATCTACTCCTTTGTGCTAGTGGGATAAAGCACCTTCCAGGAAGCACTGGGTGGATTGCAGGATCAGACTCTGGGAAGTGTCTGACTCAGGGTGCCAAAGAGCTGCAGGTTCATTTAATAGTTGCAGGGCAACGAGCTGGGAACCCAAATGTGGGGTGACATCCACCCAGGACCTCAGTGGAGCTCAGCTCCTCCCCAAAGCCTCTGAAGAAGCTTGTGAGACTTGTCCTGGTCTGTTGAGACTTTGCTGCTTCCTTCTTGCTGGACTCAGGTCACTTGTTATGAGAGAAATAAGATGGTTTATTGTTGCTTGAGATAACTTTCAAATTTACCTTAAAAGAGGAATTTAAATGCAAGTGATGGTCATAATCAAAGCAGAGCCCTAGTTCTTGAAAACAAAACTGCAAAATTAAGACATGCATGAAGACAAGATGAAAATGTGGCAGAGGAAAATGAGGTCCTGCTTGTGTTGGTTTCTTGTTCCAGAGTCACCGAGGTTTTTATGTAATGGGGACGGTTTGTTGGGGCTCTGCCTCAGGAGCAGAACCACAGCCCTGGGTTTCTGTCTCCTGTACACTCCCAGGTCATGGCTGAAAACCCTGGACAGCCTGTTCCAGGGCTTGACAACCCTTCCCATGAAGATTTTTTTCCCTAATATCCAATATAGACTTCCTCTGGTACAACTTGAGGGTGCTTCATCTCATCCTGTCACTTATTACTGGGAGAAGAGCCCGACCCCCACCTGGCTCCAGCCTCCTCTCAGGGAGTTTTGGAGAGCAATGAAGTGCTGCAGGTTTGAAGGCTGGAAATCAGTGTGAGATGATTCCCACTGTGTTGTGTTTCATGGCAGCTCATTTCTGCTCTCAAGGTTTGAGTGTCTCATCCAACTCTGCCACAGCTTCTTCTGGGGCAGGATGTGTGAGTGATGCAGGGAGTGAGACTTGAGCAGGTAGAGGCCTCTTTCACCTTAAAAGCTGGGGGAAGATTTGAAACAAATAATGCCAGTAAAGATCTAAATCTAAAATAAACTCAGCCAGGCTAAGGATTTCCTTGAGCAGGTCTTCAAAAATATTTGGAGATCGAGGCTTCTGTGCTGACGGGGGACTAAAGACAAAAATAGTGGCGAAGGGAAATCCCTGTGACTGAAATTCAGTCCTTTCCTGTCTGTGACCACAAACTCAAAACCTTTCAAAGGCTCTTTGGTGAGCAGTGAAGCCACACAAGGTGGTGGGTTTGGATGTCCCTGATTTCAGGCAGGGGCTGTCCCAAGGTAATGCCCTCACCCCCTGGTTCAGACCACGTGGCTGTTACTGCATGTGTGCACATGGATGATTTTCCAGCAATTTATCTGCATGTTTTCTTCATCTCTTTTGGCTACAAATTATTCCAGGTGACTCCTAACCAGTGTTTCTTGGGAATGGGCACATCCCTAGAAAAGACCTGTTGGAGTCCCCATCCCTGCTCAAGAAACGACTGGACATGGCATTCAGTGCTCTGGGCTGGGTGACAAGGTGGGGATTGGTCACAGGGTGGACTCGATGATCTTGAAGGTCTTTTCCAACCTGAATGATTTTGGGATTCTGTGATTCTAGATCTGGGATTCTATCAGGGAAATCATCCCTGACTGACTCCACTTGGCTCATCCGAGCGTGGTCCCAGCACTGACAGGTGACTCCTCTGTGCCTGGCATTTTGTAGCTGAAAATCAGAGATAAAAATACTGTCTTTCTTCACAAAGTCAGTCCTGGGGAGAACACAAACAGCAGTGGTGGTAAATGTTCAGAGGTTGCTGCTGTTCTGGGTGTCTTTCACTCAGAGCCTCTCTCTCCTCTCCCCTCGTGCCAGCGGAGCTGTTTGTCTGGAGCCTTAATGAGTTTCCTGTATCTTTTCAAAATGTAAATTGTAACCAATTTAGAAGTCATTAGCGAAGAAGTCTGTCACTGCAGCCCTGCTTTAATTTCACCTGTCCCTTCCCGTGTTTCCATTAGACGCCAGTTAATTAAAGCTCGATTTGGTTCTCGGCGCCGTCAGCTCCGTTTGAAATCAATGTCCTTCCAAGTCTGGGACTCAGGTGACAGCACAGGAACAGCCACCAGGACCTGGGTGATGGGGATTTCCAGCACAAATTAACCAAGAACTGTTCTCCTTTCTCCACATACCACAGTCACAAAGGGAAAAGAAAACCAGGGATGCCAAAAGTGCAATTTGGTTTCTTTTCTGGATGCAGTTGTAGCCCAGCAATACCTCCCTCAGGCTGACCCAAGGGACTTGCAGCTGGAATGCCATTGCTGCTTGAGGGAAGGCTTTTAGCTGCAAAAATCCACATTTCCAGCCAAGTTACATAAATCCAGTGTGCTTGGTTGGATTGCAGACTCCACTTAATGGGAATGTTGCTCACCCTTTCACATCCTGATTCCGGCATGTGCAGGTTGAGTCACAGGCTGCATTTCTCCTTCTGGATGCAACACAGGACAAAGCATTTTTATTGTGTCTTGGCTGGAGGCAAAACTGTGATGGTTGTCTCTGGGGCAAAGCCTCCCCTCCTCTAACAGGTTGCCCAGAAAATCTGTGGCTGCCCCATCCCTGGGAGTGTCCAAGGCCAGGTTGGATGGGACTTGGAGCAACCTGGTATAGTGGAAGGTGTCCTTGCCCATGGCAGGGGGTGAAAATAAGATGATCTTTAAGGTCCCTTCAACCTAAATCATTCTGTGATTCCATGATTCTTAAGGCTTTTTCCCACCATTCTCAGCATCCCTTCACTTGTGCCATCCTTCTGTGCTCGTGAGCACTTGGTGGAATGGGCCAAGGAATCAATCCTGGCTTCTGAAAACCTTTTGATAACTGTAGGAGGTGTCCGTGGAACAACAGCTTTAGAAATACTGGTGTAACCCAGGAGTGGGCTGTTTATCTGCCTGAGTTCATGTCCCTCTCAGGCCTCTTTGGTGAGGCTGGACAAGCCCAGGCCCTTTTGCTCCCTGCCCTAGTGATGCCAGACTTGTCTGCACTTCATGTGTCTGTCTGTCTGTCCTGAATATAAACAACTTGGCCAGTTGAGGTCTTGCCTTGTGCATTCCACCATGTGAATGTCCTAATGAACGTGGTCAGGAGGCTGGAGCACATGGCACAGAGTCATAGGTTTATTTAGGTTGGAGAAGCCCTCTGAGGTCATCCAGTCCACCCATTCCCCCAGCACTTCCAAGGCCACCACTGACCCATGTCCCCAAGTGCCACATCCATACAGCTTTGAAATCCCTGCAGGGATGGTGGTTCCACCACTTCTCTGGGCAGCTGTGCCAGGACTTGACCACCTTTTTGGTGAAGAATTTTCCCCTAATCTCTCCAATCTAAACCTTCCCTGGCACATCTTGAGGCCGTATGCTCTTGTTTCCTGTTCCCTGGGAGCAGAGCCCGACCTCCTCGGACTCCCCCCTCCTTGCAGAGAGCCAGAAGGTCCCTCCTGATCCTCTTTTTCTCCAGGCTGGACATAAGAGGAGGGGCAGAGGGAGTTGGCTTGGTGTGGCCTGGAGTAGAGAAGGCTGAGTAAGATCTAATGGCTCTTTTCATTCCCATAATTAAAGTTACGGAGAAGGGACAGTCTGATTACTCTCAGAGGTGTGTGGCAAAAGGACAAGAGGCAACAGGCATGAGCTGCAGGAAGGGGAATTCCATCATGAGTTACAAGGAACAATGTTTTCACTGTGAGGATGGTGAAAGGCAGGACCACAAACCCAGAGAGGTGGGGGCATTGCTTCCCTTGGAGGTGTTCAGCCCTCAGCTGGACAAGGCACCTTCCAGCCTAAATTTTTGTGCAATTCTGCAAATGCCCATGAAATAGAGCAGAAGGAATTGCATGTGCAAGCAGAGATGGATGCAGGATGCACGGTCTCCTTATCTGTCTCTGAAATAACACTGCTCTGTTCAGCAGCTCCACACTGACATCAGGCCAAGAGCTGAACGAGCTGCACCAGAGACGAGGAATATTTGCTTTTCTCCTCAGCCTGTGTGGAGAACACAGATAACTCTGAGAGCAGCAACGCTACTTTCATCTCCCTGGAGCTAATCCAGATGGATCCCGTTGCTGGAGGAAGTGGGGGGAGAGCAGGAGAAGACAGAGTATCTTTATTTAAAAATAAATTAAAGAAATCCTTAAAATCAAATACTTAGCAGGGGTCCAGCAGGATGAGGAGGCACCATCCTTGCTGGTGCTGAATTTAGTGCCTGTGTTCTGTGTCTGCACTGAATTTCCTTCTCTCTCCAACAAGTGGTGGTGCTCCTACCTAGTGTTAGTTGGGCTGTGTGGGAGACAGAACTGTACCTGCTCCGTGGATAACTGGGGGAACATGGAATTCTGAGACTGCCAGGCTGGATTAGACTCCAGGCACTTGTAATCTGGTTCCTTGCTTTCTTTGGTGACTGACACAGCAGATTTCCAGGAGTCATTTTAAAAGCTGCACAAAAGGCTTCAGAGGAAAAAAATCAATTATTTTATCTCCTTTTCCCCAAAATATTGCCTTGTCTGCCTCCCTTGCGGGATCAGTGTTAAAAAAATCAGGAAGATTTTCAAGAGTCTCTGGAAGCCTGTGAGTTGTAGACCCACAGTGGGTGACAGGGACAAGTGGCTGGGGTTGACACAGCACCCTGGGATGTGGGAATAGCCTGGGGAAGGCAGCTGGGATCCCCCAGGAAGGTGGAAGGAGGACAAAACTGGTACATGGCCTGGGGTACCAGGGGTCTTTTGCTGCCTCAGTGTGTTTTACACGTGCACTGAATCATGAAAGTCTGGAGCCCTTGGGGTGTTGGACTCCCATGATCCTTGTGGTTCCCTTCCAGTTCAGGATGTTTTGTGATATTCTAAAGGAAGGGGCAGGGGAACCCAGACAACATTTATCCCACAAAAGCAGTCAGGAAAGCCCTTTTGCAGGGATCTCTTTCTGCAGGGATCTGTCTCCAGCAGAGGTCAAGATCCTCAGAAATGATCATTGCTTGGGGTTGCCAATGCTAAAGTAGCTAAACTGGACACCCTGGAGAGAAGTGCAAAACCAGTAACCCATAAATGAGATTCACTGGATTTCATCTGCCATGAGGAGCCAAATCACAGAATCATGAAATGGTTTGGGTTGGAAATGACATTAAAGATCATCCAGTTCCACCCCCTCCCATGGGCAGAGACATGCCCAGGTTCCACTAGCCCAGGTTGCTCCAAGCCCCATCCAACCAGACCTTGGACACCTCCAGGGATGCAGGGGCAGCCACAGCTTCTCTGGACACCCTGTGCCAGGGCCTCACCACCCTCACAGCCAACAATTCCTTCCCAATATCCCATCTATCCCCTGGCACTGAGAAGCTATTCCCCCTTGTCCTGTCCCTCCATCCCTTGTCCCCAGTCCCTCTCCAGCTCTTCTGGAGCCCCCTTAGGCCCTGCAAGGGGCTCTCAGCTCTCCCTGCAGCCTTCTCTTCTCCAGGTGATCCCTCCCAGCTCTCCCAGCCTGGCTCCAGAGCAGAGGGGCTCCAGCCCTGGCAGCAGCTCCGGGGCCTCCTCTGGACTCTCTCCAGCAGCTCCATGTCCTTGTGCTGTTGTTCCCAGGGCTGGAGCATCTCTGCAGGGGAGTCTCAGCTGAGGTGGCAGAGGGGCAGAATCCTCCCCTGCCCTGCTGCCCACGCTGTGGGATCAGCCCAGGGCACATGGACAGAGCCTGTTGAGCTTTGTGTCCATCAGCAGCCCCAAGTCCTTCTCCTCAGGGCTGCTCTCAATCCAACCTCTACTCAGCCTGTATTTGCCCTTGGGATTGCCCAGACCCAAGGAATTTAAAGGAATGCCTCCTGTAAGTCAAGAGGAGGGGGTGAATACCTTGTGAATCCCTATGGGAGTCAGGAAAACAGACTGGCCATTCCAGCCAGAGCCCCCAGGGCTCCCATAGCCTTCTCCATGTTCCTCAGGCACTTCCCATCCCATTGCTGGGCATTATCCCAACTCTAACCTGGGTGTAAAGGGAGGAGCTGAGCTCTGGGTGGGTGCTGGAGGATTTCATGGATATTAAAGGATACATCAGGGGGACGGTGGTGGGGACAGGTCTTGTTTTTAGTGCCATTAACACAGGGCTGGGAATGAATCGATGGCCAGAGATGACTGCCCAGGTTACTTTGTCTTCTCTTTGATTTAAGCACTGGATGATTAGTCCAGAGCTTGAAAATTGTGCTATTAAACACTGTGCTGTCCCTTTTAATGGATGGCCACCGGGAGGACTTACTGGAAGGTTTCCAATACTCCTGTTTCCATAGAAAGTGTGCAAAAGTGCAAGGGCTTCCCAGGATCCCACCTATTTGCCCCAAATCAACCTCACCTCTACCTGCTGCATCCCTAAAATCTGGCTGTGTGCTTGAAAGCCACCCCTGATGGGACACATGCCCCAAACCCTTCCAGTTCATCACTGTCACTGTCACAATAAGGGTTTCCTTTATGCCTGACCTAAATCTTCCTGCAGACAATGTAAGCCCAATATCATCACCATGCCATAATGAATATTCATTATATTCTCTAATGCATAATGAAGGTCAGTGTTCTTTAATAAGAGAGAAGAAAGGCACACAGGAGGTCCATTTAATAACAGAGGTGACTGGTACATAAAGCAGGGAGATATTATAATTAATATCTCAAGAGTGGTAATGTGCTAAGGAAAACCCTGGCAACCAGGATGAAGGGATGCCATGAAGTTTTAGCTTCCAGAAGTTAAAAAAAGCTTTGACTGAAGTTAATGGAAATTCTGCCTGCATAAGAAACACAGGTGGAAAGGAAAATCGGCTTATTTTAATCAAAGCAAGAGGAAAAAAACCCTAATTTAAATCAGTCCAAGTGATTGCAGGCTTAATTCTCTCCCCTTATTAGACTCTTCAATCCTAACCCTACAGTCCTAAGAGATCTCTTTACATTGGAGACGCAGGAATTTGATTTGTATGCACAGTGACCCCCTCCGAGTGATACAGCAAAGTCCTCCTCTCTCGGTGGGGTGGCTTTGGAGTTGAATCTGCTGGTAAAGAGGATTATATTGACACTGACATTATATTTTCTGGAAAAGGTGATGGGTGAGGAGAGTGTCCCTCCAGTCAGTGTCCTCTGGCACGTGGGTCTGAGGTGCTGAATAATTGCAGGAGAGTGTTTTGCTCCTGTTCTGAGCTGGAGGGAAAGGAGGGATGAAGCACCTCTTCTATGAGGAAAGGCTGAGAGAATTGGGATTGTTCAGCCTGGAAAAGAGAAGGCTTTGGGGTGACCTAATTGTGGCCTTCTAGGGCCTGAAGGGGCTCCAAGAGAGCTGGAGAGGGACTTTGAACAAGGGATGGAATGACAGGACAAGGGGAATGTCTTTAATTGGACAGAGAGTAGGTTTAGGTTGGATATTAGGAAGGAATTCTTCCCTGTGAGGGTGGTGAGGCCCTGGCCCAGGTTGCCCAGAGAAACTGTGGCTGCCCCTGGATCCCTGGAAGTGTCCAAGGCCAGGTTGGATGGGGCTTGGAGCAGCCTGGGCTAGTGGAAGGTGTCCCTGCCCATGGCAGGGGGTGGAATGAGGTGGTCTTTATGTCCCTTCCAACCCAAACCATTCTGGGATTCTGTGATTCTATGCCAGTGTTTCCAGAGTGAAATTCTGGATATATCTTTGTGTGGAGAGCCTCTGCTTTGGAGCTTGGGGCTTGCTCTGCTCTTGCTGCAGTCCCTGGGGTGCTGGGTGGCTTTTGCTGGGAGGATCATGCAAAGGCTCCTTGTCTCTCTGTAGGATTTATTCATTGCAGGCAGTGACCACACGTCTGCCTCCTTTTCCTGCCTGTTGCCTTTCAGGACACCCATGTCTCCATTCTGCTGGAAAGCCCAGAACTGAAGCCCTCAGGAATACAGCTGTGTGGAGCCAGTGGGTTTATGGAGATTAAAAAGGAGGGAGGGGAAAGTCAATCAGGAAATGTTTACTCTATTTAGAAAAAAAAAAAATCATTCCCAAAACATCGTCATTTACAAAAAAGCCACACATTAATTGCACACCTTTAGTTTTCTTTTTCTCCCTCCTGCAATTTTTATCTGCTCCAAAAAAAAGAGAGAAAGGATGCCAGGGAGGTGTTACTTTAGAAAGCCCTGATGAAAACCCCTGATTTACCTGTGTTTAAATGGGGTTCAGCCAAAATTCCTCCCAAGACAGAAATGTCAATGCATTCCTTTTCTTCCCATTCCACTTTCTTTTCATCACAGAAATGACACAGACGGAGAGGTTTGAACCAGCCAACTCACATGAATAAGTGGAGGAGAGACCCCATTTCATCCTGGCAGTGCTTCTGGAAACGGGGCCAATTCATTAGCCAGAGATCTCTGCATCCCTCAGCAGAACAGTCTGTTCTCCCTGCCCTGTGATCTCCTTCTGCTCTCCCACCATCCTCAGAGGTTGGTACTTGGAGTGGGACAGCCTTGCAAAGCTGCAGCCTCAGCGCAGCTGATTCTTACCCTGATTTATTTCTATATATTTTCTTACCCTGATATATTTCTATATATTTGTCTTTGCAAAAGAAAAAAAAAAAGGTTGGCTTTTGCAAACATTTTTATTTTTCACCTCTCCCATCCACCTTCTTCCCCATCCACAGGAAACATCCAACCCTGGGGGATTCAGGCAAAAAAGAAATGGAAATATCCCGGTGTGTTTTGCAGGTGTTTTGTGGTTTGTTTTTTTGTTTTTGTTTTTGTTTTTTTTCCCCAACAGAAAAGCAAAAATAACCCTAAAAAGTGGAGCTAAGAGCTCATATTTCCAGCCAGGCAAATAGCAAAATCCCATTTTGCTTCCCCTCATCCCTGTCCCTTTGCAGCCTCGGGTTGGGTTGTGCAGTGCCAGCCCCAGCCCTGCTGTCTCCTGGTGCCAGCAGTGATGCCCAGCCAAGAAGGACTGGGAAAACTGGGTTTGGAGACTTCCCCTGATGGATTTTGCTGCCATCCCGTGGTCATTGCCCTTTGAAGCCACTGGACTGGTCTCAAATGGTTTGATGGGCTCCTTGTCTGGCAGTGGGATCTTGTTTCTATCTGTAGGTACTCCAGGATTTTTAAAGGATCATGGAACAGTAGAATCGCCTGAGTTGGACCCACAAGGACCATCCAGTCCAACTCCTGGCCCTGCCCAGACACCCCAACAATCCCACCCCGTTCCTGAGAATATCATCCAAACCCTCCTGGAGCTCTGGCAGCCTTGGGGCTGTGCCCACTGCCCTGGGGAGCCTGGGCAGTGCCAACCACCCTCTGGGGGAAGAATCTTTCCCTGAGATCCAACCTGACCCTGCCCTGGCACAGCTCCAGCTGCTCCCTCAGGTCCTGTCCCTGCTCACAGAGAGCAGAGCTCAGTGCCTGCCCCTCTGCTGCCCCTCATGAGGAGGGGAAGGACACAGGCAGGAAATCTGGGTGGGATGAGAAGGGGCTCATCTCCCTCTGCCAGCTGCTGCTTCCCAAAGTCCGTATCCACTCTCTGTGCCTCAGTGTCCCCATGTACATGTTCTTGGACCCCACCTTGCCCATCCCAGTGTCCACCAAGTCATCACCTTCAACAGCCTCGGGGCAGGGGCATGTTGAAAACATCACAGCCCCTCTGCTGATGGACAAAACCAGCCCCTTCCAGGGTTCTGGCATGGAGGCAGTTGGGAAATCTCTGTTTCTCCCCTGGCTTTTCTGTGTGGCACTGGGCAAGTCACTTCACCTCTCCCAGCTTTTCCTTCGGCTGTGGAGAGAGGACAAACATCCATCCTGTTGCCCATTGCTTTAATGCAACAGATCTGTGGTGTGAGCCAAGCTAAACCTTTGCCTACCCAACACAGGGATCAGAGGGAGGCAGAAAAGTACAACAGGACTTGGAGAAGAGGAGCCACTGCCACCTCCTGGCTCATGGGGTGACTTAAACACCTCCTGGGTTTTGGTCCAAGTCCCTTAAATGAACTCTTGGCTAGAGCCCACATGGACTAGGAGCTCTCACATGTTGTGCAGCCCACGTCCAGTGAGGTGTTTCTGTGTTTTCTGGGTCTGTTTTCTGTGCACTGAGGTTCTATTTTTCAGCAAACTAACCAGGGCTTGTTCTTTGCCTTCAAGTCCAGCTGACCTCCCTCATACTTCTCAACCTTTACAACCCTTAAATCATGCTCAGACATCCCAAGGGGACTGATTCCCTGGCTCCAGCATTGCCACTTAAGTGCCTGGGCCATCGCTTTGCAGTCGGTGCTTGAGTGACTGGTGTGGATTTAGTGTGTCAGAGCAGAGACTCCGCAAAAAGCAACATGTTCTGGATGCAGCACCACATTTCAGCGCTGAGGATAATTCTGTATTCCCATCTGCTTTATTTTAAGCAGCTCCAGGGATGGAAAGAGCCACCTTAAGAAAATACAGCCAGCGCTATCCCGCTCCACCCGCCCACGGGCTGACAGATTAAATCTCGTTTTTCTTGTGCCAGAGTCTTGCTCACTTGTTTGTCATTATCTGCAGTTTTGTTAGGCTGTGTTAAAAAAACAAAATCAGCAAAACAGAACTTTTTTACCTTTTTTTTTTTTTTTAAAATAGAAGCAGAGTCAGGGATGGAGAAGGTGCAGACACGCTGTGGGAGAGCAGCAGAGCAGGAGTGGTCTGATCCTGCCAAGGACACGTGGGGGGAAAGCTCTGAAGGACTCACAGGAGGAGCTTCTGGCCATGCCACATGGCCATGGCTCACCTGGGATACTCACCCATCCCCACAATCTGTCTCTAGGGCTTGCAAGCCCACCTCCCCTTCTAATTGAAGTTCTTAAATTCCTTCCAAATTTTGCTGTTATCCTGAGAGTTCTCTTATCTTGCACATCTTCTCCCACCCACGCTGGACACCAAAGCTACGATATCACAGTGAATTACATCCTTCTCCATTCAAATTCAAATGGAATAAGCCCAAATAGGAGCTGAGCAGACACATTTTGCCACCACACATCATAGCTTTCCATGCTGGTGTTCACATCTCCCTTGCTTCCCCTTTTTTCCCCTCCCTGTCTGTTTTTTTGCTTCTTGTTTCACATCCTGATCCAGAGAATAAATCAGATAGACTGAACTTCATTACTTGGAAGGCCACCACTTCCCAGATGGAAGAATCATAGAATCATGGAAGGGTTTGGGTTGGAAGGGAATTTAAATACCATCCAGTCCAACCTCTGCCATGGGCAGGGACACCTTCCACTAGCCCAGATTGCTCCAAGCCCCTTCCAACCTGGCCTTGGACACCTCCAGGGATGGAACAGCCACAGCTTCTCTGGGCAACCTGTGCCAGGGCCTCACCACCCTCACAGGGAAGAAATCCTTCCTCATATCCAACCTAAACCTCCCTGCTTTTAGTGCAAAATACCAGCTGGAAATGCAAGGAAAAGTTTTTCACTGTGAGAGTGATCAAACATAGGATAAGGGAATCAGAGAGGCTGTGGATTCTCCATCCATGGAGATACTCAAAACTCTGCTGGGTATGACCAAGGGCAATAAACTGAGTTAGAAGATGACTCTTCTTTGATGCAAAAGTTGAACTGGAGACCTCCAAAACCCCCCTCAAACCTCAATTATTCTCCATTCTTAACACATGGAACAGATGGAGGCACATTTCCCTGGGGTCTATCCAGATCCTTCCTTCCTCTCTGTGCTCTTCAGTGCCCTTCTGCTCCCAAACCCTCCCAGGAAGGTGCCTGCAGGAGTAGCTGAGCAGTGCCAGGCAACTCATCCGTGCACATCCCGCAGCCCGGGGAGCGCTTCCATCACAGGCTTCATTCTCTCCATTAAATCATTGGGATAATTAATTCCCCAAGTCAATTTTAATGACTCATAGCAGCCCTGCTGTGCAGATCAGCGTGACAGTGGCTTTTCAGGTGGGTCAGTTCTCTTCCCAGATTATTCACATCCAATTGCTCCCAAAGACAGGGCTCAACAGTGAGTTTTCCCTCCCAAATCTGAGCCTCAGTGAAACTGAAACTTCTCAAACTGAAAGAAGGGAAATTCAGGTTGGATATATGGAAGAAATTCCTTCATGTGAGGGTGGTGAGGCCCTGGCATAAGTTGCCCAGAGAAGCTGTGGCTGCCCCATCTCTGGATGTGTCCAAGGCCAGGTTGGACAGGGCTTGGAGCAACTTGGGCTAGTGGAAGTTGTCCCTGCCCATGGCAGGGGTTGAAACTAAATCATCTTTAATGTCCTTTCCAACCCAAACCACTCTAGGGTTCTATTTTATGATTCTCAGGTGCATGGGGTGAATTTCTGGCAGACCTGGCCTCAGAATCCAGGCATCTGAATTCCAGAGGGCTGAAATTCCACCCAGATGTGCAGTAGGGGAGACCTTTTATCTATATCAAGAGCAAGTCAAGTTTTAAGCCTGTTTGACTGCTTATGGCACGTAATCATCTCTAGCACACTTTTAAAATCATCCTTTTTGACTAAAGGGAAGCAAAAATCCAACTTTCCCCTTTATCACCCCTCCCAAAGATCCCTCACGGAAATGATAACAAACAACCCACACAGAATTTCAGAGATGGAGCTGCTCTTATCTCCGGTCTGGCAGGTAATGTATTAGAGCAGATAGCTTGGAGGGCCTGGAGAGCTACACTTTTATCACCAGGGATAAAAAAAGAGGGACAAACTCAGCCTCTGGATAGACTTTAGCATGGAGCATCTTGTTTTGGCTTCACGGCCCATTTAAATGTTATTACATCGAGTCAAATAAATTGCCCAACAATCAGGACATTCCTTCTATTGACCTCTGGGGACCAGAGACAATAAAAGCTGCAGTGCTTAAATCAGGCTGTAATGAGAAGATTGATGTCTTTGGGAAGAGCAGCTGACTGCAGCTTGGCCCACCCTCTGCCCTGAGCTGGGTTTAAGGGCTCGGCTTTGCAGAGTTTTCCCATGGAGAGGCTTCCTGGGAGCAAACATCTTCCAGCATCCCCCTAATCTTGGCTGGAGCAATCCCACTTGAAATGGCCATGCTGGTGGGTGAAGGCATATTTTTTTTCATGTGTGAGAATGCTGGAGGAAACTGCCAGAAAATGACTGTGATTTTTTTTATTTGTTTCTTTTTTCCAATTATTTTTGTCTCATTTTTGAGAACACTGATGAGGATGTGACTGCAAAGCCAAACAACTTGTTTACTGGAGGTTGGTGGCTTCAAGGTGGGACCAGTCTTGCACAGGGCACTGGGGCAAAGCTTCACCTGGTCTCTCTCTGGCTTTGCCCTGGGTCTGGCAAATAACATTCCAGGGACTGGGAACCACTGTTTTTTGCCAAACTGGAGTGCCCAGCACTGGACATGACCCACGGGACTGTAGTGGGTTCAAGTGCGTTTGTACATGGTGGATTTTCATAGGAACATCTTCAGGAAATCCATTAAATCTCTATTTCTAAGACTCAGTCTCTGTATCTGCTCCTACATAAGCTCCAGAAAAGTTTTGTTCCTTCAGTGAAAACCTAAAATATATTTTTTTTTAGGACACTGTCGACAGATTTTGGTTCAAACTGGCACATTGTGATGGAGAGGGTGAGTAAAAGCTTTCAAGGAAGGGATACCCTATCCTTGGAAGTGTCCAAGGCCAGGTTGGATAGGGCTTGGAGCAACCTGGGCTAGTGGAAGGTGTCCCTGCCCATGACAGAGTGTTGGGATGAGGTCTTTAAAGTCATTCCAACCAAAACCCTTCTGGGATTCTGTGGACTCTGTGAAATGACAGGAACATCTCAATCCTCCTGGTGAAGGACTCCAAATATGACTGAACCAGTATAACACCCCAACCCCAGAGTGAAGCCACCCAGGACCCAGAGGGGCGGGGAAAGGTGAGGAAAACCCCGGAAAAGGGGTGGAAACTAAATACATGTATTTTTCCTGCATTAAATATGATAGGGCTTGTGATTTCAGTTATACCAGCGATGAGTTTGTGGCTTTACATGCAGAATAGAACCATTTAGGTTGGAAAAGCCCTCTGAGATCATCGAGCCCAGCCATTAACCCAGCACTGCCAAGGCCACCACTAAAGCATGTCTCTCCATATAAATATAAGGAGTGTTTCCACTTTGTCCATAAAACAGTATTTTTAGTGCCACACCATTAAATCTGTGCCTGCAGTGATTTTACCTGATTTACACCTTTCCCTGTTGTCAGAAGTGTGTTTTTCCCACCCTGTCCCAGGCTGTTGTGCCACGTGGATGCCTGGCTGTGTCTCCCACGCCAAGGGTGGGCACATCCCAACTGCAGCCAAACCCCAGTGTCCCAAACCTCCCACCACTGCTGGACATGTTCATCTGGCCTGGAAAAGGCTCTGAGCAACCAGCTCTGATTCCAAATTGACCCAAAGGGTTGGTCTGAAGACCTCAGAGGTTCCTTCCAACCTCAATCCTTCAATAGCTGGTGAAGGTGACCTTGTGGGACTTGGAATTGGCAAGGACACCACCAAGTCAAGGATATGAAGGAAAAAAACCCCACAGACTTGCATTTAAACCCCTTTGAAATTCTCCAAGACCAGCCAGAGGTTCTGATTTGATTTGATTTTGCTTCTGTTTTCTCACTTTACAGCCTCGACTTGCAGAACTGAACCAAAACCCGTGGAACTGTTAATTGAAAACTAAGTGTCAACAGCAGTTCAGAGCAGAAAGAGTTTCAATTAAAAGCAATCTCTTCTTGCCATCCAAAGTAGTGTTTTCCCTCCTGGCTAAATTTTAAGTGAAGCACAAAGTGGCTGCTTGTCATTGCTTTAATGGGAGCTGAGCTATTGTGTGGGAAAACTTCCTTTCACTCAGAAGCCAAGGAGCTTTTAATTTTTCAGGGCTGAAAGCAGAGGGTTGTTTGTTTTTTTGTATGATCTGACCAATTGCTCTTCTCTTCCGGGCTGTGTGGGTGAGGAGTGAGGTGTGATGAAGGAGACTAACTAAAAATCAGGGCTGGGTGGGGCAGGAATCGGTGTTTCCCACTTTCTGCCCCTCCTGGGCCTCCATCCACCCGTCTCCAGGTCGGTGCTCAGCCTGGCTGTGGTATTTATCCAGGGTGGCTGAGCTGAGTGGGGATAACACACGGCCAGAAGGTCCCCCCAGGTGCCCTCAGAAAGCTTCACCTGGGTTTTTGGCCGACTGATGCTGCCTGACCCACGTGGGTGGGACGCCCAAGGGCACGAGTTTTGGAGGGTTTCCAAAGGAGAGGAGCTGAGCGGGAAGAGGTACTTGAGAGGGTGATGAGAGAAGTAAGAGGGGAGCCAGGTCTGGGGGTGTGGGAAGGCTGCCATCAAGCCTGGTGGCAACTCCTGGGGGGAGAGAGGGCTTCTTGCAGCAGGAAGATTTTGGATCATTTTCCCTGACGATGGAGAGCACAGAGTAGTGAGTTGCATGATAGGACAAGAGGAAACGGCCTCGAGTTGTGCCAGGAGAGGGTTAGGTTGGATATTAGGGAAAATTTCTTTGCAGAAATGGTTGCACAGGCAGCCCAGGGCAGAGGTGGAGTCCCCATTCCTGGAGGGATTTAAAAGCTGTGTGGATGTGGCACTTGGGGACATGGGTTAGTGGTGGCCTTGGCAGTGGCGTGGGAACAGTTTGACTCAGTGATCTTGGAAGGCTTTTCCAACCAAAATGATTCTATATGGTGAAGGATCAGGGGAGGGAATTGGGATGGTGCTTGGGTGGAGGTGGACAGTGATGCTGAGATGGAGTCTTGCGGGATGAAAGGGTGTGTGCTGATGGCCAGCAGCCAAAATATTGGCACCCCCACTCAGGGAGTGAAGGAGAACATCTGCACAGTCGAGCCTGAACACCGTGGACAACTGTGACTGGCACTGCTGGGAGTAACTGAGGAGCAAGGAAATGTCCTCAGAGAAGGGCAGAGTCAACCTCCAAAGACCTGGCTCTGCATCCTGCTCCCTCCAGAGCCAGCCTGGATGGCCTGGCATCGATCACTTCTCTTCTTGGTCCCCAGACAGAGAGTGAGGATGTACCTGGGTGTCACCTTCCCAGCTCAGTGTAACAACCTCCAATCAAGTGTGCGGGTTATTAAGAGCATTCCCAGGTTTATTTTCCTGAGAAGGTGTCTAAAACACCCGAAAAGGAAGTGATAAAAGCGACAGCTGATGAATAAACGGCTCCTCGTTGCCGTGAAAGGGAGAAAAATGCTCTGCTTGCTGTTTTAGGGCTTTCACGTAAAAAGCGCTGGGAGAAGGTTGTGGGGGCTGTGTCTTTGTGAGGTGTTCAAAAACAGCAGATCATTTTAGGAACAAAACCACTAAATGATTCTTTGCGAGCCAGCTCTGCTTCCTCCTTTGCTTCCTGATCTCCAAAACCTGCCTTAACATGAAATTAATGGTGGTGGGTTCGTGTCGGTGCTGCTCCCAGGAGCAGAAGGGATTTGAAGGTGCTCTCAGATGTGCTGGGACCTGCTTTTTCGTGCTTGAATTCTGCTTTAGCCATTAATAAGGACATGGGGCTGCTGCAGATTCCTGCAGGTCCCAGAGGTGGGCACGGTGGTCCCGGGCACACGGATGAGAAGGAACAGACTCAGGTTGAGGAGCCTCCAGCTCACAGCCCCGCCCTCTCCACATCTCCACTCGGGTTTTGTTCTCTGGGTTGGCTGTCTGCTCTGTCTTCTCTGGGCAGATGTGGTCAGCATGCTCAGATCTGGTGTGGCTCTGGGCTTCCAGGCTTGTGCTGGTCACGGTGACAGCACCAAAGACAGGGAATGGCCAGGTATGTGCAGCAATAAAAATCCTGGGAGCCCCAGCTGGAGCTGCGTTGGCCAAAATTGCTCTTTATCATCATGGGAGTCTTTCTGGTGTGCACAAGGTATCCAGTGCTGGAGAAAGTGAGAATTGCTGTGCTGTAAATGTGTGATCTGGTATTTTTTTCCCCTTTTCAGTGAAAGGAAATCGCTTGGCACCGGGAAGATGTGGGAGCTAAAGCTGAAACTTGTACCCAGTGCACAATCCTATTGCTCTTTGCTTTACAGAGTGAAGGAATCTCCAATACTGGGAAAATGTGAGGGCAAGCATTATTATTCTGGCACTTTTATTTATTTGTTTATTTATTTAAACCCATTAACCCCTTCATAAACAAGTGGGAACAGCATTTCACCCTCCCTCTGCTTGCTCAGCTGTAAAACGAGGAGTTGGCAGCTCCAGCTTCCCTCAGATGTTGATATCCTGCAGGAGACGGGTTACCCCAAGAACCCCCTGATTTTCTGTGCTGATTTCTATTCTAGTTTTTTGTTTGGATTCTTTTCCTCCTTCTTTACTTCAGAGGTGTTCAGGAGATGAGCCTGGATGTGTAACTGGCTGAGATTTATCTCTGCGGAGGATGAATGTTTCCAGCAACACCCATAAATCACTCTTGGAGTAGGTAAAGCATTAAGAACAGGATCATTTCCATTTGATTTTGCTACAAAGCCTCCTGGAAGAGTCATGTCAGGTTGCCTTTGTGTTAAAAGACACGCTGAAGTTGATAAAGAACTTCCACAAAGGGCTGGTGTCAAGAGAAAATCTTGGCGAGACAGAAGGGGCTCAGAGCACTGAATGCAGATAAATAACACCACCAAAGTTCAAAAGCAGCCTGGGCAGATGCTGCTTGTCCTTGTGACTCGTGAAGAGGATGGTGATTGCTCTGGATGGTGCCCTGGAGCCGTGTTTTTCATGGCAGAGCTGGTTTTTGGCACATTGTTCTCTTCGAAAGTGATGGGGAGATGGGAACCCACCCCACTGTGAGATGCAACCCCTGCTCTGTGGTGTTGATCTAGTCTGAGCCCCTCTGTGGGCAGGATTTACAGGTGAATCACCTGTAAATCACAGGAGACATTTCTGCCTGTTGTTTTGGGCAAGATTCAGCTGCGTTTTGTGTCCATCTGTCCAGTATTATCCTTTCAGCCTCATCCATCCAGTTGTTCAGACACCAGTGTAGGAGCAGTGGCACAAGAGGGAAGCAGATCCTGTGTGGCAGAGTTGGGCTTTCCAAGCCTTTGACTTTGCCCAGAGCAAAGGGCTCTCCCTGCCAAACCAGGCAGACAATTCCCTCCATTCCCACAAACTTTCCATCCGACCTGCAGCAGCCTCTGTGTTTTGGTTTGTGAGCCAATGTCCAAAGGAGGTGGGAGACCTTCTCCTATGAAACCCTCCTTAAAGGTGTCTGGAAGTACCCAAGGCCAGGTTGGGTGGTGCTTGGAGAAACCCAAGTGGAAGGTGTCCCTGCCCATGGCAGGGGGGTGGAACAAGGATGAGCTTTAGGGTCCCTTCCAACCCAGCCCATTCTATGGCTCTTTGTATGTAAAATCAAAGTTAAATAGTAACACTTGTTCAGGAAAAAAAAAAAACAACCTACAAGAAACAACCCAAACCTTCTCATTTTTGTGTTCTTCAGGATACTCACCTCCTTGCACCCTTGTCAGGACAACAAGATATGATGCAGATGATGATTCACAACTCTTTGGTGCTCTCGGCACATCAGTTCTCTCTGCAGGACCAGGGGCATGGAGGTGGCACAAAATTAGGGACTCCTTTGACTCAGCTGCTGATGGTCCTTCCAGTGGCTAAAGGGGCTCCAGGAGAGCTGGAGAGGGACATTGGACAAGGACATGGAGTGATTGGACAAGGGGGAATGGCTTCTCACTGCCAGAGGGCAGGGTTAGATGGGATATTGGGAAGAAATCCTTGGCTGTGAGGGTGGGGAGGCCCTGGTACAGGTTGCCCAGAGAAACTGTGGTTGCGGATCCCTGGAAGTGTCCAAGGCCAGGTTGGACGGGGCTTGGAGCAACCTGGGCTGGTGGAAGATGTCCCTGCCTATGGCAGGGGGTGGGACTGGATGGTCTTTAAGTTCCCTTCCAACCCAAACCATTCTGTGATTCCATGATTCTCTGGTCTGGGAGCGCTGAGCTGTGTGGAGGCTCCAGCTGCAGAAGGGTCACAGCCAAGCAGAGTTTCACCAGTGTCATCAACTCCTCAGAAATCTGAGAGGGCACTGGGGGCTGTGACAAAGCAGAGCAATGAGACTGCAGGTGCTGCTGGGGTCTGGTAGGGGGTTTAGATAATTTCAATACTGTACAGACATTGCATTGGTGTCTCTTTTGGAGGAGGTTTAGTCAAAAGTAAAAGGGATCCCTGAGCATCCCTTCCCTCAGGAATGACCCTCCTTCCTGTTGCTGGGGACCATGTGGTCACATCTGGTCTGCTGCTCTTTAAACTGTCCAAAATCTCAGTGTCTAAGCCCAACTCATCTTCTATAGGCAACCTGTGACTTGCTATGAGCAAAACTACTCACCAGCCTTCCTGGGAGCAGGAAGCTCCTTCAGGAGCTCAGATGACAGGACAAGAGATGGACTGGGCACGTTCTGCCGTGGTAACTCCACAGTGGTGTGTCCTGGGGAGTACAGGGCTGCTTGTCACTGCCTCAGACCTTGGCAGGTCATGTGTGGTCCTGAAGCCACACACTGTGGGCTCTTATCAGACTTGGGTTTAGGCAGACCTTTGCTTGCACCAGGGGAGGTTTAGGTTGGATATCAGAAAGAATTTCTTCTCTGAAAGGGTCGTCCAGCCATGGCACAGGCTGCCCAGGGCAGTGGTGGAGTCTCCAACCCTGGAATGCAGATGTGGCACTTGGGAATGTGGTTCAATGGTGGCCTTGGTAGTGCTGGGTTAACAGTTGGGGTCAATGATCTTAGAGGGCTTTTCCAACCTAAATCATTCCCCAGTTCTCCTGTCTTGACTTGTCTATGGTGTATCAGCTCTTGCCAGAGGTGTGCAGAGCTCACAACAACCCTGCCCATCTCCTGGCTCTGAACGTGCACACAGGAGAGACCAAACATGGCCAGCCTCTCCCAGGAAACTCCATGAAACTCTCCCAGGAAACTCCCATGAAACTCCCCAGTTGATATTCCAGGGAACTTTTAGCCCTGCTTTATTTTGAGCACTCATGAGCCTTTCAGTCACAGTGATATGCCATCAAATTTTGATGTCTAACGAAGGAACAATCATCTCTTCGCTTCCCTTTCAGAGCAGCTGAGGCTTTCAGTAACATTATCCTGCCATGTTTTGACATCTGGCTTGTCAGGAGGAACATTATCTACCACGATATGTTTTTTCCATGAGCAAAACTTTGACATAAATTCCCTGGCAGGCTGGAGAGACGCTGCTGTGTGCAACACTTCCCGCTTCCAAATAGTAAACACGCTCCCGGACGTGGGGTTTGGAGCCTCTCTTTTATTCCCAGGCAAACTGAGGTGGGAAATGTTGCACCAAGTGACCGCCCTTGGACTGTGCCATAAATCCCAGGAGTCTTGTTGGTCCCTCTTTGGTGTAGTGTGTGGGGACAGGGTGGTTTCCTTTGGTGTCACCATCACCGGTGTGGGGTCTTGCCGACGTTGAGACACCCTCACCACGGTGTCTGTACTTCAGGGGTGGGATTTGGTGGCCTGATCGTTGTGCCAGGAGCCACCTGAGCTGCCCAAGGTCTGGCAGGTGGGACACAGGTGGGTTTTCCAGCTAGGATTGTGTATCCAGAGCCAATTGCCATCATTGCCTTGGTGTGGTCTGTTTTTTCCATCAGTGATTTTCAACCTGTGCTCTGTGGATGGAGATGTGTCCATGGGATATTTCCCAACCTGTGATGGACCATCAGAAGAAGACCTGTTTGCTCATCACTTGTTCTTTCCACCTTTTTTTCCCAAACTTCCTCCAGAAGGGAGCGTCCCATCTGGACATCTTCCCATCCATCTTCCTGCCACCGTGGTTTTTTTGGGACTCACAGCCATCCCGCTCCCTCTCTGGCAGCAGCGCTGCTTCCAGGAAGGATTTCAGATCTCCGGTGACTTCCATGGACTCCCAGAGCATTTCTGGCCCCCTTCCACCCCTCTCCACACCCTGGGCCAAGTGCAGCTGAGTTGGAGTGTTTGGTCTGTTGCCACTTTATCCTGGAAGGCCTCGGCACTGCTGGGATTTGGCAAGAGCAGGGATGTCAGGAGCGCCTCTGCCAAGTCCAGATGGCACTTTTACTTCCCTTCTCCTTCAAGCTCCTATCCATGCCCTGGCCAGCACAGGGTGTCTCCAAATCCCTTTTTGAAGATGACTGTCAGTTCAGGCTAAACCCCCACACCCTTCTGCTCAAAGCCCAGCATGGTGTCAGAGCTGGGCTCATCACTCTTCCACATCCACCTTTCCCATCAAACTGGACTGTCTCTTGTTATCCCAACAGCTTGAGAGGGAAGCTGGTAGATGCATCTCCCCCAGCTCTGATCACTGGAAGTGGTTCATTTTCCAACCCTCTCCCCCTTGGGAGTGTGGATGCTCAGGGGAGAATTTCAGGGCCCTCTTTCCTAGAATCATGGAATGTTTTGGGTTGGAATGGACCGTAAAGATCATTTAGTTCCGAAAGGGACAACTTCCACTATCCCAGAGGGCTCCAAGCCCTGTCCAAGCTGGCCTTGGACACTTCCAGGGATCCAGGGGCAGCCACAGCTTCTCTGGGCAACCTGTGCCAGGGCCTCACCCCCCTCACAGCCAAGAATTTCTTCCTAATACCTCTTAACTTTATTGGGAGAACCTTTATTGGATGATCTGCAAGGGTCAGGTGTTGGTGGCTGAGGGAAGACAGCACATGGAGACACCTCTTCTGAGCTCCTTCCTCTTCCCTTGAGTTCTTAGTTTTCCTATAAAAATCTCTAGATGTCTTGGATTCATGGAAAGATTTGAGAAATATGCGCTAGGACTTGGGAGTCAACACGGCCAAGAAGCCTCCAAGAGGGAATGTTGGCATCCAGGGCTTTCCTCAGCCTGCTGGGAGCCAGGCAGAGCTGGGTGCGTGGCCACATCTCATCCCAAGGAATGTTAACTGCAATGGAGGAATGCAAGATTGGAAAGGAGTGTGATGTGCCAGGAGAGGGAGATGATGAAAATGTGGTGTGGGGTTTGGTGTGGGATTTTTATTGCTGGTGCTGGGGCCAGCACAGCCCTCAGCAGCACCGCTGTGACCTGCACCCTCCTTTGCAAGACCCCGAAATCTCAGCTCAGAGAAGAGAAAACCCTTTTCTCCTCCTCCACTTTCTCTTGAGCCTGTTGGTCCATTTAGAATGGGACGGGAACGGTTCCCCCCGCCCCCCATCAGGGGTGATGGCAGCAGGAAACCGTCTCCTCCTGGGCAGATTGTGGAGGAAAAGGTTGGGGAGCAGGATGAGGAAAAGTGCTCATTAAATCTCTGCAAGAGCAATATTGGATGGTCCAGAGTTTTAGACTCCTTCCAGTGCCTGCCTACAGGGAGCAGAGCACTCCTCTTTGTTTTTCTTTTTGGAGACAAATCCATTGTGCTGACATGGAGAGATCACCATCCTGGAGCTGCTGGGGCCATGCACACCCTGACTGGCACCAGGAGAGCCTTCCAGTACTTAAGGGAGGCTTGTGAAAAGAGGGAGAGCAACTTTTTACATGGACAGGCAGTGATAGGACATGGGGAATGGCATTAAGCTGAAGGAGGGTAGATTTAAATTGGATATTGGGAAGGAATTCTTCCCTGTGAGGGTGGTGAGGCCCTGGCACAGGTTGCCCAGAGAAGCTGTGGCTGCCCCTGGATCCCTGGAAGTGTCCAAAGCCAGGCTGGATGGGGCTTGGAGCAACCTGGGCTAGTGGAAGGTGTCCCTGCCCATGGCAGGGGGTGGAATGAGGTGAGCTTTAATGTCCCTTCCAACCCAAATCATTCCATGATTGAATTACCACAAGTCACCCTTTTGGCTGCAGATGCCCACTGGGTACCTGCACACCCAGCGATGTCCCTCCCGTGTCCCCAGAGGGGGACAAACCCCCAGGCAGAGGGATTTCAGCA
Organism: Neopelma chrysocephalum; assembly: GCF_003984885.1. Lineage (NCBI taxonomy): Eukaryota > Metazoa > Chordata > Aves > Passeriformes > Pipridae > Neopelma > Neopelma chrysocephalum. Next base: position 725,643 of record NW_020898009.1, on the reverse strand, counting down.
GGGGTGATGCGTGGGTCCAGCTGCCTCTTTTGCCCTTGTATCCCACTGCCCTGCAGCGTTTGCATCCAGGGATATTTTGTTCAGTCTGAAGCTTCTCCCACTCACCAGCCCAGAGTGTTTTCTCCTCCTGACGAGATGTGAAGGCAGGCAGGCCCTTTGCTGGTGCACTGAGCTATTTTTGGCTGCAGGAGGACTGACTGTAGCTCCTTCTAATTGCATAAGCATTTGTATAATTCATTGGCACTGGATTCCATCCCTGGCAGCCCGGGCACACGGAATAGAGAAGGACTTGTACATTTCCTCTCCGTCCTTTCTTTCCTCTCCAGCGACTGTTCTGCAGGTTTAGTGCCAGGTCAAATCCCCTCTGTTGGCAGGAAACGCTCTGTTTTATCCTTTTCCCAGTTTCTTGAGGAGTTCAGGGCAAAGCCGGGAGGATCTGAGAAAGTGTTTCCTCCCACAGATTGCAGAGCACATGCCTGGGAGCGGCGGATCGGGAGCTTTAAAGCCAAACAGCCGGAAAAAAACTCCCAGGGAAGGGCTGATAAAATGACACGGGCGGGATAGATGCTGGGAATGACTCACACATCCGAAGCTTTGGGATCTCCAAAGCCTTTGCAAACAGGAGTGACAAACAAACCTGTAGCCACCCCTCCCTCCTCGGTGACACACAGGCTTGGGGGGACACGTGGTGCCCATTGATGCAGAGGAAGGGGTGGCTCCAGGGGGAACTTACTGTGGCCTTTCAACACCTAAAGGGGCTTGTAGGAAAGATGGGGACAGAATTTTGGTAAATCCGGAGCAATAGGACAAGGGTTGATGGTTTTGAGCTAAAGGAGGAGAGATCTAGACTAGATATTAGGAAGAAATTTTTTATGGTGAGGTTGGTAAAACACTGGCACAGGCTGCCCAGAGAAGCTGTGGCTGCCCCATCCCTGGAAGCGTCCAAGGCCAGGTTGGACGGGGCCTGGAGCTACCTGGAATAGTGGAAAGTGTCCCTGCCCGTGGCTGGGGGTGGAATGAAATCATCCTAAGTTCCCTCCCAACCCAAACCATTCCATGACTCTATGATTCCATGACTCTGTGACTTCTGGGGAGGCTTTTGAGGAGGAAAATGTAAATCTTCCCCTGGGGAATGTGAGAAACACGAATGTTCTTTGCAAGCTGGAGTCTGGCTCGTGCTGATCATCTGGTGTGAGTGGTGGTGCCTGGAAGAGCTCTTGCCTCCTTAAGTTCATCCCTCTGCTTCCAGCCAGGATACTTTCACTCCTTTCCATTGAAACTGGTCAGCAGGTTGAAAAGCTCAAAGCAGAGGAGAGGGGTGAACAGAAGGAGAGTTTTTTAAACACAGACACAACTCTTCTTTCCTTAGCAACCTGGCAAAAAAGATTAAACAATAATAAAAATGGCATTAGGGCCCATTAGCCCTGCTCTTGGCACCCAGCAGGAGGGCACCCAGCCTGCAACTCGTCCAGAGTGATGGGGTTGCCCAAAACAATCCACAACAGACTAAATTTAAACTGAAACAGTGCTTTGGGATTGAGCTGAGACAAACCCCGTTCTGAGTTGCTTCACGCCAGAAGAGCCGTGTTGGTTCAAAGTGTTCACTTTGTTTTAAAAAAACCAAAAGTTTTCCAAATCCCAGAGCATTATATTTTTAGATATCTGAGGCAAATAATTGCTGTGGAAGATGAGACTTGCTAACTTCATGATGGGGGGAAAAAAATACCTGCCTCTCTTGCCAGCTGCCTCCTTCGAGCAATGCACTGCCCTGTGCTGAGGGACCTGAGCATCCTTCAACCCTCTGCACCAAAGATCTTCATCAGTGGCTTAATTACACCTGGATCATGGTCATTTGGGTCCCTGGTTTCTCACACTGAAACCTTAATGCTCTATTTCAATATATCTGTGTATATATATATATATTTAAATACACAGGGTGTGGTTGGAAACACCCTCCAAATTCGGAGGGCTCCAACTTTGGCTCCAAGGATGGCTCTACTTTCATGGAGTAAAAGAGGATCTATCCATTGCAGGCTCCCCACTTGGATGTGAAAAGGTCCCTCTGAGCTGTGCCAGACACCTGAACACACCAGCTTTTTTAATGCCCAGGAAGTGCTGTAAGGGACTGGGAGAGGGCTCATGGGGAATTGCATCTTTAACCCTCTTTTTGCCATCCCTGGGCTGGTTTCATGGTTGGGTGGGTTTAGATGGGATATTGGGAAGAAATCCTTCCCTGTGAGGCTGGGCACAGGTTGCCCACAGAAGCTGTGGCTGCCCCTGGATCCCTGGAAGTGTCCAGGGCCAGGTTGGACAGGGCTTGGAGCAACCTGGGCTAGTGGAAGGTGTCCCTGCCCATGGCAGGGGGTGGAAGTAAATGGTCTTTAAGGTCCCTTCACACCCAACCTGTGCTGTCAGTCTGTGATTCTGTGAGGAGGACGGTCCAATCCCCCTCTGTGGGCAGAGAAAAAAGGGCATTTCTTTCCATTCTCTGTGGGATTGGCCTGGACATGGCTTTCTGCACATCTCCACGGCACAAAACATCATCTCCTTTGGGTTATAGCTCTGAGCGTGGCCAGGAGAGGAAAGATGGCTCAGAAACAGAGCAGGAGATTTTCCCAGGCCATTCCACGTCTGGCTGTGTTTACAGGTGTTCCCTGTCTCTGACACAGGAAACTGTTCACATGGACCCTGATTCCTCTCCCCACTCAGGATGTTATGACTCACACTCGTGGGCCAGAGAGATTGTTTCAAGGATTTTTTAACACCTTGGCTGGTTGAGGTCGTGCACAAGCCCATCTCTCCCTGCCCATCCCTCCTCCAACCATTTGTGACAGCTCATAAGTCTCTCTCCTCATCCTTATTTTATCCCCCCATGTACTGGGATGGGCTGTCAGTGCAACCACCTCACATCCCTGCAGACCTTTTTTTGGCCAATCACCCTCATCCCTCCATCCTGCAGCACTGCCTGCAGTGTGAAGTCTCAGAAACAGGTCAAGGAGAGGGATCATGTCCCAAAAAGCAAGTCTGCCTTGCAGTGAGGGATTGCATCCAGCTACCAAAGCGTTTCCATCCAACCCATGAAGTCCCAGGAGGAGCAGGACAGGGATCTAATTATCCATCTGTCTGATGGCAGCGGGTTGGAGCCCTGCTTTGTTTCTGGTCCAGCTGTTCCTCACTGGGAGTGGCATCCCCTCTGCAGTTGTGGGATTGCCAGGGCTGAGCACAGATCACACAGCACAGCCCTGATGGGGAAAGGGATCAGGAAGGAGAACCAAGAGCTGCTGTTTTGGCTGCTGCTGCTAATTGGGACTGAGATGCTGAGAAACAGTCCTGGCAGCAAATCTGGGTGGGTGCTGACCTCCAGGAGCTGGAGATGCTGCTGGCAGGGGCTGTGGATCCTTGTTGGAAGTCTTTCCCCTCCACCTGCAGAGTCCCTGCTCTCTTCTGCGGAGGGTGGTGGGGATAACAGGGAGGATGTGCCACCTGCTTGTCCAGTGGGGAGGGTGGGAGTCTCTTGGAATGTCTTTTTTTGCTGGTATTTACAAGAGCATGGAGTGACAGGACAAGGGGGAATGCTTTCCCACTGCCAGAGAGTGGTTTTAGATGGGATATTGGGAAGAAATACTTCCCTGTGAGGGTGGGGAGGCCCTGGCCCAGGTTGCCCAGAGAAGCTGTGGCTGCCCCTGGATCCCTGGAAGTGTCCAAGGCCAGGTTGGATGGGGCTTGGAGCAAGCTGGGCTAGTGGAAGGTGTCCCTGCCCATGGCAGGGGGGTGGAACTAAATAATCTTCCAGGTCCCTTCCAACCCAAACCATTCTGAGATTCTGTGATTGTATTTCTGTCACTAATTAGCCCAACCTCCACCCATCCCATGTCCTACAGCTCATCCCAAAGCTTCCCATCACCTCTTTCTTATCTGATACGAGTTTGACCTTCCTGGAATGGGTCCTAAGGCAACTCACCTCCCATCTCAAGGTGGTCCTCACACTTTTATGGGAGGAAGGAAGAGCAGATGCTCAGATAGAGCAAAACTCAGGAGCTGGGAATTGCAGAGATCCCTGCTGCCTGTTTTCCTGTGCCTGCAGCCTGGATGCAGGGGGTCAGTCCCATCCCTTTGGCATTTTGCTCTGTTGGCATTGGAATATCTGATGAGCAGAGAGATGCTACCCCAGATTCCCTGGGGATTCCCTTGGGATGAGTAAGGCACTGTGCTCTCAGGAGAGTTTTCAGACAGCAAAATGCTCTCCTGGTGTTAAAAGCCAGGTTTACCTGTCCAGTGGTGGCAGAGGGGATGCTGAGACACAAATTCAGCCGAGCTGGGGGGGCTCAAACTACAGCTGAATTTTTGGATGACTCCATGGGAAGTGGATATGAACAGGCTGTCCCAGAATCTGAAGAAGGCCTAGACAAACCTATAGGTTTGTCCAGGAAATTCCTGTATACAGGAAAGTACAGGAAATCCCGGAGCAAAGACAGTAAAACTCACGGGAGGAGCGAGGGAGGAAGAGGAATGAGTGACCACTTTCTCCCTGGGCTGCAGGTTTAGCCTCAGCTTTTTCATTTGCAGCCTTGTGATACCGACCTGACATTTCAGGGACACACATGAGGGGAAATGCGTGAGGAAGACGAGAAAATCCTGGAAAGCACAGGAACTCTGCTTCGCTCTCGCTTCAGTGACTCTGAGTGTTTCGGGAATACCCACACTGGTTGGACGTGGTGGGAACTTCAAATTGAGTGGAAGGTGAAGCGAATTGACACACTTTTGCCCACGGAGAACTTCTGAAAGCAGTGAGAGCTCTGCAGGGGAAAGGAAAGGCAAGGATGAGGCTGCTGGTGCAGATGAGGGCGGTGGAAGCGTCGTTTTGATCTGCAGCATCACCCAGCAGAGTCACAAACACACCCAGCGATGTGAGAGGGCAGAGAGGGAGCACAGGATGGGCAGCACAGTGCCCTCTATACCCACCTTCACCTGCAGTTATGCCTCTGCCCATGGAAATGGGCTCTACAGGGACTGGATGAGACTGGAAAAAGGGCTTGTTCCTGTGTGGGAGAGATGTTGCAGGAAAGGAGGCTGGAGATAGGATTTAGGAGGGTGAAAAGATCAGGGTGATTTGGTCCAGCTGTTCGGGTGACATTGAGGATACGATGGGGCTCCTCAAGGGATATTTTGTAGTAACACCCCTGTCATGTGTGTTTGTACCAATCCTTGGCTTTTTTTTTAAGGATGAAGAGATGTCCTGTTGACTTTGGAGGCCCCTTGGCTGCACATGAGGCAAAGGGCTTTGCCTGTCCGTGTCCATGGTCAGTTCTGCTGAAAAGTGGTGGCCTCTGCTGTCTGTGGCCCATCTCATCCCACTGGAGAAGCAGAGAATTATTTGGTTTGGAAAAGGTCTCTGAGATCATCCAGTCCAACCCTTCCCCCAGCACTGCCAAGGCCACCACTGACCCATGTCCCCAAGTGCCACAACCACAGGGATTTTAAATCCCTCCAGGGATGGGGATTCTACCACTGCCCTGAGCAGCTGTGCCAGGGCTGGACAACCCTTTCCATGGAGAAATGTTCCCTAAAATCCAACCTGGCACAGCTTGAGGCCGTTTCCTCTTCTCCTATCACTTGTTCCCTGGGAGCAGAGCCTGATTCCCACCTGTCTCCCCTCTCCTGTCAGGGAGTTCCAGGGAGCAAGAAGATCCTGGCAGGGCTTTGAAGACTTTCCTTGTTAAATCCACGAGTGGATATGGGAACACCCAGATCTCTTCAGCAGCCAGGCAGGGTGGGCTCTGCAAACACAGTCAGAGTGTCAACAGGACAGGGTCAACATTCAATTGTCTGTTTGATCTCCCTGCAGGAAAATGAATAAATACTCGGAAATCCTCCGTGATGGATGGCAGAGTCAGGAGGAGAAAAGAAAAGAGATGTCCAAAGTCACTCTAATAAGCTTTCTAGGGCTGAGCTGGGGGACACTCAGTGATTATCCATCCAGGCAGGTTCTGATCTGGTGGTTGTGTTAATAATACCTTTGCTAATTAACTGTGTTCCATTCCCCTGCCTCGTCTGTGGACAGATCTAACAGTGCATTAGCAAACTCTGGCTTAATTAATCTCCCTGTTTAAAGAGAGCAGAGCGAGCAAGGCTTGGCTGTCTCACCGGTCTCGGGGGAAATGTGGTCACAGCATCATCCAAGAGGACAGGAGGGAATTACATCCACGGAAAGTCCCTCTTTCTGCCAGGTGCAAAGCTGACAGCTAGAGGTGTGCTGGCATCCAGAGAGCACAGCATGATCCATGTCCAAACACAGGCTTTATACATATTTCACATGGAAAGGATGTACCTTGCAGGGAGGACAAGGTTGTATTAAGTGCTGGTGGCTTTTTTTTTTTCCCTGGGAAGCCGAGTGGTCCCAGTTGTCAGGAGAAAAACAGCGATCCCAGCTCCATGTCCCTTCTCCCTCCTCCTGTCCCCACTCCTCCTTCCAGTGCTCTGTGAATTCCCATCTGCAGCCCGGGACAGCCTGGCCTCAGATGAACGCCAGGGAAAGACTCTTACATAAACCTCTTCATCCATAATGGATGAACAACATCAAAATTCCATGGCAGCCTCCGGAGCCTTTCCGGTGCCTCGCCTACAAATTTCTCCAAGAGGCTCCAAACCCCTGATTTAGCTCTGCACGGTGATTAGAGAGGAACCCGGGAATTCTGGCTCCCTCCTGCCCTGGGAGTCTCCATCCTCAAAGGGTCTTTTAATGTAATCAAGTTCTTTTTAAACAGAAAAATGATATTTTGGCCTTGGGAACGCAAAAGTCCAGCGCTGGGCTCCTCCAGCCCTGGAGAGGCTGGATGTGGGATCGCAGCTGGGAAAGATGGTGCAGATAAAACCACCAGTGGCAGGAGATCCTGGCACTTTCTCCTGTGTGCCCAGCTGCTGGCTGGTCACATGGAAACACTTCCAGGCCTGAAATGTCCCTTTATACTTTATGGTGAGATTTGGGGGTGGAAGAGAACAGAGATTCCAGGGCTTCATCTTGAACTGCTCAACTTTGAGAGCAGAGTGGAGGATCCCTGATTTTTCCCGTCTTCAAATCTCTCTCTGCTGGTCCAGGTTTGTAGGTAGAGGCAGGATCTTCTGTTAAACCAGCTGGGAAATAAATCAAACAGGTTTCTGGGTTGATGTTGGGGTTTGAAAGAGGAACAGCAGGTCTCCAACTGAGACTGTTTGGCTGTGAGAGGTTGGCACTTCTGTAGGAGCAGGAAATTGGGACCAATGGAGGAGGGCATGGGGGGAAAAGGGGAAAAAAAAGCATAATAGGTACAAGAAAAAATTATAATAGGATAGTAGATGGGAGAGAGATTGTAGCGAATGATAAACAGCTGAGTTTGTAGCTTTTGTTATCCAGGAGTTAGGAATTTTAGTTCCTGAGTTCCTTTGGGCCAAGCAGTGCGAGGGGCAAATATTTCCCTTTGAAACCCATCAAGGGGAGACAGAGTATCATGGAATGGTTTGGGTTGGAAGGGATCTTTAAATACCATCCAGTTCCACCCCCTGCCATGGGCAGGGACACCTTCCACTAGCCCAGGTTGCTCCAAGCCCCGTCCATCCTGTCCTTGGACACTTCCAGGGATCCAGGGGCAACCACAGTTCCTCTGGGCAACCTCTGCCAGGGCCTCCCCACCCTCACAGCCAGGAATTTCTTTCCAATATCCCATCTAACCCTGCCCTCTGGCAGTGGGAAGCCATTCCCCCTTGTGCTGTCCCTCCATCCCTTGTCCCAAGTCCCTCTCCAGCTCTCTGGGAGCCCCTTTAGGCACTGGAAGTTGTCCCCAGACCCGTCTCTTCTCCAGGCTGAACACCCCCAGCTCTCTGGGGGTTGGAGTTCAGCCCCTCTGGGGCTCCAACATTCCTGGATGCTGGATTTAAGCTCCTGCCCCCATCAGCATGACCAACCAGAGCTCAGGCTCTGGTTGCCATCAGCAACCACCCTGATGGTTTTGTCATTTGTCATCCTTTCCATCTGGGAAAGGATCTCCTTTGGGATGTGCTGTCCTTCACACAGAGCTTTGCTGGATGCAGACACACTCCAGGACAGCTGACAAAGAAATCCACAGGGCGACAGAAGTCCCAAGTAGGAATGATGGGAGTCAGGTCTTGTTCCTATCCCACCCAAAAAGCAGCTGCAGTTGGCAGAGGAGCCGCTCGGGTTTGTGGTGGTGCAGAACCCGTCCTGCTCCCTCTGGAGTCAGGGCAAGGAGACACAACCCAAAGAGCTCCTCTGGTTGTCAGGAACATTTCAGGAATTGCTGCTAATTCACCCATCAGTTCAGCTGGAGAGATGCACAAGCTGAAACATTTTGACAACTGAAACATTTCGGCACTCTGGCATGAAAACGCTTCCATTTTCTCATCGGAAAGTTCTGCTTAATTTTTTATATATTTTTTTTTAAGAGATTCCTAAAGTACCCTTTTGGAAAATATAAAGTAAAATAAAGTAAAATAAAATAAAGGAAAAATGAAGAAAAGAAAATAAAGGGAAAGAAGGGAAAGGGGAAAGGTAATGGGAAGGGG